>NC_072739.1:65047116-65415507 GCF_026930045.1 Uloborus diversus | reverse complement strand
AATTTAAAATTTTAAATGTATGCAGTTTCTGTACTAAGTAATATTGTGCACTACATTTTCCTGCAACCTTTTTATTGGTAAACATTGTTCGTGTGCAATTCTGCTGTAAGATAGTCAATTATCTTCGAAATATCATTGTATTTTAAATTTTCATAGTAGCTATGCTGATTAATAATTAGATTCATTCAAAGCCTAAACCATCAGCCTGCAGTCTCAAAATCAACACGAATTTAGTGCATATATATTTAGTTTTATAATTTCTAAAAGCTACTTTTATATTTGTGCGGTAGGTAACATAGGATGATATTAGTGCGAAGAAATTGTTCTAAAACGCATGCTAGAAACTGTACCTGTATGTGTGCCACAAAATGTTCAATGAAGTGTTCAAAAACGTGTCTTTAACGCGATCGTATAAGTGCTTAAAAAGTGCGCTAAAAAGAATACTGAACAAATATATGTTCCGAACTGTGTTTCTAGAAGTGTTTTGGAAACTGACCCCAAAAAAGTGTTCTAGAAAAGGGGACAAGTGTACGTGTTCAAAAAATGTTTTAAAAAGTGATCTTACAACGGTTCTAATAAATGTTCCGAAATAAGTGTTCTAAAAGAGGACACAAGTGTCCGTGTGAAAAAAGTGTTTAAGAAGTGTTTGATTATTTGCAGTGTAGTTGTAGTTGGCTATAAAAAAATGTAGTTTTTTCAACCACTAGTCCAGGTAAATATTAATATATGTCATATATACGTAGCTTGATAAAAATAGATTCAGTTATAGATGGATTAGATAAATATAAATAAATTGATGCACAATGATATAGATTAATTTACATTTTTTGAATCAAAAGTTAATCCATCTATATCATTATACATCAATGTAAAATATACTTAGATTAAAATGTTTTTTTTTTCAAGATTTGGGCAGAAGGATTGAAGCGATATGTACAGGTAAATATAAATATATATCATACATACATAGTAGCTGGATGAAAATAGATACAAATACAGATGAATTCGATAAATGCAAATAAATAGATGAACAGAGATATGGATTTTACATTTCTTGAATTAACTTTTTAGTACGTGTATCAAGTTTGATTATCGCAAACAACTTTGAAATAACTGTATGATGTAATCATTTATGTCTTATTGAAGATGTGCTGTCACTCTTTCGGTAATAAACGCAAACTTTCTTCAGAAAAAAAAAACAATAGTACTTATCATTTGATATTAAACGACCACGAAAATTACATTAAATACCACGAAATTTTTCTGACATTTTAAAAACTTCTAAGTATTTGTTCTCTTTGTTTTACGTTAAGCCATTTATTATTATTATTATTATTATTATTATTATCATTATTATCACTAGAAAATAGCATGTCAAGGTATGACGGGTGAAAATTGCTCCGTCATTTGAACGAAGGCATTGCCTGCTTGGTGATAGTTTGATGGTTGAAATTCTAACCCTGACTCCAGTGGATAAACCCTAAACTCCAGTAGATAATGTTTATTGTTGACCACGTTTTCGTTTCTTCTTTCCCCTGAAATGACACAGTCTTACCGGTAAAACAGTTAAGTTACCGGATCCAGTTCAGCCTTGTCACAATAAAGCCTTTCCCTGCATTTTAAACATTACAAAAACATATTATCAAATTATCATGCCGTGGCGCGAGTTTCATTGTTAATGACTTTTGGAGCGATAATCGACCATTGGCTATTATATATATGAGGATTATATATATTGGTTTTTGAAATAATGTTTTTAAATAACTGTTGGTTTGTTGCATTTTATGCTATTAAATATCATTTAACAAGCAAAATAAAGTTAAAGTTTTAAAGCAAAAAAAAATCTATTTCCTGACATTTTCAGCTTATGCAAATTTTATAGACCTAAGTCGATCAAAGTTTATTTTCTTTGTTCTTTCTTTCTTTCTTTTTTTTTTGCGTATTATCAACACCATTACATGCCCACAAATCTCATTCAGTTTCTTTGAAAAGCTCATGGTAGAATATCAGAAGGCACTATGCCATTCTCCTGCAGGGAATTTAAACCAGGACGCCGTTAGCTTCAGAACTGATAAAAAAGGTGAGTAAATGTACATTTTTTAAAAATATATATTCAGTTTAATCATTCCGTGAAACAAAATGTTAAACATTTTTCACTCGAAACATAATTGCGTCTTTTGTTCTGAAAGGTGAGCGAAATAAAGCGATCTAAAAAAAAAAATATTTTGAAGTTTTGTGGGAAAAAAAATCAATTTTAAATACTTATTTTCAAACTAGTGGAAAACACGTCGCAAACTATTCTATCAGTTCTTTCGAGGAAAAATTGTACTTACAACTTTCAATGAGGGGTGATGGCTGTAACTACGTCTCTTAGTTACTTTTTCAAACTTATAAATAATTAAATAAATTCTGGATTACTAGGTAACGGTTCAAAATTAAATTTAATTAGTTATCATATTTGATTTGCGACTTGTTGCTCTAAAGCATCGTTAATCAAGTTTTTTTTCTCTTTCTTTTTTGAAGAACTAATGCAAGCGCTAAAGGGTATATAATAGTAACAAATAATAAATCTTTACTAATAATAAGGCTCAAAATTTGTCTCGATATCTGGATCTCTGTCGGGATATCTGACTGGATCTCTGTGACGAGCATAGTGCCTAAATCGTTCTGCCGATCTTCATGAAATTTGGTACAAAATTAGTTTGTAGCAAGAGGTTGTGCACCTTGAAAATTCGATTTTGTTCTTTTTCTACTCCAATTTTAAGAGCATTTTACCGAGCAAATTATCATAACGTGGACGAAGTATTTACCATAATATGGACAAGCAAATTACCATAACGCGGACAAGCAAACTATCATAATAGGGGCGAGCAAATTAACATAGTAAATTGGCAAGAAATTTGTCATCCATTATTTGAAAATAGACAGGCACGCCAAATGAACTTTTAATTGTCTACTACGGCCAAAGCCGTGCGGGTACCGCTAGTGGTTAAATAAAAGTCTTTTTAATAAATTGGGAAACACTTATGAAGAAAGAAATATGCTGCTTATAATTTAAACGTACATTGTACAACTTTTCAATAAACTAATTAACAGACTAAACTACTTAAACATTAGAAATCCATTCATCTTAAATTTTAAGTAATGATTTTCCCTCAAAAATGCCTTTTGAATCAAAAACAATGCAAACAGATGAATGAAAAATGTAAAATGAAAGCTTGACTAAACGCATTCAAGTAAAATGACTGTCTTTTGTCCAGTCGGACTGAAGCACAATTGGATAATTTATTTGAACAAAAGTCATCAGCATACGCTTCAAAAAAAATTTTAGCTGAAGTTTTTTTTTTTTAAATACGTGTCGACAAGATGTTTGGACGCATCGTGAAGTTTCTACGAGTTTGTGACAGCAAACGCTTTCTCTGTACTTTCTGCATCTAAACAAAATAAGCTTTATTATAGGTATTAACACACTAATTTAGGTATTGTATGTAATAGGTGGTATTTATATACTAAATTAGGTATTGTATGTTATAGGTGGTATTAATATATTAAATTAGGTACTGTAGGTTATAGGTTTAGGTATTTACGTACTAATATAGGAATATACTGTCTGAGCGACAATTTCTGTCTGAGCGACCTTCGAAAAGAAAGCAGATTTCTCATAGTTTTTTCCCTTAACGAATCGACACATTATTTAATCTCATCTAGCTTGGTATAGCCGCTAAGGATGCTGGGTAAAACCGCTTTCTCGGATACAGAGTACAAGCTTTTTTTGCATGTGAATGATGTATTTTCCAACCGGTATTTTTTTTTCGGAGTTGTAGCGGGGAAATGCGAGATGCAAAAGTCTCATGTAAACGCGGCTAGTAAGGGACAATGGTGGTCGCTTATTTGAGGCTCCATAACCAAAAAAAAAAAAAAAAATAGCATTGTTTCATGGCCTTTAAAATGGGTGAATGCCGGAAAACCTTCCGGGAGCACTAATCTAATTTCACTAAATCCAATTTGCTTCGCTACGCGGGAATCAGTGCCAAAGTGAACTTGATAGCAAGAATGGTAATCTAAGTTCTCTTAAAAGGTCTCTAAAAGAGATTTCAGCCTGCGAAACTGATTCCACAGATCTTCTGAAGCAGGGGTCGAAAGTAGCGTGCTACAAGTAACGAAACTGCTGTAGTTACTACATTTTTTAGTAGTTTGTAGTGTAGTACGCTACTTAAAAAAAGTAGTACAGTGAGTAATATGACATAAATATGTAGTTTGTAGCGATTTCTGGTAACTACTTTGAACTTTAACTTAATAACTAAATAAGATTCAAATAAGTCTGAAAAATGCAAATCTTACTCAAAAACAACAGCGGACGGAATGATAAAGCTCTTAAATATATGTGCCAACCAAACCTGTTAGACATTTTCACGCCGCTTCTGTTCTATCTGTTTGACGCCATCTATTTGTTTGGAATCAGTCATTTATATCCGAGTTTCCATATTTTACCAATCTCCAAGTTGAATAGCGCTTGGCTTAGATATAAAAGAATGTGGATACGTAATAACTACAACAATATAAGATATTTTCTGGTATCGAAATGGCTTAATTAGGTCGGCTTAGAATGGCCTATGAACGAGCATTTCAGATTTCAATGCGAAAATTGTTTCATCTAATATAGACACAGCTATAAATATTCTAAAGGCTCTTATTGAACTTTCCTGGCCGTAGAGAAGCATGAATAAGACAGTAGTTTTTCCTTCGCACGTAAGCTTTGCCCGTTAAACAAACAGCTTTCGGTTTGAAAGTCGTCCGCCTTTAATTTAAAGCAGCACATAAAAGTAAGTTAAGCATCGATCCTTAAGTATGTTCCATATTTTGGACAGTTCGTTTAATAATAATAATAAGTAGGGGGTACCGGTTGGAATATTTTTATTTGAAATTTCTTTGACTTTGCTTTTTTATTTAGCGCTTGATTGCGATATTATAATTGATTGATATATTTGAATTCAATTATCAAACTTTTGCAAGTTTCTTCAATCATTTAATTGTTTTGAAAAGACATTTTTATTTCATCATATCAGTGATGTAGGAAAGTGATTGGCCTACAACCGGTCGGGAAAAGTCTCTTGAAGCTCAAAATTAAATTCCCATAGTGAAAATTTAAGTTATTCTCTTCTGTTTAACATATGGTTTTCGTCATCTAACCAATTTCATTTATATATGTTTGTTTATAGTTTGCGAATGAAAGCTTATTTTTCAGCCTGTTTTGGTCATAACATAAAAGTACCTTTCAATGCGAATGTGTGGTCATGATCCAGTTGCGCAGTGAGAAATTTCTTTCCAGGTGGGGCTGTCCATATAACCTCCGATATTATGAATGGCAATGTGTGTTGAAACCAAAGGTTCTAGGGGCAGGGGGACCCCAAAACCTCTGAACCCTGGTTGAATCACGGCCTTGCTCTATAATTCTAAGCCAATAAAATATGTGCATGCTGTTTCAAGGATGGGAACGTATTTCACTCTGTAACTCTCCACTTGCGTGGTTTCGTAGAGAAAATGAAAGAGCTCTAATTATTTAGCAAGTTCAAATGTTTGATAAATTTCTAGAATTCCTTGAATAATCACAAATGGGATCCAAAAACACGTATAGATAGTTCATAACAATTTCTCACGTTTGAACGATCTAATTTATTATATCGGTAAAAACACTTGTTTTCGCGAGCCCATTCTAATCACGAAAATTTAAGCCTCGCGAAATATGTGATTTTCAAATATCAAACCAACTTTAGGTTCTGTTAATATAAGATTGGCAAAGTTTTCAACACGCGAAATCATTAAACTATTCAATCAAAATAGTTTCTTTTACTAGTTAAGTTTAGAAAAACAGATGAAAAATTCTTTAAAAAGCTGAAATCACGGAGTTTGCGTAAAAACTTAAAAAAAATGTGTGTTGCAAAGACACGTCATAGAAGTGAAAATTTAACCGTATCTTTTCTGTTTTAGCATTCTGAACTGTCACTTCACCCTCACATTTTTTTTCTCAAGCCACGCTCTTGTTCTTTCCGCACCTGACTATTCAAATCCACTTATTGATTGTTGCCAAGAACACTGAAAAATGAAAGTAATTATATAGTTAATTTAAAAGTTACAAGAAACGAATTTCAAGTATGAACTTGAGCAATGTGGATTACGCTTTCAAACTGATGACTTGAGTCGACTCAAAGAAATCTTCGAAAGCCTGTATTATTTGAAAACATGCTCAAAATGAAATGCTCAAAATGCAGAAATATGTGCTTGTTTAAGTTCAGCATTGAAATTAATTTGTTAAATTTATCAACAAAACTAACCTTATAATTACTATTATTTATTTTTAATGGTATATTCTTAGTATTCATTTACTATTATTATTTTTCGTGATTTTTGGCAACAGTTAAAAATTGGAAGCATTTTAACTTTATCGTTACTATTATTTTTCTTTGTTTTCGGCAGCAATGAAAAAAAAAAAAAAAAAAAAAGAGCGTCATTTACGCTACACCAAAAAGTTGCTGATCAGAATTTCAAAGCCCTCACATAAAAAGTTTCACTTCAATAATCGTTAAATGTAGCTATGCAGTTAGTTGTACCATTCACGGTTTAATGCTCGATGAATTAAATTATTGCGTGTTAGGATTGACATTTTAATGTTTAAAAACATGATATTTTTAATGAGAGCAAATTTTTGTTCAACAAATGCCTCATTTTTTGATAAGTAAAGAATAAAGCTTGGCGTTATTTTAAAATCTCTAATAATAGCTTACAGTTATTATTATTATTATTTTTACAAAGAGCAACAATGCAGTTCGTTACAAAAATCAATTACGTTTTCGAAAAACTGCTCAGCGGAAACTGCCAACTGATATTTAAATGAGGATGATAAAACTTTTATTGCAAATGCGTTGCCTCCGGATTAAAAAATAAATAAAGAAAAAAACTAAGTTTCAGAACAAACATTTATAAAAATTATACATGTGGAGTTTTAATTGAAGAAACAAATCTTTGATTCCGTATTAAAAAAAAAAAGAACTTTTGGAATTAATAGCTGTAGCTTATAGAACTTTAAAATATGCTAAGAGTAAGCGTTTTTTACCAGCAGTATATATTTTTTTCAGCTTCTGTTCAATTTAGGAAGAAGTTTACATTTTTTCATTATGAATATTCAGTATCATAAATTGCTACAAGCGTAAGCATTTCATATCTTAAAGTTTAAGAAAAAATTATAATCTTATTTCTTTTGTATAAAAATAGAAAACGCATTCTTCAAAATAAATATTAGTTAATTACCATTGATCATTTACGATACAACAAATTAATTAGCTTCTGTTTTCCATTTTGTACTTAGTGGCAGCTTTATGTTTTAATTTTTTTCCTAACCAAATCATTGTAAGATCTAAACTTTCCTTTCCATAAAATAGTTTTTTTCGTATTAATATTTGTTAAAACGGATCGAGATGCAATTAAATATGACTTAAAAATTCATTGCTTCTGAAAATGCGAGAAAAAAGTGTAGGATAATAGCGAAGTCGAATTATTTTTAGTAAAAATATTTTTAGGAATCTGTTTTTGTTTAAAATTAAATGAAATCAAGCATAAAACTTTCTTTGATCTATACTAAGAGCTGAAATAAGTGCAATAAAATCTCTTTTATATTTTTATTTCCAGTTATTGGTTACGCATTTACTGAAAAAAAAAATGTTTATGTTGTCAAGTCAAATATACTGATTCTTTCATTGCGAACATTTTCTCTTTGTTGGCAATGCATTTGCTGAAAATAGATCTGAATATTTTTTTTTTGGATGTGGTCTATTACGATTATGATTTTTCTTTTCTCGTAATTACTTCTTAACCATTAATGCTTTCTCTATGTTATCAGGATTTTCCGTTAGTTATTTCAAAAACTTGAGACAACTCGGAAGGAAAGCAACATCCCAGTAATCTTCATACCTCACCTATTAGACTTTTTAAATTTATCTCTTTTAGGGTTTTTATTTTAATACAATTTTTAAATTTTTCATTCGGATTATTTTTTCAGTCATCCAATTTTTCCCCTAAATCTGGCTCCGAGGTGCACAGGGACCCCCGTGGTCACGCCTTACATCAGTGTTCAAAGGGGGGGGGGGCGCAGATGCTGGAAGTTTTAGAACCCCTGGACTAAAGCATCATACATTATGATGATTGAATTCCCCGCGTAGTATGGGGAAGGCTGTATAACCTGGCTGCTGGTTGACTGCTAACCACTGACTCCTTTCAGTGCTTGACTGAAAGGACTGAAGTAAATAAAACGAAGTGTAAAAAGTGAAGTCATAGCTCAACTCGCGCTTTTAATCAATGCCATCAGCCACCAGTTATTGTAATTTGCATTTGGGGGTGGATACTCTCAAACGCTAACTAGAGTTTTGAACAAATTGTTTAATGTTGAAAATAAATTTATGACTTTGTATAGGAAATGGTTAGAGAATTCACTATTTCTCGCCAACCGTTAAGCTAAAACCACGCTGCAAACATCCGATCGAAGTGCAATAATTATGTGTGATAATTATGCGTGTGCAGTCAAACAGTAACTCGTGAAACATTACATTTTTGAATGTCCTTTGACCAGTTCTTTCCGTTGCACACATAATTTCTACTCTTCTTTATCTAAAAATATAGCACATATCCTTCATCATCTAGCTACCCGCAGGAATCCTCATCTTCATATGTAAAATAGCAAATGATCAAGTAACGCTCCTGACATCATCAACAATGGTACTCGCTCTACTGCATGATAATTTGATAACATTTTCCGGTAATGTTTGACATGCAGTGAAAGGCTTTATTTTGATGAGACTGAGCTGGATTCGGTACCTTAACTGTTTTACTGGTAAGACAGTCATTTAAAGGAATGAAGAAACGAAAACGGGGTCAACAATGAACGCAGTCTACTGGAGTTTAGCGTTAAACCACTGGAGTTAGAGTTAAAATTTCAACCATAAAAAAAATCACTAAACAGGCAATTACTTCGTTCAAATGTGGAAGCAATATTTTTGTACGGCTGTGAATGATGAGTAAATAAATAAATAAAATACATTGGCAAAATTGACCAGATGCTTTTGAAATTACTTTCTGTTTAAAAGATTTAAACATTTTTTTTTGCAACCAAATGTCAATACATATTGTTTCTGTTTGTTTTATATTTAGCTTTTCAACGACGCATTGGACTTGAAACCCTTTATTTCACGAAGTGTCAGCAGGTTCAAACTTTTAAGTCATATCCTATTCCCGTTACTTTATGATTCCTTTATACTTCTTTAATTCGAAAATTTCCTGTAAAATTAAATATCCTAAAGTAATTAACCTCCTTAGTTCAAAGTTTCCTATAAAAATAAAGTATGTCGTTAAATATGAGTACTTTCGGAAGAAATCAACGACAGCAATTAATAAAATGCATTTCAAGCAATATGATTCAGAAACAACTGTTAACTCAGTTTCTAATTATGAATTAATTAGTCCAACTGTTAAATGAATTCATTATCGCTGAGAGTAACTCGGAAGATTGCCTCAGGCACTTGGAGTTAGCACGAAGGATAAAACTCCTTCAGAGTCATCTGATTCTCGTGACAGGCTGAATAATGGTCCTTAAGTTATTCCCATTTTTCCTGAAAGCTAAGATGTGTTTCCGAAAGAATGGGAATGTTTTCTTGAGCGAATGGGATAAACTCGCTCACTGCCATTAACGAAGGACAAACCTGATATTTACTGAAGTTTAATGCTGTTCTTTCTGTTGTGAGAATGTGAACGAATTTGACAGATACTTTGGCTATATTTTAGAAAACCAATGTTTACGCTCTTTAACTGCAACCCATTACAAACAAGCCCTTTGACAATAGAGTTGCGAAGCAATTTTAATTATTTTTGTTCATAATTCTGTACCTCAGAGCAAGACTGACGTAAGTCCAAAAATTGAGATTTTCCGTTTGTCAGTGCATTGTATGTGGAAGTCGATTCCACATTGAGACATAAGAACGTTATTCATAATATATATATATATATATATATATATATATATATATATATATATATATATATATAGTAAAGTGTGTAGTTTCACATATACGGGTAGCACAGAAATAAGTGTATGTAACAACGAAGATAAACAACAATAACAACAACAAAAATGAACATGTAACGTTAAAAAATAAACTAGGAACATTGAAAACAAGAATTGATGAAATCATGGGTATTAAACTGCTGCTACGTTTACGAAGAGCTGGAGCAGCTGGTATATTAAATATTCTGCAAGGTTTCTGTGCGGGTCAGTATCATACATGCAGCAAAATTGATTAGAAGTAAAAGTATATGTATTTGAATTAACGAACTAATATGTGTAGCTACTTAAAAGGCTTAATATAGAAGGCAGGAAAATTATCAAACGTTATATATGCTTATTTTTTGTATATATGCAATAATTTTTATAAATGTAAATAGTATGCTTATTAGTAATATGCTGTCATGTATTACCAACCCCCCAGCTCTGACCTGCAAAATAAAAAGAAAAAATTACATACCACATGATTTCAAACATTTCGTCGACAACAATGTCTATGTCTAGGTATCCATTTGCCAGAGACGAAAATCCGATGCCACGCCAATCGAACAGGTCGCTGGGGCAGGGCATCCAAAAAGCACCTTCCTGTCGAAAGGATTTCAGCACTCTTTATCATCAAGGTTACCCAGTTACACTGTTGCCAAATCGCAGTTGTTTGGGTGGAAACTAAATCTGTCCTTGTTGAAGAAAAGATTTCTTGAACAAATTAAGATAATAAAATGTGAAATTGGCAGGATAAAAATTGTAATAGTAGAGATTTGCAGCAAATTTGAAGATTTGTTTATTAAATTGAGAATTGTTGCTACAAATTTTAAAGAATCTGCTTAGCTGTCCAATTATAATATTAATGAAGATCTTTTTATGTAAATTACTGTACCAATGTGGCATACTTTTTGTGTAAAAATTGAAGTTATCTTTTTTATCATAGATATCTGTAATAAGGTTAGAGTCGACAATTTTGAAAGAAATGTCCAGAAAATCATCAGACAGAAAGTTGTCATTGGCTTTATTGAGCTGTAGATTTTGTGGATAAATTAAAGGGAAAATGTCCTCCATACTTTTGTTGAAGATAAGGATGTCATCTATATACCTGAAAATATCATGTTTTTTATTATACTGTACTGTGTATTTAAATTCATAGAAAAAGAGATACAGATTAGCAGCTGTGCTGGAATAGTTGGTGCCCATGCCAATTCCATGTATTTGTTTAAAAATAAAGTTGTTGAAAGTCACAAAATTGTTAAAGAAACAGAAATGACAAAGACTATTGAAAAAATTCCTGTCGATGCCCAATTCCTCACCAATGCAAAATATGTCAAAAAGTTTTAACAAAGTTGTATATAAATCTTCGATGGGAATGTTGCAGAACAGATTCTCAAAGTCAAATGTGTAAATTGATTTAGGTGTGCGTTGTAGATTTTTAATGATTTCGAAACTGTTGTCAATGCACCAAAAATAGCTCGTATGCATAAATTTGACCTTCAGAAAATCATAAATTTTTTTCAAAATAAACTGTAATTTGATGTTGATATTTTTTCCAAAACTTTTTGTAGTAGAACAAATGAAACGAAATTTAACTGGTGATTTGTGGAATTTGGGCGTCATAAATATGAAAGGCAGATTTTGACAATTTGAAATTGTAAAACTGTATGAAAAATTCGATTTGCAAAGTTTATTGTATGCAATAAACTGTTTAATAATCACGTCTGTAGAAAGATTCGATTTTTCGTAATAAAGAGACGAGTTAAGTTCTTGTAAGACTTGTTTAACGTAGAAATGTTTGCAAATGATGCCATAATTATTGGCAGCTTTATCAATTGGAACAAAGACAAAAAATTTTTTTAAATTGTTGATATATTCGATTTCATCTTTTTTCAAATTTTGATATTGGTGTTCTGCGTTGTTAATTTGTTTAGCTAAAAAAGTTTTAAATTCAATGGTTAATAGATCTTTCCATTCTTGGAATGCTTCAAAAGGTATTGCGTGCGAGTATGCAACTTTTTTAATGAATCGAAGAATGTTAACTTTAAAAATGTGAACTGCTTTACTGAATTTGCAAGAGCTGTTGAGTCTAAATTTTGCACCGAGATTCATTAAATATCTGACATTTGTGTTTTTTATAATATGTAAATTACCAGTAATTACGTGCTTGTGATCAGCATCGACAAATTCCCTAAAATTGTCCTGATTGCATAAACATGGAAAATCATCAGCAGTATGCGAAAAAGCAACATCACGGTAGTTGTAAATGCTTTTGCAAAAAGGCTTGCAATACTTAAAGGCAGTTATGAAATTTGAAAATATCAAAATTGATATACTTGCACATCATGAAGATACAAATGAACGATTAAGGGCTGAAAATGATCTTATACTTAAAAACAAATCACTCTATCCATATGGACTGAATACCTATCTTAACTTTTTTAATATGCAGGATATCAAAAACATTTTCAGACTTTTTTACAATTTTAATACTAAAACTCGAATTTCCAGAGGACATAGAGGCTCACATAAGAACAGTAAAATTATCAATAGCATTAACCTTAACCTTTGGTGCAAAGAAGTCGAAGATTCGTTTCTCAAATTATCTAATATTAATCAAGTCAAAAACTATATTTTCAAGTTAAAAACTTCCACTTTGAAAAAATTGAAACCGTATCTTTCTAAATATAAATTTGTCAATGAACAATGTAGAGATTTGATCTCTGATCTTATAAATTACAGAATCGGGTTTGAATTTACAGCTAAAGAAAATATTTATTTCACTATTTCCTTCCAACAGAAAAGTTTCGATAATATTCCATTTCACAAAATTATAAATAAACTGGCAAATTATTTTCCACTAAAAAATAAACAAATCATAACTGCCTTTAAGTATTGCAAGCCTTTTTGCAAAAGCATTTACAACTACCGTGATGTTGCTTTTTCGCATACTGCTGATGATTTTCCATGTTTATGCAATCAGGACAATTTTAGGGAATTTGTCGATGCTGATCACAAGCACGTAATTACTGGTAATTTACATATTATAAAAAACACAAATGTCAGATATTTAATGAATCTCGGTGCAAAATTTAGACTCAACAGCTCTTGCAAATTCAGTAAAGCAGTTCACATTTTTAAAGTTAACATTCTTCGATTCATTAAAAAAGTTGCATACTCGCACGCAATACCTTTTGAAGCATTCCAAGAATGGAAAGATCTATTAACCATTGAATTTAAAACTTTTTTAGCTAAACAAATTAACAACGCAGAACACCAATATCAAAATTTGAAAAAAGATGAAATCGAATATATCAACAATTTAAAAAAATTTTTTGTCTTTGTTCCAATTGATAAAGCTGCCAATAATTATGGCATCATTTGCAAACATTTCTACGTTAAACAAGTCTTACAAGAACTTAACTCGTCTCTTTATTACGAAAAATCGAATCTTTCTACAGACGTGATTATTAAACAGTTTATTGCATACAATAAACTTTGCAAATCGAATTTTTCATACAGTTTTACAATTTCAAATTGTCAAAATCTGCCTTTCATATTTATGACGCCCAAATTCCACAAATCACCAGTTAAATTTCGTTTCATTTGTTCTACTACAAAAAGTTTTGGAAAAAATATCAACATCAAATTACAGTTTATTTTGAAAAAAATTTATGATTTTCTGAAGGTCAAATTTATGCATACGAGCTATTTTTGGTGCATTGACAACAGTTTCGAAATCATTAAAAATCTACAACGCACACCTAAATCAATTTACACATTTGACTTTGAGAATCTGTTCTGCAACATTCCCATCGAAGATTTATATACAACTTTGTTAAAACTTTTTGACATATTTTGCATTGGTGAGGAATTGGGCATCGACAGGAATTTTTTCAATAGTCTTTGTCATTTCTGTTTCTTTAACAATTTTGTGACTTTCAACAACTTTATTTTTAAACAAATACATGGAATTGGCATGGGCACCAACTATTCCAGCACAGCTGCTAATCTGTATCTCTTTTTCTATGAATTTAAATACACAGTACAGTATAATAAAAAACATGATATTTTCAGGTATATAGATGACATCCTTATCTTCAACAAAAGTATGGAGGACATTTTCCCTTTAATTTATCCACAAAATCTACAGCTCAATAAAGCCAATGACAACTTTCTGTCTGCCGATTTTCTGGACATTTCTTTCAAAATTGTTGACTCTAACCTTATTACAGATATCTATGATAAAAAAGATAACTTCAATTTTTACACAAAAAGTATGCCACATTGGTACAGTAATTTACATAAAAAGATCTTCATTAATATTATAATTGGACAGCTAAGCAGATTCTTTAAAATTTGTAGCAACAATTCTCAATTTAATAAACAAATCTTCAAATTTGCTGCAAATCTCTACTATTACAATTTTTATCCTGCCAATTTCACATTTTATTATCTTAATTTGTTCAAGAAATCTTTTCTTCAACAAGGACAGATTTAGTTTCCACCCAAACAACTGCGATTTGGCAACAGTGTAACTGGGTAACTTTGATGATAAAGAGTGCTGAAATCCTTTCGACAGGAAGGTGCTTTTTGGATGCCCTGCCCCAGCGACCTGTTCGATTGGCGTGGCATCGGATTTTCGTCTCTGGCAAATGGATACCTAGACATAGACATTGTTGTCGACGAAATGTTTGAAATCATGTGGTATGTAATTTTTTCTTTTTATTTTGCAGGTCAGAGCTGGGGGGTTGGTAATACATGACAGCATATTACTAATAAGCATACTATTTACATTTATAAAAATTATTGCATATATACAAAAAATAAGCATATATAACGTTTGATAATTTTCCTGCCTTCTATATTAAGCCTTTTAAGTAGCTACACATATTAGTTCGTTAATTCAAATACATATACTTTTACTTCTAATCAATTTTGCTGCATGTATGATACTGACCCGCACAGAAACCTTGCAGAATATTTAATATACCAGCTGCTCCAGCTCTTCGTAAACGTAGCAGCAGTTTAATACCCATGATTTCATCAATTCTTGTTTTCAATGTTCCTAGTTTATTTTTTAACGTTACATGTTCATTTTTGTTGTTGTTATTGTTGTTTATCTTCGTTGTTACATACACTTATTTCTGTGCTACCCGTATATGTGAAACTACACACTTTACTATATTTTCAATACATTTAACTACTTTAGCTGCAACATTGCGCTGTTTAAATGTAGAATATTTTATATCAATTTTGATCATTATATATATATATATATATATATATATATATATATATATATATATATATATATATATATATATACTTTCCCATTTTTTACCTGGGTTAAGAGAGCACCCGTCCCACCCTTTGCATGTGCCAGAAAAAAGTTTTCCCTCTATCCTGTAAAATTACCATAACAGTCACTCAAAATAATAGTCGAATTAACTCACGTGTTTCAACAATGAAACTCGCGTCACGGCATGAAAACTGAGGTCTATACGTTAATAAATGTCATGTTTTTAAGAAATTAAGGATCTTTTTTGCTGAATTGGGACAACAGCTGAAAATTATTGTTATTAAAGTTGTGTTTATGGAAAACAAAATATTTTTATTTCCAAACAAAGGAAAAAAAACTATGTGTACATAATAATATATATATAATAATAAAAAAAATAATAATAATATATATATTGTATGAAATATTTTGTTTTCCATAAACACAAATCTAATAACAATAATTTTCAGCTGTTGTTCCAATTCAACAAAAAGATCCTTAATTTCTTAAAAACCTTAACATTTATTAAATTATAGAACGTCATTTCACAAATTTTGAAAGTAATATTCAGAATATATCTATTTATCAGCATTTCAGAATGAGTTCTATGCAATGAGTCCTAAAGCACTAATTACTTATATACATTTAGTCACTCAAAAAAATAAATGCTTCACAATCAAAAGAAAGTGAATTTTATCTTCTGCTAGCAAAATGGTTTGCATAACAGCTGCATTTTCAAGAGCCATCTGGTATTTTCTTTATACTGTGAATACTAATTTTTCATTTAAGAGCTTTGAATTAAGATGGAAAGATGAAAAACAATTTCAAAATTGACAATATTTATGTTTGCAAGGCACACAAACCAGACATATATTTTTTCTTCTTCAAAACCTATTGTTTAATTCTGAAAAGTAATGCGCTTTATAGAGAATTGCATTATACTGGTCGACGTTATAAAGGTATTCTACTGTATTTAGTGAAAAAGCTGTGTTATTTCAAAGACTATTTCTCAAATGTGACACTTTTTCTTTATCTTCATCAGGCAATTTTCTTTGAATTTGTTTTCTTCGAATCTACTTGCTCATGGTAATTTTCCTTCACATATGAATAGAAGAAAAAGAGGAAAAGAGATACATTTTTGGTAAGTACAGTGCTTAAGTTCCTGAGCAGGTTCATGTGTAAAACAAAACTAAATACATATTTAACAAAGAAAGAAAGGTTTTATATATATATATATATATATATATATATATATATATATATATATATATATATATATATATATATATATATATATATATATAAGATAGGACTAATTCCGTTCCTGACAAAAACGGTCAACTTTACAGGTTTTACTGTATATTTGTGTGATTAGTTTGGTCAATATTTGACAATAATGATCGTAAAACAGTTTTTAAGTTACCGGATCCAGTTTAGCCTTGTCACGATAAAGCCTTTTCCTTGCATGTGTTAAACATTACCAAAAAAAAGAAAAAAAAAACCACATTATCGTGTCAGTTTCATTGTTGAAACACACGCGGGTTACTCGATCATTAGCTATTATTTATATAGGGTTCTCTGAATAGGATCCAAACTGTTTTTATTCTCATTTTCAAATAAAAATATTCTCATATAAATCATTACATAGTGCAGTATAGAAACCCCAAGGTTTCGACCAAATCTTAAGATACAATAATTCTAATTCTATTAAAATCAGTTCATGACATTTTTATTATAGTTCACCTTATTTATTTTTTGTGAAAATTAGGAACTAATTCATTTATCAAACACCATGCAATGGTATTTTTGTTCGGCTATTATTTTGAGTGGCTGTACATCCTTCCGACTCTGAGGTACAGACTTTATGACAACCTAAAATCCTGGAAATTGTTTCTCCACCGCGTTTTTTCACGAGCTTACATGCGCGCTACACAAAATCTTATGGGCTCAACCTTACAAAAATACTTGAACGTATTAACAGCCAAACGTACTATAAGTTCTCCTTATTTCAGAATTGCAGTGGGATAAAATTTTCTGCAACCTTAGCCTAAACATGGCAAGTCCTCAGGGTGCTGACCTTTCTCTTGCTTAAAGTAAAACTTGTCGAAAATTTAGCAAAGACGAAAGTTTTCGTTGAAATATTTTCAAAGTTGAAGTGCATTTCTAAATCCAAATTTTAAAAGAAAGAAACTAAATCTAATCCAGTTAAGGAGAAAATCTGATTATAGGTAAGGTACAGTCGAACTGGCTTACAAAGAGCGCAAAGGGACCGCGATATTTGCTTTTTTGAATCGATTGCTCGTAAAAAGAGAGTTTGTGATAGAAATCATAAAAATATTTATCCCAGCTATTTTTTTTCTTCTTCGTTTTCATCACTACACAACCAAATAAACCTTACTTCGCTTTGAGCTGTCTGAAGTTCTGTTTCTTATGTTATTGATTTTGAGGAATAGACACATATATAATTTTTAAATGTTTCTATGCTCCACAAATTAAAAGAAGTGCTGTCATCGCTTGTTTATAGGATTCATGATTTATCACTGACTTGGGTTGAGTTAGGAATATTAAAGAAAATTTACCATAAACTTATAAGCTGAGCTGGAAGTCAATATACATTTTACGAATCACAAAAATATTGCTCGTTTTAAGCGGGGTTAGCTCGTTAAATGCGAGTTACGCTCCTATAGACTTAACATTGACCCAACAAAATATTTCTGATTTCCTCGCTAAATCCGGGTTCTCGTTAAATCAGGGCTCGTTCTAAGCAAGTTCGACTTCAGTATGAATACTATTATAAAAATACATTTTATTTAAAAAAATGATATTTCATTCAGATGCTTCATCAATCTGTTTCCTAAAAAATTATTTCTATTTCCAAATTGAAAAATATTTGATATGTTCACCTTTATCCTTAAAACCATTTCGATTTCATTTCTACTGTTGCAAATCAGGAAGAAAGTGAATACTACATTGCCTTTTAAATGTTACACTAGAACCATTTCCATTCTGCAGGAATAATGGCGAAAAAATGTTATAGACCATTAAATATTATGTTACGTATAGCCTAGGGAGATAAATTGGTTTTTATTCTTACGAAATTGAACAATGTTTATTGCGTAACATTTTTGGGAAATGAAAAGAAAAGAAATTTAAAAACAAAACAATAAAAAGTATGTTACGCAACAAAACCTATTAAACCGCTAGCATTTTCTTACAATTCTGTTAGGAAATGTTGTAAATATAAATTGTTTCGAATTTCTCCTTAAATGCACGCTTTGTTTCCAATTTCTTTCTTTTTTTTCTTGAGGGGGGGGGGGAGATTGAGACTGAATAAAATGATATAATGCTAGCTTTTCTCTTGTATCAATAAGCTATTGTTTCACTGAAAATAGAATAAGGTTACATGATTCGAAACCACACTGTTTAAAAACTAAAGATTTTTTTTTTTTGGCAACAAGTTTTTCCTTTGCATTTAATAGAAATTCATGAGAGGGCTACATTTTATGATAACTACGGATAACCACCCTCCTCCCCCAACAATTACTTGTCTCAAGAAGAAATTTTTGTGTTTTGTTTCACTTAAGTCATTGGACACATTTATTCTGTTATTAGAATTTTCGTACGAAATGTTCATTTAAATTTTCCTAAGAAATGTTTTTCATTCACTGAATTTTTATAGCTCAGCTATTTTCGAAGCTAAATCGATTAGCTCAATTTTGTTCTTACTCTCAGCTGATAGGGCTTGTTAATGTATGACTGAAATCGCTGGACTACAAAAGATCCACAAATTATTCAAATGTAGTCGTAGGAAAAGAATTTTAACCAAAGATTAAAAAAAAAAAAAAAAAAAAATCAACAGTTGCACAGACCTTTTGACAGATTCAAATTTTATGTATCAAATGGCTTAGTTTATTTCACTGGTGGATTTTTTTCTCTACAAGTAACTAACTATATTAGTTTTATTTAATGAAATGTTTTACTTAAAAATTGAATATTAAATTCCAATTTTCAACAATATTTATTTTGGAAACGCTTGACGAGAAAATAAGCGTTTTGTTGTTTTGACCAGTTTGGCGAAAAATATAGAAAATAAGCCGTGACATACATATAAAGGAAAAGTACCACCCTTATTTGCTCTTTTGTAACCTTTGGTTGCTCTTAAAAGAGTGCTATTTCTTTTCCGCTGAAATTTAATCTTCCACCTTAATACAATAACGTTTTTAAAATCATAAATTCAAAACAATTTATAAAATACTAGCTGCGTTGCCCGGCTTTGCCCGGTCTACTTTGAAAATAAAAATTGTGTCAAGTGAGGTATATTCAACAATCAGGCTTAAATAAAAGAAAAAAACCATCATACAAAATTTCCCCTCCAAACAATGACGACAGATATTAAAATACTTTTAAGAAATTAAAATATAATGAGAAAGATTGATTTAAAAAGCGTAACCATGGAAACACAAAATAAAATAAGTTTAAGAATTGAAAATGAGAAAGATGGAAATAAGCAATGGATTCAAAAAGCGTTACCGTGGAAACGCAAAATAAAATGGTTAAAAACTTGAATAGAGAACAGATTTTTGAACTTCACTTAATTGGCTTGTAACTTTTTTTCTAATGGAGATATAGGGTTAAACTTTCGACCATAAGTCGAGTTAGATCTGGAGTAAAAAAGGCAGTTCTTTCCAATGGTGTCAAAAAGAAAACTGCGAGACAGTTGCTTCAATTTTTATTGATAAATTTAATGAAGAAAGTAGTGCCTAAATTTCAGCTAACCCTGAAAAAATCGGGCTAAAAACGCAAATAACTCTCGCCGTAATTAAGTTAGAGCATTGAAACAAATTGTGTAGAACGCGGAAAATTCTACCCTTTAAAACGATATATAATATTACTATGTGCAAGTAATTTTTCACCCCCATATTCAGGAATTTAAGTGAAAATTCGGCACAAATCGGAATAAAAAAAGAACTATTCATCGATTTTTTTTTCAAACTGGTCTGCAAACCTTTTCAGGACTTAAAGGAACAAACTGTGAAAATTTCAGCGAAATCGGCCGGGTAGTTCTCGAGTTTTGCGGGTTCAAACACACAGACGCCTTTTGGAGACTTCATTTTATACTATGTAGAGAAGAAATGATACATTAAGAATTTGGGCATTAAAAATTTTGAAAGTTTATTTGAAATATCAGATTTTAAAAAAAATACTGAGTACTTTTCATAATGCACTCAAAAGGACAAATTTAAGTATTCCTGTAGTTTTCAATTATTTCAAGAAAAATACTTCACAAACGAAGAAAAGTGCGGCTCAAGTCATGTAGAGAATGTTTTATCATTATCTAGCTTTCAATCATAAATTTGAGTGTTGAAACATGTATTTTTTTGTCAATGGGAAAGTTTGGTTTGAAATGACTTGAGAGCACTTTTCTTCGTTTGTGAAGTCTTTTCTGAAATAATTGAAAACTACAGGAATTCTTAAATTGTCCTTCTTGACCCAGAAAAGTTATTTTGTCCTTTTGAGTGCATTATGAGAAGTGTTTAGTATTCTTAAGAAAAAATCAGTTATTTAAAAGTTTTTCGTTTTCAAGAAATTTTTTTTTTTAGAATTTGATTTTTTAGTGTTAAGTTGTAGCATAAGTTTAAACAAATCATTTAATGAATTTCAGAAGTCTGTAAGTGGTCTAGTTGCTGAGATATCAGCAAAAGAATGGTTCACAACATATAAGTAACTTGGGATAAAAATCCTAATATGTCTGTTTACTTAGCCCCGTTATTGATTATTAGCATAGATGCATAGATGAAGATAAAAACCCTAAGAAAGCAACGACAGTGAATAACTTTCATTCTTCCTCCAGTATAGCCTTGATTCAAAATTTTCACTCTCATTACTATTAACATTACATTTGCAAGGCAACAAAATTCGTAACAATGGGTTTTATATTTAAACATTTAATGAGGAAATTACATGAAATTTGCTATTTTCCATGCTAACCGAAATAATAATTTTATTTCAGAATTTAAATTTTTCAGCGTTAAGTTGTACCTTAAGATTAAGTAAATCATTTAGTGAAATCCAGAAGTCTCTAAGTAATCTAGTTGCTGAAATATAAGCAAAAGCAGGCCTCAGATTACTCCGTGACAATCAGGACAAGTAAAATAAAAGTGTTTAAAAAAGTTAATGGCTTCAGCTCTAGAAAGGTTTTACAGTAATGTAACGTGAAATTCTATAGCTTTTAAACACATGATGTACCGCTGTCTTGTGCAGGTTAGTAACATTTGCAGTTTTTTCACAATTTTACCTTCACATGCAATATAAAGATTTAAAGACTTACTACGATGTAATAAGTATCTTTTAGACATTATTTTAAGCAGGGCTAGTAAATCAAACCTCACATCCAGCAATGACGTCATTGATCAGGTGACTCGCGAATAAAACTCAAAGGTGCTTTTTTTTTTTTTTTTGTGGAGGGAGGGGAGGGCGTTCCTATGTATGAAAGAGTATTACTTCCTTTTACTGACTACACTATGGAAGTTATTCTTTCGGTATTTTTTTTAAATCTTTTAGTTCATTTAGAGGCCGGAAGAGTTATCTTCTTTTTATAAATTAAAATATGACTTCTCAAATGACAAATGGCAACACCTATTTGATTGTAACCTCATCTCCCGGAGAAAAGTGACGAACTGTGGCTCAGACTGGGAACCGAAATATTTTCGGGGAAGTTTGTTAGCCCATTCTCATTTGTGGACGACTTAAACTACCGAATATATTCGTTCAGACTTTAATCTTGAACGATTAATTTCTCATCCGTTGCTGGTAGAATGTAAACAATTCATTTTATTTTGCTTGATGCGGAACTGAATTCAGTAGACGGGGGGAAAAAGTCGACTTCTTAATGATTCGAGCAAAAATGGAATAAGATAGGTGCGTCACAGCACTACCAACGTTATCGTCGTGGCGTCAGACGGGAGCGAATAGGCTTTCTCTCTCTAGGTGGTATTGGTCACGGAAGACTAAAATTAATGTAGTGCTCATTAATTAATGTAGGGTCACAGACGATACGAACGGGGCCGCAAAGAGCCAAGGTGGGCCCCTTCTCAGTTATGTCGCCGGGCATCTCCCCCCCCCCAAAAAAAAAGGAGAAGGGAGAAAAGGAGAAAAAAAGAGGTAAAACGAAAATAAAATGGGGAAAGGAAAAAAAATGGGGGGAGGGAGAAACAAAATCAAAACTGTTTACTAGAAAACAATTTAACTTCCTTTTAAGTGCCACAACAGAAAAAACTAAAAGTAAATTTTACTTTAATCTTTAAGTTTTCTCTTACTCGGAGTCCCCCGCCCTTTTTCTTTCTTTTTTTCTTCCTTTCTTTTTCTTTCTTTCCTTTTCTTTCTTTTTTTGTGTCAGTGTCGCCGAGATCCTTCTAAGTCCGGACCCCTAGTTTCCGAATAGGCAGATATGGCCCCTCGTCGGGCCTGGACACGAAGGGGCGAAGCTCCCGAAGTACACCGCCGTATTCGGTGTATACCAACAAGCCACAGAATGGGTTGTACGTGCCAGCGAAGGCGGCTAACCTAACTACCTTGGTGGCTAGTTATTCATAAAAAAAAGGCAAAAAACAAAATGAAACGCAATAAATTTTGCTTTCACCATCTAACACTGGTCGCTTTGAGAAATTTCCCTTGATTACATTCGGTTTTCAAATGCACTGTACATGTATTTTCAGCATATAATTTAAAAAAATTGTTGTTGGAAAATTACTGATCTACATTTAAATATTGGGATTGAAAAGTTGCCACTATGGGGCAGTTGCTTCTCACTGCCTCATATGTCTTGGTGACATTTGGAGATTTCTCGCCAAAAAATGATGTAAATTTGGTGATATCTCGCCAATTTCTTCTCCATGCGAATACTATTACTAACTAAATAAGGAATACAGTTTGCAATCAATACTTCAAAAATAAAAAAAAAACAGTTTTGAGGGATAATTAATTATATAATCGGTAAATCTGGGAAGATTACAACAAAAAAGCAAATGAAACGATAGAATAAAATTTACTCACTAAATTTGTAACCTTATATCCTGGATAGTTACTTTGAGATGAATTATTAAATTATAAGAAAATATTACGATTTTCTTATATTTTAATAAGTCAGCTAAGTTTAAGAAAAAAAAAAAAAAAAGAAACCACACAAGAATGAAATATGATAAACATAAATTTCTGGGATAAAAAGTTTTCTAATACTTTTTATGCGTTACTTCAACGAGCACGAAAACAGTACTTCGAACAGCATCATTTACTAAACATGCTCTTCTTTTGTTATATTGCCCTTTATTGTCTTCAGAGCGACGTTAATCCATTTCGGTTGTAAGAATTTTGTTCCAAGCACCAGAAAAGTAATTTCCTGTTATTATCGAAGTTGTTCTAAGGAAAATGTAAGTGATCATATGGAATTTATAGCCGCTATGTTGTTGTCTTGATAGCTCGTAATTATCATTACTCCCAACAGCTCTATATCTCTTACGCGTTCTTTTCTTTTGTTGGAAATTTATTTTATATGTTTTTTGCTTCTAAAGTTTAAAAGAAACACGTTTTTGCTCAAGAGGAATATAAGCCGCAATTTGAAAGTTCTTTCCTTATTTTCCAGGATTTTGGTTGTTTTCCTATGAACATTCAAGCCATTATCCCCCAGATGAAAAAGCTTAATAGTTTTTGCTCATTTTTTCAGGTAAATTTTCGCGTAGTCCCTTCGTCCGAAATTAAGCGCTGTAGTTTTGTCAATTTTTTTTTAAAAACAGTTACTACATTTTAATACTTTAATACTAAATATTGAAACTAATGTTTTAATGATTTTGTTAAAATAATTTTCACAGATTTTTGGGTCACTCGTAGGGGCATTGATTCTATCAACTTGTTAACATAACGTCATCGGCAAAAATGAAAACAGCGACTGAACGTCCATTAAGATCATTTTTACTTGATTTTACAAAAAAGGAAGTATTGTATTCGCGAAAAAATTTCACTCGAAAATCGGCCTTAATTTCCATTTTGTTCATCCCCGAATTGAGTTTTTTTTTTCTTTTCAACCCGACCACACGCGGATAAGTGCCTAAGAACGTATAAACACCCGAAATATCCATTTTGACACTCCCCGAGTTAATTACAACGACTATATAACGACTTTTCTCGTGACGTCCGTATGTACGTATGTATGTATGTATGTGCGTATGTATGTCGCATAACTCAAGAACGGTATGTCCTACAAAGTTGAAATTCGTTACGTAGACTCCTAGTGGGGTCTAGTTGTGCACCTCCCTTTTTGGTTGCGTTCGGGTGTTTCTAAAGAGGTCTTTTGCCCCTTTTTGGGGGGAAATCATTGTTAATTTCGATGAATACTCAAGTTGTGTTATAATTTGGCGGACACTTGGCGATATATCGCCAATATTTTGGTTGCCAAGTTTTGTCGCCAACTTGGCGTTTTTTTAAAATCTGGTTTCAATTTGGCCACTGGTCGTGATATTTGGAGAGTAAACTATTGAATCACATTAAAAATGCCAATAATGGGAAAATGACATTAAATTGGGGTAAAAGGAAGTCATGTGATGCACACATCAGCTCGTTTAAGAGAGAAAATAAGTCGGAATAAAGAAAAAAAAAACTCACCCAATGTTTTCGATCATCCTGTTTTAGAAAAAAATATTTTGGAAAAATGGGAAGCAACCCAATTTTTCATATTTGTGCTTTTCAACCTAAAATTAAGAAGAATATAAAATTTAGAACCGGGATACAAACAAAAAGTTCTTCTTTGTTGCGTAGTGTTATTAAAAGAAAGTATCTTTTCTAGTGCCATTGAATAATGTAACTATCAGTGATAATTATGTGTAATAAAGGAACTAAAAATAGTTTCTTGTATTTTGAACCTAATATAAAACGTGGGATATTTCTATGTGCCAATCCCCATTATCGATTCAGTAATTCTAATTCACGTATTACCCCAAATTAGGAGGTACATCTCAAATATCGATCATTTTATCCGACTCTGACTAATCCAGTTTTGATGCCGAATGTCATTCTATATCCGGTCATTACTGATAGAGAATTCCTAATCCTGACAAAGTTTGCGACTAAATGTCAAATCAGTGGTTAATGCTGGGATGGCTTACTGAGTTATATCTTTATAATGTATAGAGAAGTAAATATTTTCAAGTTCGTGACAAAGTTTTCTAATCACTGGAATCGCAATTTCAAATCAGTACATAAAGTGGAAACATTCAGAAAATTGATTTAAAAAAAATCTCATTATTATTCTTACAACATTAAAATATTTTCAAAACTGGAAACTGAAAAATGTTGATTTCCTTTTAAATCATGAATCATGGCCCCACTAGATGGCGCTGACGCTTTCAGGCCTTGGTAATTTATGACTTTTCTGTATTAAACCAATGCAACTATGATCTGCTATTGAAATTTTTGAAAAATTCGAAACTTCATATGTTGCCCATTTTGACCGAAAGAGGCGCTGAACGGACCTGTGCAACCACCGTTCAGTATGTCAACGTTTCAAAGTCTCTTTATTTTTGATTGAACTCCGCCCATCTTGACCGCAAGAGGCGCTGAATCCATTCTGTGCATCCACCAATCAATGGCAACGTAATGAGAAACAGGGATTCTCTGTAGCGACTTCTTTGTTGCCATGAGTTTCAGCGATTATCACGGCCCATAAGTGTAAGCGAAATTTAGTGGAGCCGTGCATAAATCAACTACTAGTATAGGTGAAATGGTCATTAATAAGCTTAAAACAATCATAAATAGGCTGTTTCTTATTAATCCAGACGCGAAAAGAAGGGAAGACGGATGAACAAATTTTGATTTTCTGCTTTGTCCGTTTGAAAGATTACTTGATAGAGGATGTTTAATTTAATATTCGTTTTATAAATTAATAGTATTTCATATTATACGATTTGTTTCTAAGCAAATATGTCAGTGGTGTTCTAAACACAAAAGTCAGCTGGGACGCTAATTTGTGGTGTAACCCTCCCACCCTCAAAAAAAAAAAAAAAAAAAACTTTTAATGCTTAATTTAAATATGAAGTTTGTAAAATTTACTCATTTTTAATCTTGAGATAACACGAAAGTTCATGCATTTTATGTAGAAATTGTAACAGATGCATATGTTGTAACCCGCATTTTAGTCACTAACTTATTATAAAAGTTAAAGGTGAAAAAATCTAAGGGTAAAAAGTTGGCGTAGAAATATTATGTAACAATATTGATGTTAGTGCAACTGAAAATAGAGAGTGTAGAAAAAAACCCAATAGAATTTTGCGCATTAAAGGGAATTCAATCCAGGAAATACAAATTCAATTCAATCGAATATTGTGCATTAACATTTTTAGTTTCAATGCTGTTAATTTCGTTCAGTAAAATATTTAATCGCACCCTAAAAACCCATTAGTTGAGATTAAGCTCTTATATAGTCAATAGCTTATTTCAAATACTGTCCTTACTTCACAGTATTGTTTTCCAAAATTAATTTAACAGGTTCATAATCCTCCTAATGAAACAAATATACTACACATCCATTGTACATAATGCGCTTTTGTTATGTTACCAGAAGCTGTAATTGAATTTTGCACTAAACACAGGGCTCCACCAAAATCTAATTATCTTTATTTTATTTCTATTTCGAAATGTCATCAAAGCCTCTGTTTACAAACTAATACAATGGTTTAAACACTGGTGTTGCGAGTACCGGCGCCCGCTTCGGATATGCTCATCTGAAAAGTATAGTGCTTAGAATTTAGACATATTGAATTAAATCCGCAACGAATTAAAATATTTTCCCCTTCACTTTTCTTTTGAAATTCTTTCGAAAGCAAAATAATGCTTATTTGGTTTGGTTGGTTCTATTGATTTTTTGGGCGCAAGAGCCTCATCAGGCTATATTACAACCAACGACAGTTAGAAAGTGGTAAAAGAATGAAAGTTGGTACCGAAAATGTAAAATAGTTTGTAGCATAAATGACGTAAAACATCTGAAATTTTGAATGTTAAAAATCTGAAATAATCGCATGTACAAGACTTTAAATTTTGAATAAATAAGCTACAGGTTAGACTGAAAAATAATTTTGAGTAACGGAAAAACATACACAACAAAATAAAGACGAAACTATAATACAAGAATATTGGTACGCTCTAAAGTTCGAGTAGATACGGAAAGCCAATCTTCTGAAAGAAGTTGAACAGTTTGGGATGGGGTTGTCCCCAAGCTAATCTTTCAAAGACGGATGAAAATGATTGACATATTTAAAATGAATATGATTGAAATTTGGACAATTAGAAAGGATATCAAACAGTATAATTTTATAGTGCCCAAAAGAAGTAGGTGTAAGATTTTTACTAAAATTAGTAAACTTATTCATCCCTTTTCTATAGTCGTTAATATCTTATACATTGAGATAATGTTAGTGATTTTGGGTGTTCACAAGTGTGATAAAATAGTTAGATAGTGCGGTTGGTTGGAGTTCAAATAGACGGTGCTCTATGGCGTTTTATGATTATGGCGTGTTTATGATTACAACGCAAGTCTAGTTGATGCTTAAATCAAAAAAAAAAAAGGAGAGGGGGAGGGAGGAGAATTAAAACTGCTGTACTTCAAAATTCAATTTCTAACATTTAGAATGATAACGAAATAAAAGAAATGAATCTGTTTATTTAGAAAAAAAAAAAAACTTTTCTATATTTCAAACAACACATGAAGGATTTTTATCTTTTCAATTTACGGAGCTTTATTTTCCTCCAATCAAACCACTGATTTAGATAACTACTGTGTGATGCAAATTTAAGAAGTAGGAAGAAAATACTTTAGATAACTTCATTCATTGAAAATGAGATTTACTTGAAACAATTTTTAAGATGGGAAATGCAATTTCAGAAACAAAAAGAGATTAGAGCTCGCAAGAGCATTATTATAAAAAAAAAAATCTTAATCAAATGTAAAATAAATAACATGGACAAGGTATTTGTAGAAATAAAATTTCTCGACTTTTAAAAACAATATGAATACAGTGGTAGTTAAAATTATAAGGACAAAGGAAAAATTCACAGGTTTTGGCTGCATTTGGTCCGAAAGTTTTGCAAATTTTATGACTAGAAACTAATGATAAAATGCACTTTTTTTAAGTGCTTTTATTGGAAATGCATAGAAATTTCGTATTCATATAATTAAGTTTGAATTTATACATCCCTGTTATTTGGACAAAATTATAAGAACAATTAGATTTATGTGTTCGAAAAAGCAAAATTTGCTTGTGTTTTGATCTGCACATTGTACTACATAAAAATAAACATGCTCAGTACGATTGGGGACGTCATTCTATTTTTAGTCATGCCGTTAAGGGGTCATTCATTAATTACGTAAGGGTCCCGAAGGGGAGGGGGTTGGAAAAATCTCTACATACCCTTACTGGGGGGCTGGGTCTCAAACCCATTCTCAGGTAATATTTTCCATGTCGATATTTTACATTAGAAATCGCACGGTCAAGTGGTTTGACAGAGATTATATTTGATTTGAGTCTGGAAGGTAAAAAACGTATTACGATGAGCTGTTTTTTATTTGTTTTACAAAGAATTAATAGTGTAAAATATAATAAAATAACCGCACTAGGTATGTCATGTTTTATTTTTAATTAGCATCGCATCATATAAAAAAAAAAAAAAAAAAAAAAAATCGGAAAACATTTAGTCTAGATTCTAACTTTTTAGTAAATATTTCTTTACACAAAAAGGTTTAATTCAGTAATTCAGTGAATTTCGATTCCAAAAATGTAAGATTCATTATTTTATTATTTTGAAAAACGAAATGGAATCTTACTTAAGAATGGGGGGAGGGGTCTGAAAAATCTTACGTACCCTTACATGGGGGGAGGGGTGGGGTCAGAAATTGACAAAATCATCCTTACGTAATTAATGAATATCCCTAAGTACTAAACTTAAAATAATTGAGAAAACGAAAGTGGTTGCTTGAAAAACTTCACGACTTACTGTACGTCAAATAGCAACAAATCTGAATAGATAAAGATCGGTCACTTAGAGCTTTCTCAAAAATTCCGGCTAATGAGGACAAAGACGTAGGAAATCTTTTGTTTCTGTGCGTGTGAAACACATGATAATGAGGCGAGCTTATCCCAAAAAAAAAAAGACATATTAGATGGGAATTCAAATTACAATGCAGTGCTCGAACTATGCAACATGTTTCACAAAAAGAAAAAAAAAAGAAAAGAAAAAGTGTCATGATGTGTAACTAGTGTCAGTACCGACTCTAAAAAAATTCATAACAGGTCAAGGATCGAGCGTTGCCAAAAATGCGTTATTATGGGTAAAAAGTGGGACAAGGCAATCTTTTCTGATGCGAAAAAGTTAAATTAGGATGCAGTATGATTTTTGCTACTTCTGGTGCGATCTCTGTGAAGGAAAAACAAATCTCAACGCGCACATTTGGAGGCGGCTTAGTAATGGTCTGGAAGTTTCGCTACCGACGGAAACTATACCAATGTTTTTTGTGCATGGCAGAATGAATCCCGAGAGTGATGTTGATGTTCTGAGCAGCATTTTTTAAAACCAGAAACACCGTTAATTACTATTTTAACAGTTTGTTCCAGTAGGACAGTGCCTAATTGCATGTTTCTTAAACCTCAAAACCATTGTTTAATGCTTATTCCTTGAAATTGGAGTTCTGGCCCGAAAAAGGTCTCGATCTAAGTTTAATGGCAACTTTGTGAGGCATTCGGGTTCCCTAAGTATGAAAAAATGGCATTCAGTTTCGAAAGAAGCAAGAACTTATTTTCTCCATCTAAAACGCCAGGATAAAATTTTTAAAGAACGTTCTTCAACTTTATATCAAGACTGATAAAAGTGATTGAAAAAAAAAATAATAATTGATTAATAATGTTTTTCAAATCAAAATGCTCGTTGCTCTTATAATTTTGTCCAGTTTTCATTGACATTTTTTAAATTAATCACGGCAAAATAGTTACATTTTATATTTTCAAATATTCTGCTTTCCCAGCGATTTTAAGCATAAAAAGGCATTTCTTGCATACATTTCACTGAATTATTTCAGAAGTAACTTTTTTCTGTGCAATTTTCTGCTGTCCTTATAATTCTGACCACCACTGTATGTATCGTAAATTTTGGATGCGTACAAAAGGTCTTTTGTTCTTAAAAAGAAGCACTGAACATCACGTTATACCACATTATTCATTTCATGTTTTTAACCTGTACAGGAAATGACCGAATTGGATCATTAAACAAGGATGATTCAAAAATCTTTTTTAGACCGCTATGATAAGCTAAAGATAAAGAAGCAAATCACATGTTTGTTTTTTGAAAGAAAAAATCTGTTTATTCTGTCCTTTTATCATTAAGCATTACTTTAATGTATAGCGTCCCACGAGTGAGGTTATATAGATAAGGTGGGAGGAGCCATGTGCTAGAAACATGAACACCGTGGTTTCGGTTTCACTGAGTTTTTTCGCCTTTGAATGACTTTTTTTCCTCGTGCTGATCTTGATCCAAACGTAGAATATCTCATTTAATCTCACTGCTGGATTCTGAACCACAGTTGTACTGTTGAATTAAAATCAGGAGAGAAAACGTTTATTTTAGCATGGTAGATCGCAGTGTCATGAATAATATTTCTTAAGGTTTTTTTTTTTTTGTGTGGATGATTTTTTAAATACTTCATAAAACTACAAACATAATGCATCACTTAATTTTAATTTTCAAAGCCATCGGCGTAAAATACCAATTCACACTGTGGCTGTTTTTTAAAAACTTTCAGTAAAAAAAAAAATCGGATTTTTAAATTACCACTGTGATGCACGAATATTTTGCACGGAATCCATATTAATGAACTGCGTAAAATCAAGTATTTTGAGTTACAAATTTTGAAATGAGCGCAAACGTCAATAGGCGCAAATAAAAAAATGTTAAAATAGGCAGATCGGTTCCGAGTGCAATCGCTTCCTTCGTCAGTACTGCCCTGCTAGGAGAAGATTCCTCAGCTCCTCCCGCGTTTCACTTCTTTTAATAAACTGTCATCATTTTCTTAACCCAGAATAATTTTATTTAAATTCAGACTTATTTCGTTCATTTGAATGTGCAGTCAAACCTGTTTTTGAGCGGTGCATAGGGATTGCATACAATTAGTCGCCCAAAACTTCACTAGTTGATATAAAAAATAGTTTTCGCAACGTAATTAATTTTTTTTTTATACGGTGAAAAAAGACCGCATAAAAAAAAGTATCACGTAGAAAATTATTGAAAATCTTACGAAATAATTAGGAATAGCTACAGATAAATATTATTATTTAAACGAATTATTTCTTTAAACGAATTCACGACACAGCAGCTACTTTGAATCTCGCCAAACCTTTTATAATCTGACTAGAAAATCGCCCGTCAAGATATGACGAGTGAAAATCGCTTCTACATTTAAACGAAGCCATTGCCTGTTTGGAGATATTTTGAGAACTGAAATTTTAACCCCAATTCCAGTGTATCAATCCTGAACTCCAGTAGATAGCGTTCATTGTTGACCCTTTTTTCGTTTCTTCATTTCCCTGAAATGACACAGTCTTAACAATAATGTTATCAGATCCAGTTCAGTCTTGTCACAATGAAGCCTTTCTCTGCACGTTAAACATTACCAAAGCATATAATCAAATTATCGTGCCGTGGCGGAAGTTTCATTATTGATGACGTCAGGAGCGTTACTCGATTATTGGCTATAAAAAATGAGGATTTTCTAACACATATGCAAAAATTAAAATAAAATTATTTGCATATTTTCTTATTTTACACATTCAAAACTTTTCAAAACGTATAACCATTATCCTTCGTACTCTGACAACATGCGAACTTTCTTGTGATAAACTAGCTCAAAATTATGTTTGTCACTCGAAAATACTTCGTCGCACTCTTTTTATAGATATATTCGTCAATTACATCCCAATTTGATTAAAGTTTTCATTAACGCAAAAAAAAAAAAGTTTGAATGTATTTACTTATTTTGGCATCTTTATTGATGCATATTATCCTCTTCCTTACTTTTTGCTAAAAATGTGACATACTTAGAAATTTTTGATTTTGCACAACACCCTGCAGTTTCCTCTTGGGAAATTCAATAAAACAAGAGAAAAATTCACATTTCGACTTCCGTCACAAACACAACCAATACCCTTATACATTATAAGCAAAGATGTACGTAGGATTGGTGTAGCTCGCCTCTGCCAAAGAAACGAGTTTCTTCTTCCTCCTGCAAATTTCGAGAATTCTAGAATTTGTTATTAGAACCCTCCGACTAGTCAGATGGAAAATTGTGTACGTGCTGTTGATAGTAATTTGGACAAACTTTGGAGCAAGAGTAGATCTTTCAGTTCTGTTTCATTTTCGAATGAATCGAAGAAAAAAGTTATAAAAGTATTAGACAATCCGTATGTACGAAGAGTAAAATAATTTTTCCGTCAATTTACTTCGATTTTAGAAATATGACTTTTTTCCTAGAAGCAAAACAATGCATACTCATTTAGTTTGAATAAAAAAATGCACTTTGAAAGAATGAACTGTAATATTTAACTTTTTCAACATGAAACAGAAAAATTAGATTAGAAACTTAAAAACTGAAAACAATAAATAAAGAAAAACTAATTAAATAAAAAATAAATGAATAAATAAATAAAAAAACAATGAATAAATAAACAATGAATAAATAAAAATAAAATAAATAAACAAAATAAATGGGTAACAAAGTTTTTTTTTAATTTAAAAAACAATGCAAATACTACGTTTATTAGCTTCAAACCTCCTTTTCTTTGGTTGAGTCCTCTCCCAACCTCAAAAAAGTGAATTCCCTCAATTTTTCTTCCGACTACAGCACTGATGACACGTGTTTCGCGGTCACAAGAAACTCGTTTTCCAAAGGAAAGAAATAAGAGCAAAGACTGGTGGCTTTCAAACGATGGGTCGCGCTCTCCTTGGGAGACATAGTTACTGCAAGGTTGTGTGAAGTTTTTAGTCTTAGTATGCAATCTAACCCGCCTAATGGAGTACTCAATATGCCACGAAAAAATATCCTTGTAAGCGGGATATTCTATTATCCGGGATCAAAATGAAATATTACGACGTTAAGGTGCATTGAAAATGTATCACATTAAGGGGGGGTATTCTTTTAGCCAATATGCCATTAAGCGGGCTCTTCGTATACATTTATTTTTTTAATTAAAAAGATTTTCTAACACATTTTGTTACCCTAGCAATAGTCTTGGCTTCTATATTAATAAAACGCAGTAAATTTCTATATGCTTTTGCTTGAAATCTAAGTAATGATTTGTTATAAGTACAAAATATATATATAAAAATGGTATTAAAATACTTTCAAAATAGTTTCAGCGTATGAATAGTGTACTAGAATTTTATTTCTTTGAAAAGAAAACGCAAATTTTATGTTCAGGATACTCACATATTTCAACTAAACTATCCCGAAAGATAATACATATTTGGTTAGGCCCGTCATTTCGAATTTTTCCAGGGGGGAGGGGAGGCGTTTGCTCAATGCAAATTTTATCGGAAAACAGCCAAAATCGAACTCACTTTTTTTGTAAAAAAATTAATTTTTCACATGGGGCAAGGGGTAACTGCCTCGCCATAAAAATATGGGCCTGTGTATGGTTTAATATTATTGCACTGCATATTAGATCCAAGAACAGTTAATTGAAGAACATGAAAATTCAATTCTATTTTCATAGGAATAGAAAAATACTTAGATTCCTATGAAAATGGAAATTACAAAGCTTTGACAACATTTTCATCACAGCCTGTCACACCGATTCTTTAAACCTATCTTGTCCTTTATTTTACACACGTTTAATCCGAATCATGATCTCACTTGGCGTAGTTATTTTACATTGAGCTTCTCAAATTCTGCAAGGACTTTTTATTTTTTTCTTCTTTTTCATTTTTCAGAACAGTCTAAGTACGTAAGTTAAACCGCTGAACGAAAGCAATTTTCCATTTCCACGTAAAAGGTTTTGCTCAATTGCGTTTCGTTGACAGTCTCATTTCAAGTAGTAAATTCGCAGTTGAAAGGTTTTCAGCAAGATCGACATAAAATGTCAAATAGTCAAAAAAATGTCAAACATGTGACAAAAAATTTTAGTTTTCATTTTACACAAAAACACAGAAATGATCTTTTTAACTTTGAAAATAATAAAATATGTTTTAACATTATCCTCCAAGTTTAGAACTGGTCGTACAAAAGCTACGTTTCGATATTAGGAGTGTTGTTAACTTAAAAGTTGAGCCGACCATAATCTGATACGGTATTATATCACCAAACAGTCATGATGTAAATATTGAACGTATTCCCTTTGTAAACATTTTTCACAACAATGGTTTATCAAAAATTCATGATTTGTAAAATATTTGTCCTTTTTTTTTAATCTTGGCGTCATCTCTTAACTACTGCAAATTAAAAAAGAAAAAAAACCCGTGCCGTCAGAATTATTTGCATACTTTGTTACTGCTTTGTCTCTTCTTAAGAAAACTACTTATAAAAATAAAAAAGCTATAAATCTAGACTACGTCAGAACAGTATCATCAACACGACAGTCAAGGGACCATGTTTAGGACAGCACCAGTAGTACATTTGGATTTGACACTATTGGGGCATTTTGATGAATTTGGTTTCGAGTGTTTGTAAACCTGTCAGTATACCGCCAGTAAGAAATGAATGGTGTTACGGGGTAAATAAATACATATATTTTGAAGTTATATGAGTAAAAATTTGATGCTTCAACTTTATAAGTAATTTTAATTAATTTAAGAAAAGAAAAAGATGCGATTTTTAAGTATGGAGATAAATTTTGTTAGGTATATTAAATAAGCAGCATTAAATAACGAATAAATACCTTTGTGCTGAAGATGCAAAAAATCGGTAATCCAACGTCAGAAAGCACAAATATTGCAAAATATTGCAGACACGTGTTTCGGTGTTACAAGGAACACCTTTTTCAATGCAAAGAAATGTGAGCTTCTGGATGAAAAGTCATCCGAGAAAAGCAACACGGTGGAACAGGAGATAGTATAAATATCAAAAAATAGAAATTAAACAAAACAAAAAAGATAAAATGACACCTGGAGGCAAAATTTATTATATAATTCCATCAGGAAAAAACCGTTAAGTAATAAATTTTCCAAGAAAACCCATAAACAATACAAAAAGTCCAAAAATGAAACCACTCTGAATAAATTAGCAATAAATTTACCAGCGGGAAAAACTATTTATGAAAGCAATGTATCAAATGGAGAAATGCATTTAAGAACAAAGTGAAGGATAAACATATTGGAATTAGTTAATCACAAAACGAAATAAGAAAGCAAAAAATGAAAAAAATAAAAGTAAGAAATGTACGACGTTTACATAAAAATAATAGAAAAACTAAACCAGTTTTAACAAAGGAGTCCACACAGAAGAAAAATAGGGAATTGCAGTAAGATCATTAACTAAATTAGAACGGTTCCTCAGGATGAGGAAAGATTCCCAAAAATCAAGATCCAACGAATTGGGGCATTTTTGGATAATTTGAAAAGAGTTAAAATCAAAAGAATGATTTGATTCCCAACAGTGTTGGGTAATACTGGATTTATTCAGTTGCTGTTTCCTCACATAGCTTTGATGTTCTTTTAACCGAAATTTCAAAGAACGGCGGGTCTGTCCGATGTATCCGAGTCCGCAATTGCAAACAATTTTATAGATCCCACAACAATTAAGAGGATGAATAGAATCTTTAAGAGAAGAGAAAGAAAGTTTATTAATAGGAGAAAATACCACTTGGAATAGGAATCGCTTCAGAATCTTAGCAACCTGAAAACTAATACCAGGGAAGAAAGGCAGAACAACTAAATTCTTAGTGTTAAAAGTTCTATTAAGAGCAATATTTTGAGATTTTTTGCAAAGTTTTTTATAAATGGAATCAACTAAGGTGGGCGGATAGTCTCTATCAACAGCCACAGCTCTTAAATAGTTAAGTTCCGCATTAAGAAGCTCAGGTGAAGAACAAATATTCATTGCACGATAAACAAATGTGTTGAAAGCTGAATATTTTTGATTAGGAGGGTGAGACGATAATCTATGTGTGGGTAATGAAACAGCAAAAGGTTTGCGATAAACTGTAGTTTCAAAACCGGACTCAGTTCGAGAAACGAGAACATCCAGAAATGGAAGGCAATTATTCTGTTCTTTTTCACAAGAGAATTGAATATGAGGATCAATGGAATTTAAAATAGATAAAGCATCATCAATGCTTAGTTGATCGTAATTCATAAGAACAAAACAGTCATCAACATAGCGAACATAGAATTGAAACTGTAGTTTCTGAAACAACTTGAGCTCAAAGTAATGCATGTAAATATCACCAAGGATGGGGCTAAGTGGGTTTCCCAAACACTTCCCAAATTAATGCTCTGAAATGCAATGATAACTATGCTCTGGCCAGCAAACCTTCTTTTTCTAAGCTTATTGCTTCTATTGAGAAAGCTTTTAAATTTAGTGCCTTATCATCCAATCAAAAAGATTGCGTTAGGCATCTTATTGCTTCTAATGTGGACTTTAATTGTAGAATTTCCAATCCCGTCTTTACTAATACTGTTAGTCGTACTGTAAAGAATTTAATTTCTAATTCAGATATTGTTGTTACCAAAGCTGACAAGGGTGGTCAAATTGTTGTTCTTGACAAATCATCTTATGTTGACAAAACTAATGATTTGATTTCTTCTGGTCCATACTTAGAGATTTCTAAAGATCCGAGTGAAAATGAGTTAAAGGCTATTTTTTCTGCTGTCAAGTCTGTTCAGTCTATTCCATTAAATGTTAAACGCTCTGTTATTCCTTCTATTGCTAATTGCGCTAGATTTTATGCTTTACCTAAGGTACATAAAGCTGGTATTCCTTTCAGGCCGATTGTTTCCAATATTGGTACGGCTTCTTATAAACTTGCAAAATATTTAGTCTCTGTGTTTTCTCCTCTTATGAGTCATAATGTATTCACTGTAAAAAACTCGATCGATTTTGTCAAAAAAATTCAGAATTGCGTTCCAAATAGTTCTTTTATGGCTTCTTTTGATGTGAACTCATTATTTACGAACTTTCCGGTTGAGGGTCCATTGTTGTGCCTTCAGAGTAGACTGTCTGAATTTCATTTTACTTCTAAGGAAATTGAGGATTTAATTTTCCTTACTCATACTTGTCTAAAGCAATATTCCTTTGTTTTTAATGCTAAATTTTATACAATGTCGGATGGTTTGGCAATGGGAAACCCACTTAGCCCCATCCTTAGTGATATTTACATGCATTACTTTGAGCTCAAGTTGTTTCAGAAACTACAGTTTCAATTCTATGTTCGCTATGTTGATGACTGTTTTGTTCTTATGAATTACGATCAACTAAGCATTGATGATGCTTTATCTATTTTAAATTCCATTGATCCTCATATTCAATTCTCTTGTGAAAAAGAACAGAATAATTGCCTTCCATTTCTGGATGTTCTCGTCTCTCGAACTGAGTCCGGTTTTGAAACTACAGTTTATCGCAAACCTTTTGCTGTTTCATTACCCCCACATAGATTATCGTCTCACCCTCCTAATCAAAAATATTCAGCTTTCAACACATTTGTTTATCGTGCAATGAATATTTGTTCTTCACCTGAGCTTCTTAATGCGGAACTTAACTATTTAAGAGCTGTGGCTGTTGATAGAGACTATCCGCCCACCTTAGTTGATTCCATTTATAAAAAACTTTGCAAAAAATCTCAAAATATTGCTCTTAATAGAACTTTTAACACTAAGAATTTAGTTGTTCTGCCTTTCTTCCCTGGTATTAGTTTTCAGGTTGCTAAGATTCTGAAGCGATTCCAATTCCAAGTGGTATTTTCTCCTATTAATAAACTTTCTTTCTCTTCTCTTAAAGATTCTATTCATCCTCTTAATTGTTGTGGGATCTATAAAATTGTTTGCAATTGCGGACTCGGATACATCGGACAGACCCGCCGTTCTTTGAAATTTCGGTTAAAAGAACATCAAAGCTATGTGAGGAAACAGCAACTGAATAAATCCAGTATTACCCAACACTGTTGGGAATCAAATCATTCTTTTGATTTTAACTCTTATCAAATTATCCAAAAATGCCCCAATTCGTTGGATCTTGATTTTTGGGAATCTTTCCACATCCTGAGGAACCGTTCTAATTTAGTTAATGATCTTACTGCAATTCCCTATTTTTCTTCTGTGTGGACTCCTTTGTTAAAACTGGTTTAGTTTTTCTATTATTTTTATGTAAACGTTGTACATTTCTTACTTTTATTTTTTTCATTTTTTGCTTTCTTATTTCGTTTTGTGATTAACTAATTCCAATATGTTTATCCTTCACTTTGTTCTTAAATGCATTTCTCCATTTGATACATTGCTTTCATACATAGTTTTTCCCGCTGGTAAATTTATTGCTAATTTATTCAGAGTGGTTTCATTTTTGGACTTTTTGCATTGTTTATGGGTTTTCTTGGAAAATTTATTACTAAACGGTTTTTTCCTGATGGAATTATATAATAAATTATGCCTCCAGGTGTCATTTTATCTTTTTTGTTTTGTTTAATTTCTATTTTTTGATATTTATACTATCTCCTGTTCCACCGTGTTGCTTTTCTCGGATGACTTTTCATCCAGAAGCTCACATTTCTTTGCATTGAAAAAGGTGTTCCTTGTAACACCGAAACACGTGTCTGCAATATTTTGCAATATTTGTGCTTTCTGACGTTGGATTACCGATTTTTTGCAAGCAGCATTAGTTTTTTTTTTTTTCATATTTCAGGCAGAGTGATAAATTAAAAATTTGGAGATAACCACCTCAAATGGTAGGTGAACTTCTCCTCTGTGTAGGGGTAAGAGATAGAACTAGAAGCCGAGGTAGGCGCGGCTATAGGGCACGATTTAGAAAAACATTTCTTTGAAAATAATGCTGGAACCCCAAATTCAAACGTGTTTCACTCAAAACTTGAAAATCTCAACCTGCCTCCTTTCTTCTTGGCTATGTGCTGGTGCACTAAATGTGGCTATTTATTTGCTGCTATGTTCACATTCATGCGCTTTTTCTTTCATCTTTAAGGTGACACAAGGCTTTCAAAATCGCGAAAATCGATCAAAATATCGGTTTTTGGATTTTTACATATTTAAACAAGATAATTCTGTCTGATTAACTTGTCAAAAAATTTTTGTCAATCGAGCCATACATTTTTACTTTTTAGTAAGTTTTTTATGGAAAAAATGAAAATCCTTTTTTCTGAAAAGCTAATATTGCGTAAGATAACACTTACTGATATTGAAGTGCGCGTTGCAATTTTAACACTATCTTTCTGAAAATTGAATTGTAGCACTATATGAATGTCTGAAACACTTTTTTGTGAGCACTTTTTGCATGCATCACGAAAATTTCGAGTAAATAAACTTGTACAAATGCCTGCAGCAGCACAGGCCTTTCGTTCCTCATCCCTTTCATCATGTTGAAGATGAAAGGGAAAGGGATAGCGCATGAGGGTAGATATAACTTTAAACTTGACACAACAACAAATAATATTTTTGCATTTATTGCTCTAATGCTAAATCATTTTAAATAGTTGCTTTGATTGTTCACGCCATTACTACAACCAACCAAAAATTGACAATAAAATTGCAATAAATTGATTTATTTTGAATTGTTTGATAGTTGTTTGTTGTAACCTAGTGCTCGTAGAAAACGAGTCCGGGCAAAGAATCATAAAATTCATAATGCATGCTCGATGTGTTAGTAATGTATTTCTGTGCATTAAGTACTACTAAAGAAGTCGGTTAGTTTGCTTTGAAATGTCTTATTGTCTCTTTTTGTGTATTCTTGTTTTCGAAAAATACTCATTGCCCGAAAACATCATCATTTGCAACAGTGGCTTCTAAAAAAGTTTAAAGTTTTTCTACCTATTAAAAGCCATTGAATCTGTTGAGGGCTTTTCAGCATAAATCATTCACATCACTGTTGTTATCCATAAAAAGTAGTCGAAAACTTTGTACTGTATAGGGAATAAAAAATGACAACGTATATAAAGTACAAATTGAGAATGAAAAAAGGTTAAAAAACCAGCAAACAGCTGTTTCGGCACTCTAAAATACAAGTGTCATCATCAGTGCAATTAAAAACGCAGACAGGTTCACCCGACTAAAACACAGTCGAGGCGAATATTGGAATGAGAGACGAGTTGTAAAAGATATGAGTCAAGGTTACGTCAGAACTCAAGGAGGACAGTTGCACTCAGTAGAAAACGTCAAGGACAAAAATAAATCAAAAAACAGACTTCCAAACATTGGGAAAAGGGGGAATGCTAGACAAATCATTGACGATTAAATTAGCATTTTTCCATATGTAATATGACTCCCAAAAATCTAAATCATGAATGGACGAACACTCGTGAATAACTTTGGCGGAAGAAAAAATAAAATTATGACCGCAGGACCAACAATGTTGAGCAATAGAGGAGCGTTTGAGATCCTGTTTTTTGACGTAATTTTCGTGTTCTTTTATCCGGAATTTGAGGGATCGTCGAGTCTGCCCAATGTAGGCCAAATTGCACTGGCAGGAAACACTGTAAATGCCCCATTTGTCAAGGTTCTTAACAGGGTGTTTAAGCTGTGAAAATTTTAATTTATTAACAGGAGAAAAAGTGACGGAAAAATGAAACTTTTTTAAGATTTTGGCAATTTGTAGACTGATTTTAGGAAAAAAGGGTAAGACAACGGGACTCGAATAGTTCACAGGAGCAAGTGTTTGATTTTTGTTAGTTGAGCTATATAGCTTCTTATAAATGGCATCAATAATATCTGATGTGAATCCCCGATCCACCGCAATACTTCGTAGGTAATTCAGTTCTGATGAAAGGAAATTGGAATTTGAGCAAATGGCTAAAGCACGGTAAATAAAAGATCTAAAAGCAGCCAATTTTTGTTTAGGAGGATGAACGGATAACTTGTGGGGGGGGGGAAGAGAAACAGCAATGGGTTTACGGAAAACAGTAGTTAGTTGTAAACGTATTGTCATGACGAGTGATGGGCACATCAAGAAAAGAAAGATGATTACCAGATTCCAATTCCACCGTATATTGAATATGTGGGTCAATAGTATTCAGGATGGATAAAAGGTTATCAAGGTCACTGACAGACGAGTCCAAAAGCACAAAAATGTCGTCAACGTACCTGACGTGAAAATCAAATTGTATAATTTTAAATAATTTAAGTTCGAAATAGTGCATGTACAAATCACTTAGAATTGGACTCAAAGGATTGCCCATAGCAAGACCTTCAGTCATCCGGAAAAAATTACCGTCGAAAACAAACGTGTTAAGTTTTAAGCAAGAACGTGTTAAATTGCACAATTCATTGATCTCAAAGTAGGAAAAGTGATGTTCTGTTAATCTCATTTTAAGGCAGTCTAACGCACCTTCAACAGGCACGTTAGTGAAGAGTGATTTCACATCAAAAGAGGCCATTCTATGGTTATTTAACTGAAAAATTCGAAGTTTGCGAACAAAGTCAAGAGAGTTCCGAACAGTAAAACAGTTGCTGGAAAGAAGAGGTGAAAAAAAGAGGTGAGGTTCTTATAAATTGGCCAAATTTTTAGTTTCCGTTTTTAGTTCAATGTATTTTTAACCCCCCTCTCCATTTGCATGAATTTTGGGACAGGGGGTTGAGCCCCCTCTTTCAGTTGAAATAAGAAGCTAAAATTATTCCAGTATATTACTATCCACAAGTCTAAAAATATTGAGGGTGTGTTCTGTTATCTAGGAAAAACAACAATTTTTACAAGTATTTTTGAAGCACCCAACTTTACATATTGAAAGAGGGGCCATCATCACTTGTTCTCAATGTTTACGACTCGTCAGTAAATTTCAGTTGACTTCAGGATATCAATGAAATTTTTCGAAGACCGGATAACTTGAGCTGAAGGTCAATGGAAATTTCATGAATCACAAAACTATTGTTCGCTTTATGCGGTGTTTGCCCGTCAAATGCTTCCATAGACATAACCATTTTACCAATCAAATGTTTTGAATTTCTTCGTAAAATCCGGGTTCTCGTTAAACCAGGGCTCGTTATAACCAAGTGCAACTGTATTTAGCTTAGTGGTTATATTCCGCAAAGTATTTCTCACCGTTGAAGTGCATACGCGTTTACCAGCTGTTTATTAGGGATTTTAAAAAGCTTAAAATTATGCCATTCAATTTATCAATTTTTTAAAAAAAAATTTTATCTAGCCAGAATTACAAGAGCTTTGATTTATCTGAGAGTAGAATCTTTCAACTAAAAGAAAAACACTAGTTTTAAAAATCAATAAAATTAACCACTGCTTATTAATTTTTCAGTTAGCAGCATGTTTATCAATAATGGCATTTCTGTGGTTTATCTTTATGACAACTTTTCTCATCCTCGAAATTTAAGTACTGAATGCATTTCGTCCGATGTTGAATTTCTGGGTACAGTTATGTAAAACTCTACAATAGAGTACCGCAGAATAAGCGATATCAAAGCTAATAAACTCTATCATATTTAACCATGAAAAAAAAAATAATTTTCAACATGCATATCAGGCATTAATATATCGAGAAATATTATATCAGAATACTACTTTCAGTTAGCATTCTAATATCAGATCCTCCCAATTGGTCTTTTAAAAAAAAATTGCTGCATGGATCAATAAATTCTAACTCAGCAGAGTATGATTGTTATTTAAACCCTTGAAAAATTCGAACAATTTATTCCCCAAAGTCTCGTTGCAAAATGTAGATCTGTCGTAGTGAATTCAGCAACAAAATAGTTTTCCGATTCTTAAAGTGCATTTATTTCAAATACCCCGATTTCTGTCAACAGGAAAGGAAGCTACTGTATATAAATGCCCTGCTTATCAAGGCACAAAAGCATAATTTGCAATTCCATATTCCTTACAATAGTTCCTGGATTATTTATTCGTACATTATCTTTATATAAGAAACGTTAAGTCGTTTAAATGCTGATTTTAGAAAAATATCTTCTCCTAACTTTTTGTTGCACTAAATAGAGAACTTGCGATCTTTTCTCAAGCAACATTTGCTGCTAAGAATTCAAAATATAGAAGCACTTTTCGGAATGTAATTAGTATATACTTTCTGTTCACTAGATATGAAGCAATTTCTAGTTGCGTTTTAAATGAAACTGTACACAATGAAGTACGTACCCCTTAACTAAATAACCCTTAATTGATTATGCGATTTCTTTTTGTAACACAACCGGTAGGGTAGGGTGTATGTAACCGCAACACTAACTTTCCTGAGCACTCTACAAAATTTCGCAAACTAAAGTTGGAAATGTTCCACTGATTTTAGTACTATTGACATGTACATTAAAAAAGATTCAGAAACGTTCCTGGAAAATAATGGGCTGCTAATGTATCCAATTTCTGCCAGTAACATGTCTTACAAAAAACAGGAACTTTTCCAGCTGAAAGTCAGTAACTTCCCTACATTATCCTGGAATATTTCCAAATAATACAGAAATCTTCCCGGTTACAGCCAGTAATGTTTCTGGAACCTTCAGAGAAAACTTGAGTATGTTTTAAGTAAAGCGTGGTACCTACTTGATTTACCCAGAAAACCCCCAAAAGCATTTTTGCAACCGTAGCTAAAGCTAAGACAGAATTGAGAGTAAGTACCAACTCTTGCAAAGCTGCGGAATCCAGAGACTTATTCACTCTTATTGGGAGCTTAGTCGATCTGATCGAGCCGTAATCAAACTGAAGCCAATACACTTATAAATACGCTTAGTTATCCTTAAAACTGATAGCTAAAAATATTTTTCGCTACAATGAGAAGTGTATAAGTACGTGCAACTCGTAATAGTTCAGGGAACGTTTTGACAAAGATACTGAACATTCTCTGGAAATTGACGAAAACCTGTGAAGTCCCGAAACGTTTGACGGAAATATTCAGGGACGTTGCGGCATTTTTTTTTTACAGTTTACAAATGGATCTAATGTGGTGCAGTAAGTGACAAACATAGAGAAAGATATATTTTTTACAATTTCCATTGGCACATTAAAAGGCTATTGAAAATCTTAAGATAACAATAAATCGATAAATGAAAACGAGCAGCCCAGTAGCGTTCCGAGTTTGATCTCCAGGGGAAGACCAGAGTATCTAGAGAAGTGAAACAAGTTATTCGTGACGATCACACAACGTACAAAAGGGATCACGAACCACTTTTATAAGTTTTTCTTAGGTTGGTTGGTTGGTTCTGTTGGGTTTTTTGGCGCAAGATCCTTGATAGGTCTTACTGCGTCAAGACACTGTCAGGGTATCAAAAAAAAAAAAAAAGGGCCAAAGGAGTGAAAGTGTTTCTGGGATAGAAGAAATTTGAATCAGAAGTCTGCTGAAGAATTAACTAAAACATTATTTCTCGGCCCATGTGGATTCGAACTTACGATCTTCACATTTTTAGCACAACGCTCTACCCAACTGAGCTTCCGAGTTTTCATTTTGGGACGCCATGAATTGAAACAATGCGTGGTAAAAACAGATTCTTTTTTTCGGTAAAACAGTTAAAATGTAATTTGTCCCCTTATTTTTCGCCAAAAGCAGTGAAAGAATTCTTTAAAATGGTGCCTTACTTATGAAGTTTGATAAAGTATTGAGGGAGTTATGGCGTTATCACAAAAAAAAAAAAAAAAAAACACCTTTTAGAAACAATATATATGATTCTTTCATTCCTTTGGTTAAGCTTTTACGGACATGTTCAAAACAAAAACTGTACTGTAAACCCCACTTCTATAACACATACATCAGGAGAAAGTTAAGGAAGAAAAATACTTTTGAAATTCTTTACCCATGTATGGGATCAAACGGCATAAGCCGGCTTTGTGTTTTAACCAAAGACTTTTAACGGAAAGAATTCGCAATTTTTCAAGCTTTGAGATCAATCCCGTCAAAAAGTGAAGAATTAAGTCTTCTTGATCAAAGAAAGGAAAGATTTCTTGTCGGATTTTTGAAGCATTAAAGCAATCGATTTGCAACAAGTGTATCTCGTTTGGAAACGAACGATTGACTGAGGCGGAACGTTTGATTAAATTCAACCTTTTGTTGAGAAGAAAATCACATAACTAAGGCTTCGGCTTTATGTATTTTAATATAAAAGAAATTGAAAGTTTCCTTTAAGGAAAGTTTGAATCAACTTATAAATTAACTCTTCTGGCGTTGCTTCAACTTGATTATTATAATTAACTTGTAAGCAGTTACATTTAACTGTTTCGCCCGTAATATTAAAACTATTCGTCTGCATTCCATCGGATTTAAACACTGGATAGCAAATCTTGTGCCCAGGGAGGGGAAAAATCATACTTGGATTCAATTCAACTCAGTTGTTTAAAGGAGCATACACTTATATTATGTTACATACCACACACTGATGACAAGAAAATTCAAGTTTTCTTGGGGAGAAAGTTCAAGAATTTTCAAACTGGTTCAAGGCAACTACCGCAGTAGCTTAGTGGCGAAGCAAGTAGGACTCGACCGATGCATCGGCGCCGATGGTTCAACAATTTAGCCATCGGCATCGGCGGCCGATGCTAACTTGCAGGAAACATCGGCCCATCGGCCTTAAAAGCATCGAAAAGCCGATGGAATGGGCCAAAGGTTTCGAAAGCAAAGACCTTTGCTGTTTTACTTTTTAATGCAAAGTAAAGGGAGTTATTGTTTTCATACAAAATTGTTTACTAAAACTTCAGAATGAATTTCTATTTTAGTCACCCCTGAAAGAGTTTTTAATACTGCATTCAGGTACCAAACAAGTTAATTATTGCGTTGTTTCTTGCAGCTGGATGTATGTATGTATCTCTTATAAATCATAACTTAAAAATGGTAAGCTGTTGAAGGTTAAAATTTCGCACATTGAGGTGTGCGTACGTTCCAGCTGTGCACTTCCCTTTTTGTTTTCCATCGGGTGTTCTAAAAAGCCTATTTACTCATTTTTTGTGGCTATTAATTACCTATTTCAATACAAAACTAATATAGCGTCTCAGACTGACGATCATTTGGTGATATATTGCCGAATTGGAGACTATGGAAACAAATATGAGATGGCGAAACCGGTTTTGGTGTCATTTTGTTAGATTCCCGTTGAACCAACGGTAATTTTTAGAACACTTGCGTGCCCCCCTCCCCCTCATTGTATTTCTGAAATTAAGCTCTAGTTGCACTTCCGAGTTGTTTAAAACTAACACCATTTATAAAATTAGAGATTTTTTTTTCAAGCTTAGTCTATTGTTTAAGAAGAATTAGACTTTAGAACTTTTTCTTCGGAAGTGCTGAAGTCGACTCAGAAACTCTTCCGAGGCATTGGTGATAGCGGTTCTGTACTAAACACATGAGGTCGAAGTTGGGAACGAAGTTTAATGTTGTGATTTACTCCAAAATCAGTCGGTGACTCCCCCCCCCCCGCCCCTCTCTCGTCGTTTCCAGCACTTCTTAAATATTTAGCAATTATTTATTTTGCTCAAGTAATGTCATTTTGCTTATTTCTCATTCTTGTTTCACCTTTATTTCGTAATGCGCCATCTTTTTTGCATCATTTATAGCGATCGATTTTTTTCAAATGTAAGTAACTATTTTCATGTATTTTTACAAAATAAATGAACAAGTTAGTTTCGTTTTCATCATATTTTTAATAATATGTTATTGAAAAGTTTCAAGGATTTTCTACTTGGCAATTTCTTAAATTTCAGCAAATTATTGTTAAATTAAAAAATTTAATTTGAACTTGTTTGTAGTGCTTTATAAAAGATTTTATACAGTCGAATTGTTCAATATTATGTGTGCAAACATCAGATCAAGTAGTATATGTAATCAGTTATTATTAACTTGGAGTAAATTTCGAGTTTGTTTATTGTAGCTGCGTTTTAAGAACCTCACTCTTTTCATGGCTATTTTTTTTTTTTTCAGAAAAAATTATGTCACTGTTATAGCTTTTATGAAAAATGCAAATTTTCGTTTCATAAATTTTAAATAAGTATAAAAATATTCCTATTATGATTTAAAATTGTAATTTATCTGTTGCATTTTTTGTTAAATTTCATGACTAAACAATGTCTACGTGCAATCTTTCCACTTTAATTGCGTAATCTGTTGACGGTTTCATATTTTTATTCTTAAAATTTTTTTTGAATGATTAAGCAACATAATTTAAAGTTTTTTAACTATGTATAGTGTACATAATTTATACATTATTACAATATTGCTGAAATCTTAGTTATATGATCAATTAAAAAAAAAAAAAAACAAATCAGTTGGTTATTAAACAGTGTCTTTGTTTCCCCCCCCCCCCTTTTTTTGGCTGTTGTTCCTTTTCTATCATCATACAACAGTTAAAAAAGAGAAGCATAACTACATCCTATATAGATTGTACGTAGTACGATCCAAAATTTCGGGGACAAGCTGTATAAAACTTTACCCAAAATAGTTCACATTACCGAAGCACATCCACCTTCAAAGGGTCACCTTGAGGGACTATGTACTTCTGCCAGTGTTCATATAACTTTTGGAAACACTCCTGGAAGCCTTTTTCGCAACCTACTATGAAGCAGCTTTATCTTCTCCTGACGGAAGAAAGCGGCGTCCATGCCAATGGTTTTTTTTTTTTTTTTTTTGCTAAGAACAGGTAAGAGTCACACGGAGCATAACCGACGAAACGTTATGTTATTTGTCTTATCAGAGCATTGATCAATCAACTGACTACAACTGTATTTATGTCGAGGACTGCATACTAAGTGCCTTGCCTCCATAATTTTATATACCGATAGATGGCTGCACCATCACCGGATCGAACAGTTAATGAGAATTTAGAACTAGTCCAGAAGCTAATAGCTACCTGGTGCTAGCACCCCCAGAGGTATCGTTTCACTTGGAGGACATTGAGACCACGAGCATATTTAACGTCGCCCAGTCCCCTTTAATGACTACGGTGGGTCTTCGACCATCGAGGTTCGAACCCAGGACCCTCCGGCCCCGAATCCGACACTCTACCAATCGGGCTACCACGGCCCCATTGATCAATCAAACCGTGTATCTTTTACATGAAAGTCGCCTTCTTCCCCACGATGAAGTTAAAGCAGCAGCGCAAGAGGCCTTACAGGAGGTTGCGATAAATGTCTTCCAGGAGTCCTTCTAAAAGCTATACGAACGTTGGAAGAAGTACATAGTCGTTCAAGGTGACTATTTTATAGATGTGCTTCGGTAATGTGAATTATTCAGGGTAAGGTTTTATACAACTTGTCCTCGAACTTTTAGATCATACTACGTACGTATGAGTTTTCAACTTACTATTTCATAACGTTTTTGAGTGACGCAAGTTTACGTGCATGAAGACATGACAAGAGAAGTTGCGATAAATAACTGAGGAGGTGTTCAAAATGGATATTTTGGTCATCTATATGTTTTTAAGTACATATGCGTGTACAGATGTGACGAAAACAACTTGTGAAGTTTGAATTGGGTGATCGTAAAATAGAAATTAGGTCGAAATTAGACTTTTTTTTTTGATTACAGGTCCTTATCCGTAGAAAGGAAGTAAAGTGAAATGAATAAAATTATCCTTTAAATCCCTGACAATCTCGTCAATTTATTTCCGTTAGATTTTTTTTTTTTTTTTGCCATCGGCCAACGGCATCAGCCATCGGCCATTTGGAGAAAAACAATCGGCAATCGGCCATCGGCCATCTTCGAACAATCGGCCAACAATCGGCATCGGCCCATCGGCCAAAAAATGCCATCGGTCGAGCCCTAGAAGCAAGTGGCTATCATAACCTTGGACCAGGAATTATAAATGAAGGGAACAAGTCCAGTCATTGGCTTAGCAAAAGATGACCCAAAGACCCCAAGTCACATGACTCATCAACGACGAATGATTGACACGTTCTGCGTGAAACAAGCGAAAGAAACCTGATTTCTTCCAATGCTTTGCTTTAAAATTTGCCACGTGACTTGGGGGTCTGGACTTCCCGAATGAAAATCTTCACTCCCTCCATTATATCTCTTCTTAAAGATCATAACCTCAATTTTAACAAATGGAATCGTTCAGTGAAATCCTGCATTCAACATAAAACCATGCATTTTTGGATTCCATACGATGTTCCAAGACATACAGAAAAATACCGCAAAATCTGAATGCAACGTTAGTTGTTTGGTTAAATTTATAGAATCTTAAAAGTGAATAAAATCCATATTTGGTTTTTACTTGAAATATGTTTTTCCTATCTCAATTTAAGCAACACATTCAATACAACATTGATTTTTCACACATTTTAAAAGGCACATGATTAAAAAAGCTACGCGTGCATTATCTCTCTAATTTTGATCCTTGTGCGGATCAAATACTTCAGCTTTTTTTTTGTTTGTTTGTTTGTTTTGTTTTGTGCGAGTGCCTTCGTCCTTTCACCAAGTCTTAAAAGCAAACTATTCAAGGAGAAAGGTGGTTTACTCTTCAAGATTCCGAAAGTCAAAAAGCTCCTGAATTATTTTTGGGGAAAGCCCCCATTCGGAACAAAATATTCTGACGCTCAAAAATAGTGCTTGAAATAATGTAATTTTAAAGAAAAATTTCTTCAATCAACTTTAAAGAGCTCATCTCACCAAGAGCGAATGAAGCTAAGAGTAGACGAGGGACAAGCTCATCATTTTTCTAATCAGTGGGTCCATTCCCCCCCCCCCCCTCCATCGGATTGGTGAAGCAATATGTTAATGCATTCGTGTGCCTCTTTTGTTGTTTTTTCCGCCTATAAAACTCATTAAGTAAATACACTTTGCCCCTCTTCCGGAAAATTTGGAAATGACGGGCCTAAGGACAGTACTTTTCAGATTTTTAACTTGTCTAGGAGTATGGAAGGGTCACGTGTAATAACACACAAAAAAAAAAAAAGTTGTGCAAAAGAAAGAGCACTTTTTGTGCGGGATTTGTCGAAAAGGGAAGTGTTTTTGGAGCTGTATTACCTTGCGTTACGTTATCTTCATATTGCTACGGTAACCCAACTTCACACCAATTTCTACCTCTTTTCAATGAGCTTCCGAAGACTATACACTTTCCAAATCTGGCGCTAAGTTACCAGAGTCGAACTCATCGATACATTTAGAAATTGAAGTAAACTATCGATTAATGTATTTGTTTTTTAATTCGTTTTTTTTTTAAAGTACTATTTGAAATACTTTTCATTATGGAAGGGAGGAGCAGTTGCCTCCCCTTTTCTCTGGATACGCCCAATCATCTCTCTCAGAAATCTATTCGTAAAAGAAGAAAAGAATAAAAACCATTCGATACAAAGCAATGGTCATATAGAATTGGATGTTTTGACATGAAATGACCCATGTGTGAAATTACATCAGCTTTGTAAAACAAATTGTTGTAAGAAACGAGCTGATGTGTGCATCACATGACTTCCGTTTACTCCAATTTAATGTCATTTCCACATTTTTGGCAATTTTAATATGATTCAATTGTTTACTCTCTAAATATCACCAACAGTGGACAAAGTGAAACCAAATTAAAAAAAAAAATCGCCAAATTTGTCTCCAAGTTGGCGACAAAACTTGGCGACCAAAAGACTGGCGATATATCGCCAAGTGTCCGACAAATTATAACACCACTTGAGTTTACATCGAAATTAACAATGATTTCCCCACAAAAAGGGGCAAAAGACTCCTTTAGAAACACCCGAATGCAAACAAAAAGAGAGGTGCACAATTAGACGCCACTAGGAGTCTACGTACCGAATTTCAACATTCTAGGACATGCCGTTCTTCAGTTATTCGACATACATACACACATACGCACATACATACGTACATACGGACGTCACGAGAAAATTCGTAGTAATTAACTCGGGGTCGTCTAAATGGATATTTCAGGTGTCTCTACGTTTCTAGGCATATATCCACGTGTGGTTGGGTCGAAAAAAAAACTCAACATTAATTCGGGGGTGAGCAAAATGGAAATTAAGGCCGAATTTTGAGTGAAATTTTTTTCGCGAATACAATACTTCCTTTTTTGGAAAAGGAAGTAAAAATATTAAATAACAGACACAAAACAAATATTTTTGACTCTTCTCTTCTTTGTGACTAAATGGTTGATTGTAAATATGCCACAATGTCTTGATTAACACAAGAACCAAAAATATTCATATCTAACTATATATTTTAAAAAGATATTAGGCAAGAGCAGAAGAATAATAACGATATGACTCTAAGGACAATACAAACTAGCCATGACCAAAACAATCCATTTTTGAATAATAATTGTTTGGAAGTGAGAGAGTCCTGTGAAAAATCCCAATTTTGGGTTTTGCACAAGTATCTATTTACCTCAAAGAGGGAATGGCAAAATTGGAACCTAAAAACCGTGCGACGCCTCAAAGTTTAGTTTTTAAAAGGGGCATTTTCATATTAAATTTTATAAGAAAGAAAGAGATGTTAGCAAAAATATTTTGTTAATTAAGAACAGCTATGAAGTCGTTTAACTTCTTTAATTAAGAGCATAATAACTATAGCTTTTCTTAAAGTTAATAGTAATGGAACCTTAAGCTATCGAAAAGCTAAGTGTAAGAAAAAAAGTCTTTCTCTGTGCGTTAATCGTTAATGGAGTTCTGAACTATGCGAAATAAAGAAATGCTTCCAATTTTACCTTTCACAGTTTAAACAGAATCAATTCAAGAAGAAAGTAAATACTTCTAGTTAAGCTTTTCATTTCGAAGTAAAATAATTTGAAATTAAAATATACTTCCAGCTCACCTATTCTAAAATCTAGCGAAGCGATAAAAAAGCATGTATTTCTAGCTTAATAGTTTTTTTCAGCAAACGATGCAAAAATTTTGATTGATGTCATTCGTCTTTAAAACTGATTCTAGAATTATAAAGCACAACTCTTAAAATCTCAAAATTAAAACACTTGTTATTTTATTTGCTACTAGTGGTATCCGCACGACTTCGCCCGTAATAGAAAAATTAAAAGGTCTTTTGGTTCGCCTGTATATTTACAAATAATGTATGGTGAATATTCTCGCCAATTGGCTTGAACCCATGTTACGGTTCCACGTTATGATAATTTCGTATCTCGCCAATTGGCTTGTGCCCATGTTACGGTTCCACGTTATGATAATTTCGTAATTTACTCGTCCATCTTACGACAGTTTTGTTCTTAAAATTGGAATAGAAAAAGAACCACATCGAATTTTCAAAAAATCGCTTGAAGGTGCACACCCCCATGCTACAAACTATTTTTGTGCCAAATTTCATGAAAATCGGCCGAATGGTCTAGGCGCTATACGCGTCACAGAGATCGAGACATCCTACAGACATCCAGACATCCTCCGGACAGAGAGACTTTCAGCTTTATTATTAGTAAGTAATAAAGATAAAGATAGCACTAATGAGGTCATTTCCGGAATTTTAAAAGTATTTTTTTCTGAAAGAGCATGCTTAAAATCATAGGACCTGACCAGTTTTAAGATAATTTAACTACGTTTAATGTTTTAAAAAAATTACTTTGATCGGTACGCTATCATTGTTTACGCTTCTGCCGATGAAATAACAAATGATGAAATGCCATTCTTTGATGCCCTTCACAGAGCACAATATTTAATTCGCTTCTTTATTCACACGTACTGGCAACGATATGGTTGATAGCCAGCGTATAGCGCAATATTCAATTCACTATCTACCGCGTGGAAACGCGGTAGATAGATTCGCCTAGAGCCGCTATATTACACAGGCCGACGCATCAGCTTAAGTTTAAGCCATTTTGGATCGAATTTTTCATTGTTGCAAAGCTAGGGTTTCCACAGCAAAGTTTTGGATTTTGTCAAATTGGATAAAAATAATATTTTATTTATAAGCAATTCGCGTGCCGCTAATAGTTGCTCGCAGTGAAATATCACCAAACGCGATAACTTGTCAGAAAAGAAAACCACTTAAACACGCGCTCCGATCCAAAATGACTGATCTTAAGCTGATGCGTCGGCTCGTATATATAGAGTCCTTAGATGCGCCAAAGTACATCATTTGACGTCGTAAAGACCACGCATCATTTCCAAAACCGGACATTTTAAAAAAATAAGTGTTGGGAAAATGAAAGTTTTTTCTTCCTCCATGTCATTTATTTATTTATTTAATTTTTTTTTTGTTTACTCCATCGATTTCAGTGACTAAAAGTAGTACTTTTGACTGAATGAAACAACCCCATTGTTTCGAGCAAATATCACATTTTTTTGTATTGAAAGTTTCGACAATAGATGTCAAAAAAAAAAAAAAAACATCAAAGAAAAGGGGGATAAGATCGTGAAACTGAGAAAGATTGCAAAAGGAAGAAAGAAAGATTTCGAAGCAAAGAAAGATTAAAATTTAAAGAAAGTTTCATGATTAAATAAAGAAAGACTCATGATGAAAGAAAGACCTGTCATAAAAGAAAGAAACTCTAATGATGAAAGAACAAAAGAGGAGAAAGGAATCAATATGGCAAAAGAAAAAATAAAGACTTATAAAGAAAGAAAGAAAGAAAGTGGAGAAAGGAAAAGAAATGACAATAGAAATAAAAGTGGGTAAGGAAAGAAAGAAAAAAAGAGAAAAAGAAAAATAGTGAAAGAAAGAAAAGTAAGGGAAAAAATGGCAAAGCAAAAAAATGAAGGCCAGGCTATGAAAGAATGGAAGGGAAGAATGGAAAAGAGATGACGAAAGAAAGAAAGATGGCAAAATAATTAAAGAAACAAAGAAAAAAGAAAGATGGTGGAATAATTAAAGAAAGACGACTAAAGAAAGATGGCAAAAAGGGGAAAAAAGAAAAGAAAGGCGGAAAGAAAGACTTATTATAAAAGAAAGATAGAAAGACTAATGATGAAAGAAAGAGGAGAAAAGGAATGAAATGAATCGAAATGATGAATTAAAGTATGTATATTGAATTCAAATTAAGAAACATAATTTGATTTCAAGGCGTCAGAATTCAAATTAAATTCTAGGGGTTGTATGCCGGAATAAATAATAAAAAATATTTTTTTTTTCAAAAACGGTAAAGCATCTCATTGAAAACGCAGAAGGGAAAAACGTGAAAAAAAAAAAAAAAAAAAAAAAAAACCTTAAGTGATCTTAAGAATCTTCATCCTCACATTGAATGAAATTGTAAATATTTTGTATGCTTCGTTATCAAGGGTGGAGGATGAAAAGGGATCGGTTTGTAAAGGCTCGAAATGCTTCATAAAAAAAATTTAACTAAATAAACTGATGCACAACAGCAGTTAAGTTTTTTTAAAGCTTTTCCACCTCTGAAGTGGGAACTAGACGGCGATTAACAAATGATTTTTTTAATAACCCCATTTCATTTCTTTTTACATAGTAAAGGAAGTTATTGTAATAGCAAAATTTCCTTCACTCAGACATCGGCCTGAATTTCCATTCTGCTCATCCCCGAAAGAATGTTGAGTGGCTTTATCGGGTCGGAGGACCACCCGCAAATGCATCTGTACCTAAGAACCTATGGACGCCCGAAATATCCATTTTAACGATCCCTGATGTAATTATGAAGAGTTTTCTCTTGACGACTGTGTGTGAGTACGTTTGTACGTATGTATGTATCTCGCATAACTCAAAAACGGTAAGCCGTAGAAGGTTGAAATTTTGTATACAGGCTCAGAGTGCATTCCAGTTGTGCATCTGCCTTTTTGGTTGCATTCGGATGTTCTAAAGCAAGACTTTTACACCTTTTTGGTGCAAATCGGTGTTAATTTTAGGGCAGACTTAAGTTATGTTATATTTTTGCAATAAATTGCCAATTGGTTGCCAACTTTTCGGCGACAAATTTTGCAAAAAAAAAAAAAAATAGATTTTTCGAATTTGGTTTTAAGTTGTCGATATTTAACGAGATATCCTTTTAATTAGGAATGTACCGGTAAGAATATTGACCGATTACCGATTAATCGACTGTTAATGATCCGTGGATTAATCGGCTTTGGCCGATTAATGATCATAATGATCTTTAATGCTACCAATTCCTCCGTCACTTTTTTTTTCCGACTTTAGAAATAGTTAACAGTTTATTTCTGAGAGGATTTTTCTCCTCTTTCCTTATTTTCCAAAAATAATTTCAAAATTTCGTGCAATTTCTTTCAGTTAATTTTCATATTAATGTTAATAAAATCACATAATGTTAACTAGATATGAAAAGTGAAAACTATAGGGGGCAGCCTGTGCTCAGCAGGCAAATTTAGAAACATTTTTTAATTTAAATTTATATTAGTAGCCAATTAATCCAAAAATTTTATTCATGTAAAAAATATAATCTTAAAGTACTATTCTAAAAGGGAAAAGCCCCCCCGTGTCCGTTTACCTTGTCGTGGTGGGGGGGCTTGCGGTGTGGTGAGTTCGGGGCGAGCTCTTGGGAGGAGTCGTGAACCCCCAGTTGCTCAAACAGAATATCGGCGGGAGGGGATTTTTCTCCCTTCCTTCCCTCATCACACTTACCAAATGCGGACGAAAACCCCTAAGCCAAGGCGTGTCAACCGTGCCGATGGCTGCGTGGTACCGGGGGTAGTCGGTGCCTCAAACGGGAGTCTTCAGGGATAGCAGGCGAACCCTGTCGTACGCAGCCTTACCTCTGTGTAGGGGGGCTACACAGGGGCTAGACCCCACTTTTCTCCCTAGTTCTCAGGTTTATTTATGGATGATAATATAAATAACCCTTCTCCCCCTGCGGGGAGCGTCAGAACGTATTGTCGAGCACAGCTAAGTTTTTTCTTATTAAACGCAACGATCCAAACCTCAATTTAAGCAAAGTTTCCCCTTTTTTGATAAATAAAGCGCTCACTCATTTAATAGGAGAATATCAATCTGTTAAAAAACTACGCAGCGGTGAACTTCTAGTAGAAATTAAAGATACAAAACAAATTAAATCTATAATGGCAATCACACAAATTGGTTCATATCTTGTTACAACTTCAGAACATAAAACTCTTAATTTTTCACGGGGAATAATTTCCGAACCTGACCTTCTCTTTACACCCGAGGAGGAAATCTTGGAGGGAATGAAGGATCAAAACGTACATTCAGTCAAAAGGATCACCTACAAACGGAACGGCGAAATAATAAACACCAAACATGTCATTCTGACATTCAATACACCTGTCCTCCCGCAACGTGTTAAAGCCGGCTATCTCTCTTGCCCGGTTCGCCCCTATATTCCAAATCCGCTCCGGTGTTTCAAATGCCAGCGGTTTGGACATTCAAAGTTTGCGTGCCGTGGTACTGACACCTGTGCCAGGTGCGCAGAGCCCGGACACGACAGTAATACATGTAACAAGACCTACAAATGCGCAAACTGCAAAGGGGACCATCCTTCATACTCCAGATCATGCTCAAAATGGCTCACAGAAAAAGAAATTCAGATAATTAAAACAACACAAAAAATATCTTATCCAGATGCAAGAAAACTAGTTCAATCTCGCACACCAACCACAGGTGTTTCATATGCTTCAGCCGTTAAAAAGGTACTGAAGTCTGTATGCACACAAACAGATACCCAAACAGATGCTTCTACTAATGCCAAAACTGTAAACACAACCAAATCAAATAAACAAAATTATAGCCCCAAATCTTCTTTTAAGGAAACTAATCAAAATCAACAACAAATACAAAAAACAAATACTGTATCTGTTACTGTTAGTGAAAAGAAACCACCCACACAGAATTTAAAAAAACTTAGTGAAAAAAAGAAAAATATTCAAACGCGCGCAAAAATTGGGGTAGCCTCTAAACAGAGACTCCCAAAACTTTATAATTTTAAAAAAGAGGACTTTTTACTCTCTAGTAAGAAAGTAAAATTAACCAAGTCCCAAATTGAAAAATTCCAACAACCTCCTCCCCAGGAGGAGGACGAGGATGTTGATTTTGAAGATCTTCCGCCATCCGATGATGAAGGGTGGACGGACCATCCTCCTTCATGAGCTGCCTCTTTTTCTTCTGGCCGTTTCTCCTTCCTTTTCTCTTCATGGCCCTGAGCATTCTTTCTTGGAATTGTCAGAGTTACTCGCATAATGTCACAGACATCAAGGATCTTGTCGAATATCACCAACCGGCCATATTCTGTCTGCAAGAAACTTTTCTGTCCCCTGCTGATAGACCGAGGTTGAAAGGTTTTGACATATACCGCAAGGACTGCTTGTCAGGAGACCGTCGTTGTGGAGGAGTGGCATTGCTAATCAACAATGATTATGCATCTAGCCAACTCAATATCAACACATCCCTGCAAGCAGTAGCTGCGCGCGTTCACCTTCACTCGCTGTTCACAGTTTGTTCTATATATATCCCACCTTCTTATGACTTAAGAAGCGTGGAGTTGCAGACACTGGTTGATCAACTTCCTCCCCCATTTGTCATCTTGGGGGATTTCAATGGCTATAATCCTCTCTGGGGGAGTCCAGACTCCAACAGTGGAGGTTTAACAATAGAAAATTTTATTGAAGACAATGATCTTTGCATCCTCAATAACGGTGAAAACACTTATTTTCATCTTTCTACCCAATCTTACCATGCCATCGATCTCGTAATATGCTCACCTTCTTTTCTGCCACGTTGGGATTTTCAGGTGGAGGGTGGTCTCTACTCCAGTGGCCACTTTTCGATCAGGATAACCTCTACTGGACGCTGCTGCCATCAGCAGCATCAGCAAGCTCGACTTCGCATTGATCGAGCTGATTGGGCAGCATTTACCCAGTTGGCAGAAATTAAATCAGAAGACGTAACTGATATTGATATCGATGTAGCGGTAAAGCGAGTAACCGACATTAGCCTAAACGCAGCTAACGCTGCCATACCAAAAACCACTAAAGGTAGGATCAAGTTTCCTAAGCCTTGGTGGAACCTCTATTGTCAGGAGGCTCATAAGAAGCAAAAAAAGGCATGGAATACGTTTCGTCGTTATCCAACCACACAAAATCTCGTGGCACTCAAACGAGCTCGTGCTGAAGCTCGAAGGATTCGACGGAAGAGCCAGCGGGACTCGTGGCAGACCTATGTCAGCACAATCACGACGTCCACCCCATCAAAGACCGTATGGGGTAAAATAAAAAAAATCGTTGGCAACTACAATATATCTTGTGCACCCATTTTGGAGAACAACGGTCGTATTTTATCCGATCACAAAGAGGTGGCTGACTGCATGGGGACTTATTTGGCAGAAGTCTCCAGTGCAAATAACTATTGCTCAAAATTTTTAACCATCAAATCACGCAAAGAACAAAAAGTTCTAGATTTTAATTCAAACATTTTTAATCAATACAACACAAAATTCACCCTTCAAGAACTGAATGCAGCCTTACAAAAATCAAAAAACACATCACCAGGTCCAGATGAAATTCACAATAGTATGTTAAAACATCTAAGCAGGTCCTCTTTAGAACATATTCTGCATCTTTTCAATAGAATTTATTCGGAACACAGATTCCCAAAATCCTGGTGTCAAGCAACAGTAATTCCTATCCTTAAGCCCAATAAACCATCTGAAAAACCTGAGAGCTATAGACCTATAGCTCTCACTAGCTGCCTATGTAAAATAATGGAACGGATGGTCAACTCCAGGCTGATATACATTTTGGAGTCGCATCATCTGCTATCTCCATATCAAAGTGGATTCAGGCGTGGTAGATGCACAATAGACAACCTATTGCTTCTCGAAACATCAATAAGAGAAGCATTTCTCAAACGAAAACATCTCGTGAGCGTATTTTTTGACATTGAAAAAGCATATGACCGTACCTGGAGATATGGGATCCTAAAAACCCTGCACGAGTATGGGTTACGAGGTAATCTACCCATCTTTCTCTCTAATTTTCTAAGAGACCGAATTTTTCGCGTACGTGTCAAGTCTGTTCTTTCAGATGCATTTATTCAAGAAGAAGGAGTTCCCCAGGGAAGCGTACTAAGCGTAACTCTTTTTGTAATTGCAATCAACAGCTTAATCGAACAACTGCCTCCTGCTGTCAAAGGTACCATGTTCGTTGATGACTTTCAAATATCTTTCTCTTCATCGAGCATGAGTATCATTGAAAGACAACTTCAAATGGCTATTAATAAAGTAACACAATGGGCGGAGGAAAATGGCTTTACTTTTTCTGTTCAAAAAACTTTCTGTATCCACTTCTGCCGTAAAAGAGGTCTTCATCCTGATCCAACACTTCTCCTTAACAATCAACCAATAGCTGTAAAAGATCAAGGAAAATTCCTCGGTGTTACACTCGATAACAAACTCAAATTTATACCGCATATACAAGAGTTAAAAAAGAAATGTTTACTAAAATTAAACATCCTTAAAGTCTTATCGAACACTTCCTGGGGTGCTGATACAGAGTCTCTCTTAAGAATCTACAGGTCTCTAATACGCTCAAAACTTGATTATGGATGCCAAATTTATGGCTCCACGGCAAAAAGCTATCTGAAAGTTCTAGATCCAATTCACAATCAGGCACTGCGCATCTGCACAGGAGCTTTCCGAACCTCACCTATTAACAGTCTTCACATTCTTGCTCATGAACAATCTTTAAACAATAGACGCCTCAAACTTTCATTGAACTTCTACTTCAAAATAAAACCTTATACTGATCACCCTTTACACCTTCATATTTTTAATCGATCTAATGTTATCTTATTTCTTCATCGTCCTTCTGCAACCCCAACATTCGGGATCCGAATGCGCCGGGTGCTCTCAGATTTGCAACTGTCAGATTTTAATACTCTCAATACAATAAAACTGATTGAACCATGGTGTGAAGTAGTTCCATCTACCATCAATGACCTTGCTAAATTCTCTAAAGAGACTACCTCCAATACAGCCTACCAACAAATATTTTATGATACAAAATGCAAATATTCTGATTATCATGACATTTTCACTGACGGATCAAAAGCAAACGATCACGTCGGCTTTGCTGCAATAATAAATGGTCAAGTTACCGCTGAACAATCACACCCATCTTGCTCTGTTTTTACAGCAGAAATAAAAGCCATATTGATATCTCTACAATCAATAACCCAATCCGCTCACAAAAAGTGGGTGATATACACTGACTCAAAGAGTTCAGTGGAAGCAATCACCCACTGCAACAATAACAGCCATCCCATAGTCATTCAGTCTTATCATTTATACAAAAGTCTTACACAAAATAATTTTCATGTACTCTTTTGCTGGATCCCTGGTCACGTAGGCATTGCCGGCAATGAAGCCGCTGATTCAGCTGCCAAAGACGCAAATATCCTAGTTGATGACAGTGTCCCTTTAGTTGACATTAAAAACGCAATATCTGAATGTCTTAACACGCATTGGCAACGCACCTGGAATCTCGAAACACAAAACAAATTACATTCGATCCAGCCATCGACTAAAGGTTTCAAATCATTACAACTTACCAGGAGAGAACAAGTTTCGTTAACTCGTCTTCGCATCGGCCATACCAGGTTCACCCATAAATACCTCTTATGTCGTGAACCAGCTCCGATTTGTATTAGATGTAAAGTCAACCAGACAGTGTTGCATATCTTATGCAACTGCCCAAATTTTAACCAAATACGTTTTAAATATTTTAATAATTTTAATCCATCTCTGAAAGAGTTGCTGGGGGACCCACCCCACCCCAATATATACTCCTTCCTCCGGGAGATTGGCTTCTCCTTTTTAATTTAGTGGTCGTGTCGTCAAAATGTAATTTTATCCGTTTTTCTTGTTACTGAAGGTTGTTTGACAACCTATTGTTTCAAACCCTTACATAAATTTTTTAATGTTTACAGGTTTTTTATTACTTGTTTTAAACTACTGTTGTTTATACCTTTCTCTCCAAAACATTTTTACTTTTATCATACCCTGACTTTTTATTTATGTATAAATTTTAAACTAAAAAATCGTTTGGCGCAGTATAGCCCTCAAGGGCTCTTGTGCCATTAAAAATAAGTAAACCAACCAACTAAAAGGGAAAAGTCTTGACTCATGGAACATGATGCAACATTGTATGTACGTGCATATTTATTCAAAACAATAATACAAAATAATTAATTTAAAGAATATGACTTCAACCACTTATTTACTCATTAAAAAAGTAAAGTATGTACAATGTACATACTTTACTTTTTACATCAAATAATATTTAAAAAAATATTTTTTTCTTTAGGTTAGACTATTATCGCAAACTTTTAGGAAATGATCCTGACTTTTTTTTAAGAAATAAAACAAAAGAGCTAAGGGGCGGGGAGTTAAGGGAAAGTTCCAGTGAAATCATATACACATTTGTTTATTTCTGTTACATTTTCGTTATTCAAAAGATAAATAGAAACAACGTTAATAACATAAAAATAAAACGTTCAGCAGCAAGGCAGGTGATATGAGGCATAGCATAGAGAAGGGAGGGGGAAGGTGCTATGGGGGATAAATAATTTTCGCATTCCAATTTAAATGTCCTATAATTTAATTATTCTTCGTAGTGTCACGTGAATTTTAGCTGTGAGAATTATTCCATAATTATTTCATTCAGTTTTACACACTTTCTAAACTTTTTGTTTTTACTTTGCACACTTTCATACTGCGGTTCTAAAATAATGTTTGCAGCAAATTAATTTTATTTATATAGTGTTCATAAACGCATCCATCATAGTTTCTTGTTGAATGTATGCATAAAAAACTTATTTTGAAAAATATTTTCCCCGACGATTAATCGGCAAAATTTAGCCGATTATAATTAATCGAAGAAGTGGTCGATTATGGCAGATTAATCGATCATGCCGATTAATCGGTGCATCCCTACCGTGTTAAAATTGCTGATATTTGGAAATTGAATTCCTCTAAAAACTTTTTTATGACAAAATAGGAGTATAATTATTTATGTTATTTTCTTGCTCACTCTACGGCATCTATTGTATTGTATTTTTATTCTTTATTTTCGTTCCATAGAGTTTTGATGCAATTTTGATTCACTGTCTTTAATAAAAACATTTACTTTTCCATACATTTGAAAGTACAATTCTCTACGCCTACCATACTTTTTATACGAGTTTCAAAATATCTAAAAATCTATTTTTCAGTAAGTATCGCTTCTAACACCCATGCATGAGTGAAGCTTTTGAATTATTTGAATATGAAAAACATCGTTTACTTAATATACGTAAAAGGAAGTAGTGTAGGGTCCACACCAGATTTTGTTTTCTCTTTTTAGTTGCCTGGGGCCACTGGCGACCTATAATTCGACTCTTTTGTTGACATTTTTAAAAACAGGCAACGGTTCTTTCAATCTTTTTTTTTTTTTTTTTTTTGAAGTGATTTTTCTTGAAGTTTCATTTTTCTTCACATTTGAAAAGACAGCTTTGATGTAATGAAAATAAATTATCTCCGCCAAAGCACACTGCTTCGTCAGGTATATAATCGATTGGAAAATAAAAAAAATCTAAGCGTTAGAAAAATAGATTACGGAATAACATCTGAATGCAAATACAATGCAGTTTCGTGCTTAAAGGATTTACGCTAAGAATTACTTTATATTCAATTCAACACGTTGGTGTAAATTTTCAATTTACATGCAAATTAGTTTACGTGTGTTTCTATGAAAACAAAATATAGATATTTAACTTAAACGAACGTTTAAGCTCTTGTTACAGGGTAGGTGTTTCGGGGGAGTTTAGTTGAACAGTAAAGGTCTAGAACAGTAAAGGGCTAGAGCTTCTAGAAATAAAAGTACATTAGGGATAATATTTTGTAAAATCAGGAAGAAAATTCACTCAGTTGCGTTTTGTTCGGTGTGATAATTGTTTGCTTTCAATATTTTTTTAACATAGAGGAAATTGAATGAATATTTCATGTGAAAGTGATCAGTCATCTCTACCCAGAAAAAGCTGATGTTTACAAAATGATTCAAAAATAACATGCTTACAAGAAACTTTGCTTAATGAGTCTTTTGCAGTTATAGGAAAACTTTTGTGATTAAATGTATTAAATGGAGTGGAAAGTAATGGCGCTTTTTCGTCTCAGAAATTTATTTCAGCAAGTTTAACTTACTACCAATGACGCAATCAGTCTCGTAATACAAAATCCGTTGCCATCAAGTGTGCAAAGTTTCAATGCCGGACCGATAAAAATTTCTGGAACTGAATATATAGAGATGGGATCGTAAATATCAGTGAAATTTTCAATTTTTTTAACCATTTATAGCGATAAATAAAGAAAATTAGGTGGTGCAATGTCGGGTGAGAATGGTAAGTGGTTACCTGCCTCAATTCCTTATTTGTTTCCCAGGGTTCAGCTTGAGCAGTGGGGCCTTACATTATAAGCTTTCAGACTAATGCCCTTTCTGTTGAGAATCGTTGGAATATTCCCCTCCTACGACACTGCACCATCTGGCTTCCCTTTATTTTGCTCGTCACAACCCTTTCTTTGTGACAAAATTTAGCAAGTATCCAAAATGTCACTCTCCAGTAATTTTGTTCGAAAACCAATCAATTTTTTCTATCCACATCTTAAAATTTGGTCACTAGATAGTAAACGGCTGCTGATAACAAGAGTAATTGCAATATTGATTTGAAAAGTATTGTTAGAAATGGTATTTAATTGAAAAAACAAGACATTATTTTTCAGTTCCCTTTATACTGTTTGAAGAAAAATATGCACGAAACCGTGTATTACATTTACAAATAGCTTAAGACACATGTGTTTAATTTATAAGAACTGCATCACATATTTGTATAGAACATATTTGAGCAAGTGCAGAAAATAATTTTAAATAAATATAGTAGTTTGTCATATTAATAAATATATAGATGAATAGCATTGAGAAAAAATAAAACTTTCCTCTTAAGTTGCTAAATTATTTTGCTCTTAAAGGGAATACATTGATCAGTGCAAACAAGTTGAGGACCATCAATACTCTAGCAAGACGTTCAACATTAAAGAAGTGTCTTGTAAGCCTGAAATAATTAATACAGTTTAAAATGAATTTTTTATAAAGCATAAAGTTAGCTTTTAACACTCAGTTTCAGCACCAATGTAATGGCTAATTCTTCTTATTAGTCAAAAAAAAAAAAAAAAAAAAAAAAAAGGAAAATCCAGTTAAACTTTTGAGAAAATTCATTCAAAAAATAAAATTTTTAAATTTTTCGCACTTACTTGAAAGTTGACGAAAACTTTGATTCGAATGGCACTATTTCGAAGATATGTATCCAATACACAACTTTACATTAGCAACTGCCAGTGGCTCATCGAAAGGGTTTTATGCGGGTGAAAACCCTCCAGAACATGTTTCTAATATCTATACCCAATCCTAATATGATATTTCATACACATGAGAAGGCTGTTTTGTCCCCCCCCCCCCTTTAGAAGGAAAATTATCCCTGGGATAGTAATAACGACACATTTTTTTTTTCTACTTTGGTCAGTTGGAGGTTAGAATGGAAATTGCCTAAAACTTTTCCGTAGTGCCTGAGTAGGAGAGAAAAGCACATGAAGAAACAATGATAACTTCGCCAGTATAGTAAACCTGTTCGTCTTTTCTGGCCGCAAAGTAGCAGTGATTAGTCACCCTATGTTTTTTAGTAACTTTAGATTACAAGGAGTTCAAAAGAAGTATCTTGTGTTCCGTGTAGACCCTAAACACGTATTTTGTGCTCAATGTAATCCCAGAGCGCGTGTCCGGTGTTCCATGTAATCCCAAAACACGTTTTTTTAGTTCCTTGGAATCTCCAAGCACGTGTTTTATGCTTCTTGTAAACCTAAAACAGATGTCTTGTGTTCCTTGTAATCTCAAAAAACACGTGTTTTGTGTTTCTTGTTGCTTCAGAACACGTGTCTTGTGTTCTTTGAAATACTAAAATGCCTGTTTTGTGTTCCATGTAGCACCAAAACACTTGTTTTGTGTCTATTCTACTTCCAAAACGCGTCATTTGTGTTCTTTATAATCCCAAAACAAGTTTTTTGTAATCCCCAAACATATGTTGTAAACTGTTATGTTCCTTGTAGTCCCAAAAACACATGTCTTGTGTGCTTTTGTAACGCTGTTTATATTTTTAGCTTTTTGCCCAAAGGTATTTATCTATTTCTTATTACAAATACGTCCATTGAAACAGTTTGTTATGCAAAAATATTCAGCGGAAAACGGCGGGGAAGGAATTCAACGAAGCTTAAACTGTCATCATAATCCATCGCATTAAATAATCACTCCTGAAGATTCTGACACCAAGTGGTTCCATCTAATCATCACCATGCACCGGTGGATGAAAAATGATTTTTCTCCAGCGATTAGTGTCGCATTCCCTACCTCGTGTGCTAAAGAAACGGGAATTTCACGGCGGCAAAACGAGTTCCTTCTCCAGACGAGAAGTTTGCGACGTTAAGAGTCGTGAAAAAACGATGAGCAGAAAATAAACGTCACTGTTGCTTGAGAATGACTTTGAAAAATGAACTCATAAGTTTTAACGAAACGTTGTCTGTGCGTGTAAGCTGAAAGGGAGTGCCAAAAGAAATTCGGATTTTCATTGTGAACTGTGTTTGGGATATTTTGAAGAAAATAATACAAATCATGGCCGATACTTTTGAATTTTTTTGAAATCAATTTTAATAATTAGCCCCCTTTAATAATTTTAAACATTAATTATCTATTTAATTATGTTTTGTAGGAACCGTGGCATGATGAAATGAAAAATATATAGAGCAAGTCCGGGTATCACGCTCCACCTGAGCAGAAATATTTAAAAAAATATGTTTATAAAGGATAATACCTCCTGCCGCTCTTAATGTAGGTACAGATATTGTTTAAAATCTATCATGACTAAAAACTGCTTATTAAATTTCTATTCGAAGTAACATCACCAAACTTGTTACAATAAGCAAGTAGGATTTAAAATTAACTAAATTAATGCAAATAAATACAAATCATAATATAAGCAACGAAATGAAAAATCTAAATCATTTTTTCCCTACCAAAATGAAAATGAAAAGTTTTAAACTGCGTTAAAAGTGTCACTCTTACTTTCTATTTTACCCCTAAACAAATTTCTGAAAACGGCTGCAGTGTATGCACAAAACTTCTCTATTCACAAATACTCTTGAAAAAGTTTACACCGGCGCACAGTGGGGCGAAAACTCCAAAAAGCGCTTATAAATGGATTTTTTTTCTATACTAAACCAATTGAGGATTAATAAATTTACGCAGGCCTACCTCTTAGGCAATCAGAACTGAAATTTTAGAGCCCTTCACCCACTACAAAGCTGAAGGGAGCTTTTAGAAAGTTGAAGAACCATGAGTGCGGGAATTTACAAAAATTGCTTTTAATCAGTCTGTAATTTTTTTTCCTATTACAGCCGGGTATATTTAATTTCTCTCGTGTCCAACGATAGTAATAGGACGAAAAAAATGAGTAATCGAATTCTCAAACCAAAAATCGGTTTTGATCAGCACCAAAAGCTTCGGAATTCAAGGTTTTTTTTTTTTTTTTTTTTTTTCAAAATACTCTACCAAAACAAAAAAAAGTCCTCTTATGTCCTCTTAGAAATTAATATTAATTAGTCATAAATGGTCTGTAGAAAGACCCTGAAAAAGGGCCCCAAATTTGGCGGATTTTTTTTTTTTTTTTAATTTTGGTTTCAATTTGGCCACTGTTGGTGATATTTAGAGAGTAAACTATTGAATCATATTAAAACTGCCAATAATGTGAAAATGACATCAAATTGGAGTAAAAGGAAGTCATATGATGCACACATCAGCTCGTTGAGAGAAAATTTTTTCGCGAATACAATACTTCCTTTTTTTGTAAAAGGAAGTAAAAACTAAACAGTTAAAGAACTAATCTTTCATGCATTCGTTTGCTACATTTGGCACTAACATATCCTTCACTAAACTCAGACGTCTGTTTAGATGCAATAAATCTCTGTTCTTGTCAAATTCCATCTCATGACGGATGGCTCATAGTTGCATTTCGTAATGAGCTATCATTCCCAATTCAACTGATACGGAACATGCTACCTAAGTCGGCAGTTCAGCTATAATAACCTTCATCCTGTACCAGTATAGCAAATAGCTCCACAGCTTTATGTTTTAGACATTTAATGCACGCCTCACCAAATGATGAATATTTGCAAAATATGTTGCTGATAGCTTGTAGGTATTATATAATATACACTGTAATTGCTAATTTTGTAAGTATATTATAGTGGTTGAAAATCTACTTTGCGTTTATGTGGGCGAAAAATTTCTGTGTTGTATTTTTTGGAAAATTTTATACAGAGAAGGCAGAGGCGCCTCGGTGGAAAGTCACGGGAGGTCATCGTGACCTCCCAAAAAATCAGAGAGTACTACGGACTTATTGACAAAGCCTAAATATAAAAAAGGGGAAATTAATTATTAATGAATCCAAAAAAAAAGAGTGATCTGGAAAAACGTTTAATGCCGTTAATGAATCATAATAGAATAGTATTTCCACAAAAATGTTATTTTAAAAAGAAAAAAAAAAGATGTACAAAGGGTGATTATGTAATATAAACTTTTCAGTAATGTGATGAAAAAATGTATAGGGGAATTAATATTTCAAATAACTCTCGAAAAACAATGACAGAGTTGAAAACCGTAAAAAATGAATAAGAAAATATTAAGAAAAAACAAATAAAATTAGTACAGAAAATCATTGCTTGTGACGAAGATTAGGAACATTAATCAATTTTAAATCTTAAAAAAAAAATAAAAAAAAAAAATAGTTGCATCTTGTCATTATGGATGCGATAACAAAATTGAAATCTGGAAAATAAATAAGCAAATAACGAAAATCAGTGCTAGGAAGGAACTTGAAGACCATAAACAAATCTTAAATCTTAAAAAAAAAAAAAAAAAAAAAAAAAAAAAAAAAAAAAAACAAGTATATCAGCATCTTAATCCATCGATGATGTAGATAACGAAGTTTAAATCCCCAAAAAAGAAAAGTTTGAAAAATCTGCTTAGAGGATAAGAATATTTAATTTAAGGATTAGGAATTCTTCATGTTGAGAATAAAGCTTGTTAAAAGATTTTTTCGCACAATTAACTTGAGAAAGAATTTATTTATATGAAAAAGAAACAGAACAGAAAGTGTATTCACAGTTGCAAGACTACAATTATAATGAGGACAGAAATGAAGTCAAAGTAGCAGTTAAAACAAAACAAACATTCAAAAGTACCAAAAAAAAGCAAAACATACAGACTCTAAAAAAAAGGAAAAGAAAGGAAAAGAAAAAGGAGATTTAAAATAAGGATAAAAAATATATAAAATCAGAAAAGAAATTAACTATATTCGAAGCTCATTTTTTGTGCTATTGAAAGAGTTAAGAAGAAAATAATTTATTTCTTCAAAAAAAAAAAAAAAAACACTGCGCACTCGAGAAAAAGTGAGTTAGTGTAAAAACTACAGTGAAAATGAGGACAAAAATATAATTACAAGCATTAAGTATAACTAATTAAACATTTCTAAATTATATGAACCGATGTTTAAAATCAACAATTGACAAGTTAAAAAGGATCAAACCAGTACACTATGTGACGATAATTTTTCAATATAATTGAACTTAAAAGTTACGCAATATAAAACTAAGTTTGATGAAAGTAAATTTTACTTTTCTTCTTTTTTGTTAGAAAAAAAATTTAAACCAAGCCGGAAGAAAAAAATTTAACTCTTGAAGTTCATTTTTTGTGCTATTGAAAGTTTTGGTTGGAATCAGAGGAACTAAGTGCACTTAACAGAAATATCAACTTCCGCAAAAAAAAAAAAAAAAAAAAAAAAAAAAACCGGCAATGGTACTTTTGAAATACCTTCGAGACAAAAATCTATAAATTTTTAAGTTTTCTAAAAGCGAAGTAAGAATTATATTTCTTTCGGCAAAGGACAGTTATGGAATTAGGAAACAAGTACAAATATTTTTTACGATATAGAAAGGAATATATTCCTTTTTAAAATTTCAAGATGAAAGTATTCGATAAATGTTTTTAATTTGGTTTTCTTCTATCATATTTAGTGTGGATAGAACATCTTTCGTTAAGATTTTCTTGATTGGGGGGAGGGGGAATGTGGGGTAAAGTGAAATAGTTAAGATAGTTTTTTCATAATGAACCAATTAGAAATTTGTTTTGAAAATTACAGTGCATAAAGAAATAACAATGCACTTCATAATAAAACTACAGTGAAATCCATTTTTGACCGCAAATTTTTTAATTAAAAAAAGAAAAAAAAAACGGTTTCATTTTTTTTCTTGGGTAAAGTGAAAACTAAAATCTTTCTATATTCACCTATAAAAACTGTTTTTGATCAAATGAATGAGTAAATATAAGGATAAATGAATAAATGAAAAGATAATCCTCACATAAATAATAGCCGATGATCGAGCAACCCGTGTGTTTCAACAATGAAACTCACGCCACGTCATGATAATTTGATGAAATGTTTTGGTAATGTTTAACAAGCAGGGAAAGGCTTTATTGCAACAAGGCTGAACTCGATCCGGTATCTTAACTGTTTTACTGGTAAGACTGTGTCATTTCAGGGGAATGAAGAAACGAAAAGGCGGTCAGCTATGAACGCTACCTACTGGAGTTTAGGGGTAATCCACTGGAGTTAGAGTTACAATTTCAATTCCCAAACTATCACCAAACAGGCAATTACTTGGTTCAAATGTAGAAGCAATTTTCACCCGTCATACCTTGACGGGCGACTTTCTAGTGAAATAATAAACGAATGAATGAATATATGAGAAAAAAAAATTGTGAATAAAATAGTCAATGATTACGAAAATTAGTGCATGAATGAATAAATAAGTGAACTGTTAAATGACGGAAGGTACATAAATGAATTAATAAATGAATGAATACGTAAGTGATTTAACGATTCATTGTATATCATTAAATCACTTACGCATTGTGCATTTTTCAAGAGAGAAAGAATCACAAATGATATTTATTTCGTAAATGACCTTTAAATAGTGCAATTAAAACGCTAAAAAAATCACATGTCAGTGGAAGGAATGCAATTTATATATAGCCCCCGTTATAAATCAAACTTTAGAACAGAGGTCAGACATTTCACCTAATGGCTTTAATGGAAGACGAAGCAAAAAGATCATTGTTTCGGTGCATGGGGCTAATAAAACCTTTTGGGTTTTAAGGAGAAAATGAGACAACTACTTTTTTTTCGCCTTGACACAAAACTTTGGTTTCAGACACAACAGTTTTTTCTTCTAAAAGATTCTGTTTGCGGAAAATAATTTCATTTAACACAGAAATTCCTTAAAAGCATTCAGAAGCCTAATTAGGAAAGAGAATTTCTAATTTTAGCTCTCTACTTGTAGGTGATATTTAAAAATAATAATAATAATAACTCATGAGTCTAATAAACTAGATAAATTCAAAAAATATCCTGCTCAACACGTTTTATTGCATTCATGCATTAACTTTAAAAACAATAGGCTGATACATTATAAAAGCTTTTATTGAGCCAGTAATGTAAACATTACTGCCTCAATAAAAGCCCAGATGGCTCGACTGTGACGAAAAGGACTTGAAAACTGTTGGCCTCAGTGGATGGAGGAAATCTGTTTCTGACAGGGCGGGATGGAGGAAAGTGATTGAGACGGTCTTGGCCTGCCCTAGACTGTAGTGCCGAAGAAGAAGAATATAAACATTCGCAGCGTTGTTAAACAAAAATTCAACTGATAGCGAGAAACCATATGCTTTGTTTAAGATGTTACAGATGCATGTAAAAGTTCATGAAATTAATTATGCTATTTAAAAAAAGGTGAGTGAAAAACATTATAAATAGTTTGTTCTCCAAAGTTTTGCGACTGGTTATTATGAAAATCTTTTTGACTATTTAAGAGAAGTTTCGCAACATTTTAACATGATAAATCTGTTGTTATTCGCCCATAAAGCAACATTAAGATCGCAATTAATTCCAAATTTTCAGACACGTTACTGCGTAGGCTGTTCAGTAATCAATAAGTAATAAGACTAATTTTACTGCCGCGAAACTACTCATCGGAATGTTAAGTTCTTTGACATGAGAAATGTCTGTTGTCTGTATTAACAAAAGCTACCAATAGTTAGCTCGTACAGACTCATGTTCCTGAGTATCACGTGATTGAATTGAAGCATGATGGCGGGCGCCTACAAGAAATAAGACTAATTTTACTGCAGAGGAACCACTCATCGGAGCGTTAATTTCTGTGGCATGAAAAAGTCTGTTGTCTGTATTAACAAAAGCTACCGATAGTTAGCTCGTACAGACTCATGTTCCTGAGCATCACGTGATTGAATTGAAGCATGATGGCGGACGCCTACAAGAAATAAGACTAATTTTACTGCAGCGAAACCACTCATCGGAACGTTAATTTCTGTGGCATGAAAAATGTCTGTTGTCTGTATCAACAAAAGCTACCAATTGTTAGCGCGTACAGACTCATGTTCCTGAGTATCACGTGATTGAACTGAAGCATGATGGCGAGCGCCTACAAGACGCAGCTAGTTGTCAAAACGGAAGCGTCGTTGGAACAAAGTAATGCAATTAAAGTTTCTTTTCGTCTTCAAAAATCAGCATTGGAGATCTTTGATATGATACGTGAAGTTTTCAACGATGAAGCAATGTTTAGAGTCAGTTCTTTTTGCTGGCATAAAGCTTTAAGGAGGGCAAGCAAAATATGGAAGATATTGAACGTGAGGGACAGCCTTCAACGTCCACCATAGATACAATGATTAACACTGCTGCTATTGTCATCAAAGGGAATTGCAAAATTATTTTACGTCAGTGATTTCTGACTGTTTCTTAAACTTAAGAAACCATTACGAGGCAAATCTTTTGAAAGCAACAAAGCATGTATAAACTCTGCGGAGGCGGTTTGGAATGAGCTCTTACAAACATAACGTTCACTAGTTTTTAAGAAATGGACAGAACTTTGAAATAGTAAATGCATTTAGTCCCACATAAGTTGTTCTTAAAAAAACCATGCAAATTATAAATAGTAAAGTTGTTCTGTATTTTTTATAAACTTAGTCTTATTACTTATTGAACAGCCCTCGTAGAATTGCATTTTCAGTTTGCCATGGGTAACACATTGCTTTGGTTTTTGGTTTTTAGTCGCGAGCCTAAAGCAACATTCCGGTGTAATTGGTTCCAAATTTTTAGACAGGTTACTTGAAGGCCTTTTTCAGTCGGTTATGGGTAACAAAATGCTCATCAAGAATCAATATTTGGCAGGAACAGCAATATGACTATATTCATCCTTTTTGCAACTGCTAAAAGAAAAAGTACCGTTTTGAGACAAACTAAACTCAAAAGGTTCCGATACTTAAAGTCACAGAGAGATGGCGAATGACCTTGAAGCGGAAACATCATTTGTATTATTTGTAATTTTTAGAAGCAGCCAGAAAGCGCCGATAAGTAAGAGGCACGTTATCTCTGATCCTATCTATTACAAAATAATAACAAACAACCTATTACAAATGATACCAATGATGATTCCGTTTCAAGGTCCATGGTCAAGCTTTAGAGTGGATGGCAGAGGGGTAATATTTAGGAATTAATACTGCCTTGGGCAGAGGCAGTAACTGCAAGTTTTTAATTTTAATTTAATTTTATTTTATTTATTTATTTATTTATTTATTTTGCTTTTTTGTCATCTATTGTACGTTAGCTTTATTGTACAAGCCTGCTTATTTGGTTTCCGCTGAAAAAAAAGCGGAAAAAAAGTATCATTCCAATATTTCCCTGTTGTTAGTATCGAATCAAAAACGCGTGTCTTCAACTATCTCTAAAACTCATTTCTGCAGATTCTGCCGTTTACCTGTACACTGCAGAATACAGTTTTGGCCTACTAATTGTTCTTACCGTACCACGATCCGTACACGGAACACGCGCAGAGGTTTGCCTTGTTCGTAGACTCCTACAAATGATTAAAATTCATTTATAAAATTTTGATAAAGCATTCAATCTCAAAGATTACTGGATCTTGGCAAAGTCTCACCGTACGTCATCAAGTTCTCATTTATTTCACTTTTTCATTTTCGTTTCAGTGAAATGGTCTCATTCGCAAGCACATTCAACGTTTTCGTAATAAATTGTTCCTCTCAAAATTAGATGTGAGTGTTCTTGTTAACACTCTAAAACCATCCCACTCAAAAAAGTCATAACTTCGAGTATCTTCTGCTACATATGAACCTACCAATAATGAATCAAACTAGAATAATAAAAGAGATAATAATATTATTAATATCAAAAACAATAATAATAAAAAGAAAAAGCAAAATAGTAGTAAAGTATTCTTATTGCATTACGCGGCGAAATTGTTCTATCAAGAACAATCAGTAATGAATCAGATCAGACTATAGATTTGTCATGCTGTCATGACATTTGTCCAGGTAAGGAATCTAAGAAGCACAGGACATTAAATCGAATTCAGGAGACAACTATGCTTGGTGACAAGCCACAGAACCAAGATAAATGAGGCAGAGTATCTACAATTATAGTCTACATTAATTTAGACATTATGTTTGTGTTATACGAAATGGCATTACGTTTTACAACTTAAATTTGATGATTTTTATAGCATGGCATATTTATTTTCCAAAATGGATCGCACATTCAATTTCCCCCTATAAGTTCTGTGGGCTGAAATTATTGACTTTTGAAAAGGCATACATATTGGTGTTTAAGTAAACGCCTGAAAAATGCATCGTTTGTCAAGTATCATTTTGCTCTGGTAAAAAGATGCATGATCTTGGGCGCGCTTATTCATGTTTGAGTTGAGAGATAAGAAATTCTTGGATTAGCAAAACGCCAATCAAAGTTTAAATTTAAACAAAATAGCAGCTCTCATCTCCCCTATTTTAGCAAATGCGATTGTTTTAGTTTAACCAATCAGAAGTTAACTTATTAGAGTCATTTTATCTCTCAAATAAAAGTTTAAATTGTATTTTACATTACTTCATAAAGTTCAAAATTGGCATTGCAAGACGAAGCGCTCATAGATTATTGAATACATCAGTGATGAAGCACAAGAAATTTAACAAAGAAAATGACATGAAGCTGAAAAAAAAGTATGCTATTAAAAATAAAATAAATAAGTAAATGAATAGAAATAAATAAAGGAATAAACCAAAAAACAAAATAATATAAAAGTTGGTATTGCTACATATTTTCCCTAAATTCAGTTATGAAATGGCTGTGTACAATGTGTGTTGTTTATTAACACAATTACGAATTCTTTGACTGATATTTCGTAATTAAATACAGACAAAAGTAATATACAAACACTGGCAAACATTTCACAAGGAGCTAAAAGACAGAAAGTTAATGAAAATCGCTAATTAAATGACTTTAGGCAAATTAAGTTACTTTTTAAATAGTTGTGGAGCACAAATTGGCTATTTCATCTTGCTGATCAAATTATAATAGGCTTTACGTCACGATATACGTATTTCCACCGTCGTAAATGTCTTTCAATATGTCTTCTGTCATTTTATTACAAGTTTGTTTAATCATAATTTGAATTAATGTGAAGTAGCAGAGAGGAATTGCATACGAGGAAAGAAAGCGTAAAAATATCTTTTAAATGCATTTGGATATGTAACAATATTCACAAGTCGTCACGAATCGATTGAGTTTGAACTAGCATGATTAGAAAACAAATGGTAAAATTAAATAGTCATTAGTTAGTCATAGTTTAGTTTCATGTAAATAAATTACGATGTGGATTAAAGTGTATTTTAATATCGTAAAATGTAGCTTGACTAGTATTTAAACAAAATAAAGAGACTTATTTCTGAATCTGTAGCGAACATCAAATGTTTTAGTACAGCGTTTCTCAGCCTTTTTTGATCCATGGACCAGCAAAAGCTTTTGATTAAAAGAAAAAAGAAAAAAAAAAAACACGCTAACTAGTGAGGTTTTTCATTTTTCTCTTATATTTTTGCAAATAAAAAAAAATAAATGAATAAATAATTTTTAAAAAAAAACATTTCACTCACGAATCGTTAAAAACATGTCATTTTGTCTTTTTTCAGACCAGTACGATTTTTTTTCTTTCTCATTCTTTTTTTGCAACTAAATAAATAAACTCTCAACTCAGGGACAGTTAAAAACAAAATTTTGGCGATGGCTAAGATGGTTTCCTTAATATTTGAAATAAATAAATAATAATAACGACAAATGAAAGAATAAATATATATAGATAAACTTTACTTGCTATTAAAGAACTGACAAAAACTTTAATATTGAGCAATAATTGTGATAATCATACATAAGTAATAAACATTGGAGGAAAATCATAAAAAGTTACGAAAATTAATCACCAAATTCAAGTAAAAAATGTCGTGTGGATTTTTTTTTTTTTTTTTTATGAATGATTTTTCTTTCTTTTCTTTTTTCTTTCTTTTTTTTTTTATTTTGAGAGAGAGAGAGAGGGAAAAAATGCGTGGACGAGCAAGAGTCTCTGAGAACTGGTCAAATTTTTTTGCCGACCGATGCCGGACCAACGGTTGAGAATCTGGTTTAGTAGATTAAAAATAGGAAGTATGTAATTTAGATATTCTTTTTTTTTACCTCTTGAGTCTAGGAAGTGTAAATTATATACCTTTATCCTTAAGTAAAAGTTATGTACCAGTTTCCGATGCAGCTGCTTCTAATTTACTAAATTAAAAATTTCGTCAACCTAATTCAATTTGCAAAGTACTATACCGGAAAAGGAGATGGGTCGAATGTTTGGACTCAAATTGTAGTGTTATTTAGACACAAAAAGTTTGTTGTCATTATATTTTAGAAGACTAAATTTGGTATGTTGCCAATTTAATAATGCCGCGTTTAAATTCTCTTTTAATCTTCTTCATAGCTTCTAAGCTTAGCTTTATGTTAGAGTTGAGAAAAATAAGTTTACCCACTGTTTATTAACAATATCAAAGTTTCTCATTTTATTTCACTACTTATAAAACTTTTCACTTTTCATTCCAGGTTCATTGGTGCAAATTAAGAAGTTTTCATAGCATTCACCATAGAGTAATAGTAAAACTAGAGCGTGCTAGGATAATTTCCCGACTGTACGGACAAAAGGAGTTTGATCCGTACCGTTTGACCTACGGAAGCAGCTAACTTCCGATCAAACGCGCGAACTTAATTAAACAAGTAACCATGAGGTGGTGAGAAAAATGCCAAATCTAGAACCCTTCTTTTATTTGCACACTATGTTCTCCTCATTTTGACAGCAAGTCTGTGCCTTGCCGATAAAGTTGCACGTACTCTAGTGTTTATGTGAAGTCTATGGCTATGGCACGCCAGTTCTTAATTTGTTGCAGGTAAAGATTTGCAACGATGGTTTTACTTTAGGATAAACTTTTTATTTTTTTCTTTAATCTATTGAAATGACCAATGTGATCAACAGTAATAGTCTGAGGTCGGTCAGACGTTTTTGTTTTCAACTACAGTGCCTGTGGCTTTGGTACCCAACATGAATTTTTTCTACATGGAACATAATCATGTCGGACACACTGTAATTGAACACGATATTCCTGCTTCGTGCTAATCAAAACTCACCATTACAAATATACTCGTCCACAATACAGATATATGCTCATAGGACCATGCCACTGTTGGTACTGCAAATGGCGCATATGCTGCGATCTATTGTGACACTTCTACCACCGTATTTCCCCCTTAAACTCACCCAGCGCCCTATCCAAATACCGGAGAGTGATATGCCTCGCTCTGTTTCTATCTCCATTTATCTACCATGAAGTGACATCCGTGCCAAGGCGGGTGTCAGCTGCTTTTCTGGCCAAAGATGTCCTTACATGTTATTAAGTAGTAGGCAGTCATGTTGTTTTGACTCTTCAGTACATATTCATTGGATTTAAAAATGCGTCTGAGATCTTTTCGCATTGAAAAGATGCTCCTTGTAACCCTGAAACACATATCCAAATTCCTTTTGAAAATTTCTACTGTTGATTTTCCCAGCGCAAAAACTTGTTGAATCAAAATTACACTTCACCAAAACACCACATATTTGTTGAAGTCAACAAAGAAGTGAGAAAAAATATCACGACTGTCTGTGAAATTAATTACCATTATTGGATGTGCTAATTGCTTCTAATTGTATTAGATTTCTGCTTCGTCGGTTTATTTGCAACGTGTTTATCTATTTATGCGAGAAAATGGCGCCATTCTTTCGAAGCACCTCTTAGCTTTCAGGAGTAATGGAAACAACTTTTGAACCATTACTCACTCCGTCCAGAAAGCTCGGATTACTAAAAGGGTTTCAGATTCAACGCAAGCTCAAGCACTCGAGCATTCTTTCACAAGTCACTTTTCTTTGAGAATGAATTTATTTAACACTTGAATAGAATTAATTCACGGTTCTAAACTCACGTAGAGCCCTGATTCTTGAAGGGAGCTCTGCTTGCTTCAGGGGACAATAGGGATCTAACAGAAGTTGTTTGTGAGAGGGGAAGGCGGGGGAGAGCAAAATTAATAAACGATCAAAAACTGAAATCATGTTATAATCATAATAAAATTGATTTTTTTTCCAACAATTTAACGTTTCCGCAATTAAACACAGGTGCTACGTTTTGAATTATTGTTTATTTGTTATTTTTTTTTCTCATTTTGAAACTTGTTTTCTTTTTGAATTTATAATCTCTTGATTGTTTATTGTTTGTTGCTCTGGGCTTCTGCATACAATTCAGTATATTTCTTCAGATTTTTTCTATTGACCCAAATGATTGCACAAAAATAACTCTAATTACTCTTCCAAATCTCCAATTTCTTCCAAAAGTTATAACATAATGTATGAAGAAATCACAAAAAGTTAAATTATCTATGCAATAAGAAATGCTTACAATTGAAATATTAAAAAATGAAATATACTGTTGAAAATTGCAATATGAAGAAAAATAACTCTAGATTTTTTAGTAGACAGAATGGAAACGTGTAAAGCATATTCTAAATGAACTCATTTCCTTTAAAATGAATAGGCGTGTGTCTGCTTGTCTGCGTGCTTGCAACTTCATCTTTTTGAAAACAGCAACGAGTTTAGGGTTGAACCAGGTATCCAAAAATTTGTAATTTTTGGCCTTTTCTCATCTTTGTACGAATTGGAATAGCAGAGATGTAAGGCAAAACGTAGATTTTCGCCGATATTTCTTCTCTTCCGAAATCTTTGAGGCAGCTGGCCGCGTGCCAATAATACCTGGCCCCCCCGTGTCCGTTTACCTTGTCGTGGTGGGGGGGCTTGCGGTGTGGTGAGTTCGGGGCGAGCTCTTGGGAGGAGTAGTGAACCCCCAGTTGCTCAAACAGAATATCGGCGGGAGGGGATTTTTTCCCTTCCTTCCCTCATCACACTTACCAAATGCGGACGAAAACCCCTAAGCCAAGGTGTGTCAACCGTGCCTATGGCTGCGTGGTACCGGGGGTAGTCGGTGCCTCAAACGGGAGGCTTCAGGGATAGCAGGCGAACCCTGTCGTACGCAGCCTTACCTCTGTGTAGGGGGGCTACACAGGGGCTAGACCCCACTTTTCCCCCTAGTTCTCTGGTTTTTTATGGATATAAACACAAAGAACACTTCTCCCCCTTGTGGGGAGCGTCAGACTGAATCGAATAGCACCGCAAAATTTTTTATTATCAAACGTTCTGATCCTAATTTAAATTTAACAAAAGTATCTCCTTTTCTCATCAACAAAGCCCTCGTTAATCAAATAGGGGAATTTCAATCAGCTAAAAAATTGCGTAATGGTGAGCTCCTCGTCGAAATAAAACACCAAAAACAAACCACATCCATTATGTCTGTCAAACAAATAGGATCCTATCTTGTAACTGTTACCGAACATAAAACCCTTAATTTTTCCCGAGGAATAATATCAGAACCTGACCTTCTCTTTACACCCGTGGAGGAAATCTTGGAGGAAATGAAGGACCAAAACGTAAGTGCAGTAAAAAGGATTACAATAAAACGCAATGGCGAAATGATCAATACTAAACATATCATTCTAACATTTAAAACACCCGTCCTCCCTCCACGTGTTAAAGCTGGCTATCTCTCTTGCCCAGTTCGCCCCTATATTCCAAATCCGCTCCGGTGTTTCAAATGCCAGCGGTTTGGACATTCGAAAATTGCGTGCCGTGGTACTGACACCTGTGCCAGGTGCGCAGAGCCCGGTCACGATAGTAATACATGTTCTAAGACCTATAAATGCGTAAATTGCAAGGGGGAACATCCTTCATACTCCAGATCATGCCTAAAATGGATCTCAGAAAAAGAAATTCAGATGATTAAAACAACACAAAAAATATCCTATCCAGACGCAAGAAAACTGGTTGAATCTCGCACACCTACAACAGGCCTTTCATATGCAGCAGCCATCAAAAAGGTATTTAAATCTGCAAGCACACAAACAGATGCAGAAACTGAAACCTCAACTAATCCCAAAACCGTAAACACAACCAAATCAAATAAACAAACTAATAGTCCAAAATCTTCTTTTAAGAAAACTAACCAAAATCAACAACAAAAAACAAATACTGTATCTGTTACTGTTAATGAAAACATTCCAATCGCACAAAATTCGAAAAAACTAATTGAAAAAAAGAAAATTATGCAAACACGTGCTAAAATTGGGGTGGCCACTAAACAGAGGCCCCCAAAATATTATAATTTTAAAAAGGAGGACTTTTTGCTTTCCAGCAAAAAAGTCAAATTGACTAAATCCCAACTACTTCCTCCCCAAGAGGAAGACGAGGATGTTGAATTTGAAGATCTTCCGCCATCCGACGATGAAGGGTGGACGGACCATCCTCCTTCATGAGCAGCTCCCTCTTCTTCCGGCCGTTCCTCCTTCCTTTTTTCTCCATGGCCCTGAGCATTCTTTCTTGGAATTGTCAAAGTTACTCGCATAATGTCACGGACATCAAAGATCTTGTCGAATATCACCAACCGGCCATATTCTGTCTGCAAGAAACTTTCCTATCGCCCACTGATAAACCGAGGTTGAAAGGTTTTGACATATACCGCAAGGACTGCTTGTCAGGTGACCGTCGTTGTGGAGGAGTGGCTTTGCTAATCGCTAATGATTATGCATCTAGCCAGCTCAATATCAACACATCCCTGCAAGCAGTAGCTGCGCGCGCTCACCTTCACTCGCTGTTTACAATTTGTACTGTCTATATTCCACCTTCTTACGACTTGAGAGGCGTGGAATTGCAAACACTTGTAGATCAACTTCCTCCCCCATACATCATCTTGGGGGATTTTAATGGCCATAATCCTCTCTGGGGAAGCCCAGCCTCCAACAGCAGAGGTTTAATTATTGAAAACTTGATTGAAGACAATGATCTATGTGTTCTTAACGACGGTGAAAATACCTATTTCCACCTTCCTACACAAACCTACCATGCCATCGATCTTGTAATATCCTCACCTTCCTTTCTGCCACTTTGGGATTTCCAGGTGCAGGGTGGTCTCTACACCAGTGGCCACTTTCCAATCAAAATAACTTATACTGGACGCTGCAGCTACCAGCAGCATCAGCAAGCTCGACTTCGCATTGATCGAGCTGATTGGACAGCATTTACCCAGTTGGCAGAAATTAAATCAGAAGACGTGACTGATATTGATATCGATGTAGCGGTAAAGCGAGTAACCGACATCATCTTAAACGCAGCTAACGCTGCTATACCAAAAACCACTAAAGGCAGGATCAAGTTTCCTAAACCTTGGTGGAACCTTGATTGTCAGGAGGCTCATAAGAAACAAAAAAAGGCATGGAGCACGTTTCGTCGTTATCCAACCACACAAAATCTCGTGGCACTTAAACGAGCTCGTGCTGAAGCTCGAAGGATTCGACGGAAGAGCCAGCGGGACTCGTGGCAGACCTATGTCAGCACAATCACGACGTCCACCCCATCAAAGACCGTATGGGGTAAAATAAAAAAAATCGTTGGCAACTACAATACATCTTGTGCACCCATTCTGGAGAATAATGGTCGTATTTTATCCGATTACAAAGAGGTGGCTGACTGCATGGGGACTTATCTGGCAGAAGTATCCAGTGCAAATAACTATTGCTCAAAATTTTTAACCATCAAATCACGCAAAGAACAAAAAGTTCTAGATTTTAATTCAAACATTTTTAATCAATACAACACAAAATTCACCCTTCATGAACTAAATACTGCCTTACAAAAATCAAGAAACTCATCACCTGGTCCAGATCAAATTCACAATAGCATGTTAAAAAATCTAAGCAGGTCTTCATTAGAAAATATTCTGCAGCTTTTTAACAGAATTTATTCTGAACATAGATTCCCAAAATCCTGGAGTCAAGCAATAGTTATCCCTATACTTAAACCAAACAAACAATCTGATAAACCTGAGAGCTATAGACCTATAGCTCTCACTAGTTGCCTATGTAAAGTCATGGAACGGATGGTAAACGCCAGACTGATGCACATTCTGGAGTCACACCATCTCATATCCTCATATCAAAGTGGGTTTAGGCGTGGCAGATGCACAATCGACAATCTAATGCTTCTCGAAACATCAGTAAGAGAAGCATTTCTTAAACGAAAACATCTTGTGAGCGTATTTTTCGATATTGAAAAAGCATACGACCGTACCTGGAGGTATGGGATCCTCAAAACCCTTCATAAGTATGGGTTGCGAGGTAATTTACCCATCTTTCTCTCCAATTTTCTGAAACATCGCTCTTTTCGTGTACGCGTCAAGTCTGTTCTGTCGGATACCTTCATTCAAGAAGAAGGAGTACCCCAGGGAAGTGTACTAAGCGTAACTCTATTCATTATAGCAATCAATAGCTTAATTGACCAATTGCCTCCCGCTGTAAAAGGTACCATGTTCGTGGATGATTTTCAAATTTCTTTCTCATCAACGAACATGAGTATCATTGAAAAACAACTTCAAATTGCAATCAATAAAGTAACCCAATGGGCAGAAGAAAATGGGTTCACTTTCTCTGCTCAAAAAACATTCTGTATCCACTTCTGCCGTAAAAGAGGGCTTCACCCTGATCCGAATCTTCTCCTCAATAATCAACCAATAGCTGTAAAAGATCAAGGAAAATTCCTTGGTCTCACCCTTGATAATAAACTAAAATTTATACCGCATATACAAGAGTTAAAAAAGAAATGTTCATTAAAATTAAATATCCTTAAAGTCTTAGCGAATACTTCTTGGGGTGCTGATACAGAGTCTCTGTTAAGAATATACAGGGCTCTGATACGCTCAAAACTTGATTACGGATGTCAAATTTATGGCTCCGCTGCAAAAACCTATCTGAAAAGTCTGGATACAATACATAATCAGGCACTGCGCATCTGCACAGGAGCGTTTCGAACTTCGCCTATCAACAGTCTTCATATCCTTGCACACGAACAATCTCTAAACAATAGACGCCTCAAACTTTCTTTAAATTTTTACTTCAAAACAAAACCCTGCACCAATCACCCACTACATCTCCACATTTTCAATCCATCTAATGTTGCTTTATTTCTACACCGGCCTTCGATGACCCCAACATTTGGGATCCGATTGCGTCGGGTACTCTCAGACCTGCAGCTATCGGATTTCAAAACCGTTAACACAATAAAACTAATTGAACCATGGTGCGAAGTCATACCTTCTATAATCAATGATTTCTCAAAATTCCCAAAACAAACTACCGCTAATACAGTTTATCAACAAGTCTTTCATGAGATCAAAAGCAAGTATTCTGGTTATAAACACATTTTCACTGACGGATCAAAAGCAAACGATCACGTCGGCTTTTCCACAATAATTAATGATCAAGTTACGGCGGAAAAATTAAACACATCTTGCTCTGTATTTACTGCAGAAATAAAAGCTATATTTTCATCTCTAGAATCAATAGCCCAATCTGTTCATAGAAAGTGGGTGATATTCACTGACTCAAAGAGTTCAGTGGAAGCCATCACTCGTTGCAATAATAACAGCCATCCTATAGTCATCCAGTCATATCTTTTATACAAAAACCTTATGCAAAATAATTTTCGTGTTCTTTTTTGTTGGATCCCTGGTCATGTAGGCATTGCAGGAAATGAGGCAGCCGACTCAGCTGCCAGAGCTGCAAGTATCCTGGTCGATAATAGTGTCCCTTTCGATGACATCAAAAACGCCGTCGTTGTAAGCCTCAACACGTATTGGCAGGGGACGTGGAATTCAGAAATCCAAAATAAATTGCATTCGATCCAGCCCTCCACTAGAGGTTTTAAATCATTAAATATCACCAGGAGAGAAGAAGTCTTATTAGCTCGACTTCGCATTGGACATACCAGATTTACTCATAAATATCTCTTATGTCATGAACCAGCTCCAACATGCATTACATGTGATGTAAATCAGACAGTGTTGCACATTTTATGCAACTGCCCAAATTTTAATCTAATTCGTTACAAATATTTTAATAATTTTAACCCATCTTTGAAGGAGTTGCTAGGGGAGCCGCCCCATCGCAATTTGTACTCCTTCCTCCAGGAGATTGGATTCTCCTTTTTAATTTAGTGGTTGTCTCGACATTATGTGATTTCGTCCTTCCTTTGTTTTTCAAGATATTGTTTTGCCCATTTTGTCTTTATCTTTAAATTGTTTAAATGTTTTTATCGGCTGCACTTTTTAACACTAGCACTTGAAGTTTTATGCTTTCTTCTTCAAAATATGCTTTTATTTACCTTATTCTTTAAAGAAAAATAAATAGCATATAATAAAATATCGTTTGGCGCAGTATAGCCCTCAAGGGCTCTTGCGCCATAAAAATCAAACCAACCAACCAATAATACCTGGTTCTAGTGAAAATGGATTCAGTAAAGCGCGTATTTGATGAGATGCGGTAAGAGGATGAACCCTCTGAAGAGCATGGACGTAGGCGGAGTATCTCGTGAGAGCGGAGGTATGACTCAACCTGTCGTAGAAAACTAGTCTAAATATATTTTTGAATGACGTTCTTAAGTGAGATGTGATTAAGTAATAACTATTCATAATTATCGTATTCAATTTCTTACACTTTGACATGACATCGCACCTACAGTTTACACGCAACATAAGGCAACTGATCATGTGAATCGCTATCTGTCAGCCACAAAATGAACAATGAATCGCTAGATTCAAAATAACTTTTTAATAACCCTGATTTGGATTTTAATAACCCCCTTCTTACTTTTCAGCATCAGGGTCATTTTGTCTGCTAGACAAAAGCAGTAAATCAGTATTTTAAAAAATAGATCAAAATTTGTATTGTATCGTAGCTCTTTCTGATCTTTATTATGAATGATTTATTTTATTTTTACATGTTCTTATGTTTAGTTATAAGTATAGTTTAACTTTTCCGTCTCGAGACTTAGGTTACTGCTTATTACTATTCGACTTGTGTTACAGTAGACATATTTTATCTTTCTTTGTTTTTTTTCTGGTCTTGCTGCTGTTTTCTTCCCATTGCTTCATTAGTTACCCGAAACTCTTAATAGTGAAAGTCACTAATTTCATTTGAGATTCTTATTGCTTGTATCTATTTATTATTTTGTATTCATTTTTGAATAAGGATCTTTTTTGTGTCAACAGCGAGTTAGTTTCCTTTAAGAAATTATTGGACTTTTTCTAAAGTTTCCATTAAGTCCAGTAAGACTCGTATACAAAATTGGAAATTCATTTGCAATTTTGTATACGAGTATTTTTAGAACGAATAGGCATACTAAGCAATTCCCCATGAACTACAGAGTGTCACATAGAGCCAGAAGGTAAAAAGCACAACAGTACAAAAAGCACAAAATGAACTGAACACTATAAACAAAAAAACACAAAAAATTAGAAATGAACAAATTACACACAGAATGTCAAGCAATAGAAAGTGTAAAACGTTTTAGAATATTAATAGTCTCAACGCTGTGAACTAGAGCAGATGGAACCGGAGGTCAGAAAAAAGACGTAAAAACATTTGATGAAAAAGTGTAGAAAGGTGATGAAGTGTGAAAAGAAAGTACTAACATTTGATATTGAGTAAGATTTTACGTCAGTTTTGTCAAATAATATAGATATGGAAAATTAATAATGAAATAAAGGAGACAAAAACATTTCTTATATGAACAAACAAAATTTCAAATCATCTGTAAAAAAAGTAGTTATTGAGTGGTAAAATACTTGATTTTTCAAAGCAAAGTAAGAATATCGTATCAATGTATGGGTTCGTATTAGGGTTTCCAATCCCGCGCTGAATTCAGTCCCACGGGATTTCGGGATTGTAAGGATCCAAGGATCTCGCGGAATTATTGACTTTTTTCTTCTAAAAATTAAATTTTAATGTCAAACTGCTTTTCTGCCGAGTGCAGGCAAAGAGCAGTAACTGCAAATTTTCATTTTTAATTTTTCTTTTGCATTTTTGTCATCTATTGTACGTTATCTTTATTGTACAAGCTTGCTTATTTAGTTTCCTCTGATTCCAACATTTTCCTATTGCTAGTATTGAATCTAAAACGCGTTTCTTCAAATATCTCGAACACTCATTTCTGCAGATACTGCCGTTTACCTGCACACGGCAGTTTTGTTGCTTGAATTAATAGTTCAATCCGTTCATCAATTATAAATCCCTACAAAGTCAGATATCAATATAGTAGAGTAAGATATATGCGATCATAAAAGCAAATATATGTAAAAACGTAGGAATCATTGATTTTTTTAAAACTTGAATTGAAATTATTCGGCTTCAAATGAATGACAAAAGAAAAAAAAAATGATAACGCATACTAGAGACGCAAGAGAAAGTAACCACTTTTGGCGACTGAGACTTGATTCTTTGGTAGCCATTTTCATTGAAATGGTTACCCGTTGGCGACTGGCGACCGCTAAGCCTTGCCTTAGCCCCCTCTCCTCCAGAAAAAATGAAATGACGGTCCTGGCTGGAAAGAGTTACTGGTACGTTACTACTCAATGAACATACAAATGGTCATCCACCAAGAGCTTAAAATAATTGAGGGAGTATATTGCGCAACGTTTTGCGGACGACTATCTATCAAAGAAATAACAATTTATCCTAAATGGGAGAAAAATATTAGTTTTTCAAAATTTAAGGTCAACTTGCTGTAATGAAGATAAATTTGTATAGTTTTTGAATCAGTTTGTAAAAGAAATACATGGGCTAATATTTATAAAAAAAATCTAAAACAATATGGACAAGCAAAAGCTAACTTTTAGGAAACACAGAAAATGTTTAGGCATCTGTATAGAAAATGTTATTGAGTTTTAAAAAAAAGAGTTGCTTATTATGAAATTACTTCACTTTAGTTTAGGCAATATCTTGTGAAATAATCAAAACTTATTTAACTAATAACTATTATTTATTCCTTTTTTCTTTTAAATTCGTTCATTAAGTTTAACTTTTAATTAAATTTCAATTAGTTATTATAACTACAAAGCATGTGTTTATGTATACATTACGTAAATGATATGCATAAAGTTGGGGCAAAACTAACCAAGCAGCCTTGTAATGCTGTGGTTAGGATATGCGTCGCCTTCACAATGCTGCCAGCTTAGGTTTTCCTTAACTATAGAAACATAGAAAGATGTATAGATAAATGGAAAGAGACTCTGGACTACTATAGACTTTAACTATAATTAATTTCGTTTTGTTATTAGCTACCTATTTTCTGTACTAATTGATAGTTACAATAACCAATACTACTTTATTGCTGCTGTGGACGTTTCATGTAACAAATTACAAAAATGACGACATGTGTACAATTTCTGAGAAACATAGGCAAACACTCGGTAATTTTTTTTATGAGTAAAAACACTTTGATAAGACCAGAAACCTTAATTGGATTACGACTCGCTTTTTTTTCTTCATTGGACCAGTAGGAAAGAATATTTATTGTCTTACGATGATATATCAAGCAATCTTCAGTTCTGTTGTCTTTGCTCTCCGAAAAGATTATCTCCGATTCTTTTGATTAAACATTTATTACGTGGAAAAGATATACACAAATATTCATGGACATTCGTCATGTGAAATTTTATTTATGCTTTTTTTTTTCTTTTCCAGAAACGTAAGACTGAAACATGATTTTAACCATGAGTTAGAATTAGGGTTAGCACGTTTTGCCAAAGGTGGAAAAAGAGGTTCCACTGTAGATTTAGATATTCTACTGTAGTGCAATATTATTCAAGTTCAATTCTCCAGAACAAAACATTTTTTAAAAACATTGCATACAAAAAGCAAGTTTTGATACATCTTTTTCTAACCTTTGTTCGAATGTTGAATTGTTTTTATCATCAAATTAATATTAATGAAAAACCTAATAAAATCTAAACTCTCTGTTTTGATTCAAATCTCAATTGGATTATATAAAAAATTACATTGTTCTTTTGCACATTTTTAAAATTTCCCCGTTTCTGCAGCTGTTCCGGCTAAAATACCATTTTGCCGGCAAAATGAGCAACCCTTGTTAAAATGTATAGCCCCTCCCGATTATTATTTTATCTTATTGACCCCCCCCCCCCACAAATCCTTATCGTACCTATCCTAGTGAGGCGTGATAGTATAAATGAAGAGTTATTACAGTATGACACAAAACCACACTTGAAAACTCATGAATATCGAGCTGATGTTGGAATTAATCGCCTCAGATATACTTTCAAAATACCGATACAAAAAAAAAAAAAAACCCTTTTTATACACGTTCTTTGTCAAAATGTTTTTTTTAACGAATTTCACTCACGGAAAATAAGCGTTTGGTTCGGAATTAGTGTGCCTTGAATTTTCATGCAGACGCTAATGTTCTTTTTTTTTTCAACTGTTCAAAATTTGACCGTAAATTGTTAATATGGAAATCAAATGTCCAGCCGAGATCTTTTGAACAAAAACCAAGTTCGTCCAAATTATACTTTTCTTTCAAAAGTTATTCGGTTGTGGGGGGGGGGGGTAGGGGGCATGCTCACATACTGATACATATTTCCTGATCTCAGTACCCTACGTTCTTCCAATATTTTGTTTGATTAACTTCTTTCTTTCTTTCTTTTTTTTTTTGTCTTTTTTTGGCGGTTTTGTTTCACGATATGTAAAGTTTTTTTTTTTTTCTTTTTTGAAATACTCTCATTAGAAAAAAAGGACATAAATGATATTGTGCATGTGGTAAAGTAGGTTGGTTTTTCTCACGACAAACCATACCTTTTTAGCCCTCATAGTAAGAAAATATGATTAAAGTTATAATTACTTTCTGTTGATTCAATAAAGCATAATGATATAATTTTGCGAACATTTGAATGTGCTTTTTTTTCAAAACTTTTTAATATCAATCTAATTAAAATAGATCCTAAAAACTACCTTTAACCTACCTAAACAATAATAAATACTGTTCTGTCCTTTACATGCTTCGCTGATATTTCGTTTACCAAATGCTGCTTATATCGTTAAAGGTGGTAAAAATTCTTGGAGTTCGAATTCAATTATCTTTCAATAATCGTTTAGAGACGTGGATTTAATTTAATTAAAGCATTGAGATTGGTTCAATATAAAATCGAAAACAGCTGTTTATATTATAAAAAGCAAGCAGCTTCGTGAACAAAAAGTGCCAATTCAAAATTTTGTAAGAGTTTTTTTTTTTTTTTTTTTATGTCGTCGAATTATGCCTGTGGATTCGTTTTGATAGGATCTCTAAAGGGAACATATTTTAGCAGTTCAAGAGGTATATTAGAAGAAAAAATCCAGCGTTTTAATGTCGTTTTTAGAATTTGGTGATTAGAATCTATTGGTTATATATGTATTAATTGAAAAACAAATATGTCTTTTCACTCCTATAAAATTATGTGAAAAATCCTGTATAGTATAAAAAATTTTTCAGAGCTTATGCAAACAAATTATTAAATTCACGTCTTAAATAATCTTTCAAGTAAGGATACATTTACATTCTTTTTGAAAAAAAAAAGTGGTTAGCAATAGGATCTTCTGTTTGTATCGAAATATTATTTAGCAGAGATTATTTTTAACACATTGAGACTTTTGTTATGATTACCGATTATCCAAATTACCATTAACAATAGTGTTACCTTTCTCTGAAAAACATTTGAACACTACTTATAATGAAAGGCAGTGTATTTTCATCGATGTCTAGACTAAACATTCGCTTACAGCAGAGGTCTACAATCTTATTTTAATAAAGGGGCAAATTTGTAATACAAAAGGGCTTGCGGGCCACATTGATCAAATCTGTATATATAAAAATGAATGTTTGTCTGTATGTCATCCATGAACTCAAAAACTACATGGCACATTTGGCTGAAACTTTCACCGTTTGTTATTTTTGGTACTGGGAATGTTTATAGACCAGTTCGAAAAAAATCCGATCGATAGTTCCTTTTTTATTCCAATTTAAGTCACAATCCATTGGATAAATACGAGTAAAATTATCGGCTGTAGGAATTAATTCGCGTGAAAGATCTCATTGATAAGAAGTTAGCTGTTGCCATTTTTCTTGAGTTTGAACAAATAAATTCTTTCTTTATTGTTTTATGGCTTTTCATGCAACGGGGGGATTTAAAACTTTTTCTATTTGATATTTTTAGCGATTGATTGATCTTGCAAACTGCGTGAGTACAAAATTTGAGTATAGTCACGGCTTCACTTGATACCTGGACTGATCATTATGAAAATTGCTATATATATGTATTTTTCCACGGAGAAGGTGCATAATATGCTCATTGAAGCCACTCGCCACCAGGTGGCACTGCAGAGTAGCAACTTCTGCCCCGTTCAACCGATTGTCATGAAAATCAGTATAATGATGTATTTTTTTGTTGGCGTAGCAACGCGCGTCAAGTACAGCTAGTTATACATATAATTCAATTTAGCGGGAGACGATGTAAAGTTTTAAATAAGTTTTCGCTCAGTTTGAAAATTACATTGAAGGTGAACAAACACATAGTGTAATAGAAGTAGTTAAACATTTTTTTTTTCAATTTTTTAGCATCAGCTCTTGACACATATAATTCATATCCTAGCTGGATGCGCATAGATAGCACACTCAACACAAACATATGAAGAGAGAGTAAAATGCAGAAATGCAAAATGTAACAAGATAAAATAAAAATAAAAAAACTGTAAAAATATAAAATGTAACAAGGTAAAATATAAAAAGGTAAACTGTAAAAATATAAAACGTAACAAAGTAAAATATAAAAAGGTAAACTGTAAAAATTTAAAATGTGTAACAAAGTAAAATATAAAACCTAAAATTATAGAAAGGTAAACTGTAAAAATATAAAATGTAATTAGGTAAAATGTATAAAAAGATAAAATGTAAAAATGCACAAATGTAAAAAGGTAAACATGTAAAAATTCAAATTCAAAAGGAAAGTAGCAAAATGATTGGGGCAAAATATTGAAATTCGATACAAAATACAAAGTTAAATTAAAGTGATCAAAAATGTGTTTTTATCTTTTAGTTAATTGAGAAATCCGACATTCTTTCTCTTTTACTAATCTGTCAACATTGGCTTTTATGTATAACTACAAAATCGCCCGCCATGGTATGACGGGTGACAATCGTTTCTACATTTGAACGAAGCAATTGCCTGTTTGATGACATTTTGATCGTTGAAATTTTAACTCTAACACCAGTGGATTAACCGTAAACTCCAGTAGATAGCGTTAATTGTTTTGGTTTCTTCGTTTTCCTAAAATGAGTCTTGCCAGTAAAACAGTTAAGTTACCGGATCGGGTTCAGCCTTGTCACAATAATGTCTTTCCCTGAATGTTAAGCATTTCCAAAACACATTCTCAAATTATCATGCCGTGCGTGGAACGAGTTTCATTGTTTAAACACGCGGGTTACTCAACCATCGGCTATTATTTATGTAAGAATGAAACAATTCGAAGAGAGTTCTTGAGATGTGTGTTAGAAACACGAATTCTCAGTTTAAATTTTTCATTTTTCATTTTGTAGAATAGCTCCTCATAGACGTAAGGGCTGCCAAAATGAGATGCGTTGAACAGAGCATGAGATCGGATTGCTGGAATTTTTTTAACGTACAATGTATAAAAATCAATAGTCCTAAACTTTTAAAACAATTTTCTCAAAGATGTCTGTTTTCTTTCTCATTCTTTTAGGAGTGAAAAAATTTCCAGCAATGCTAAATAATTGTTGAACTGGAGCAGATGACGCCTAAATTGAAAAATACTTCGGTAGTATTATTTTTAGCAAAAAGGTATAGTAGTGAGAAGCAAAGGGATGTAAGAGGCAAAATTAAAAATTCGGAGACAACCAGTACACATGGTAGGTGAACCTCTCCTCTGTCTTGGAGCAAGAGATGGTACTAGTAGTCCTGGTAGGCGCTGTTGTGCAGCATGATTTAGAAAACAAAGTCAATGAAAGCCGACCTAGGACGTTATCTTTAAACGAGTTTTACTCAAAACTTGTAAAAGGTTTTAACTTAACACTCATAAAGAAATAAGCATAACACGTTTTGCTATGATTTCCACTTTTTAGTCAAAAAGCTTTTTTTCCCCTTCATGAATGAGTATTTTATAATAATATTTATACATCACAGTTTTAATGCAGAAGAGAAGTGCAATTATTCTCACTTTAAAAAAATATCATATAAAAAGATCATCACATAAAAAGATCATTAAATTTCAAAATTTATGTTAAAATAATTCATTTTCTTTATCTTTATCTTTACTAATAATAAAGCTCAAAGTTTGTCTGAATATCTGGATCTCTGTCGGGATATCTGTCCGGATCTCTGTGACGCACATAACGCCTAAACCATTCGGCCGATTTTCATGAAATTCGGTACAAATTTAGTTTGTAGCATGAGGGTGTGCACCTCAAAGTGATTTTTTGAAAATTCGTTTTTGTTCTTTTTCTATTCCAATTTTAAGAACATATTACTGAGAAAATTATCGTAACTTGAACAAGTAATTACCATAACGTGGACGAGCAAATTACCATAATGTGAACGAGCAAATTACCATAACATGGACGAGCAAATTACCATAACGTGGACGAGCAAATCACCAAAACGTGGACGAGCAAATTACCATAACGTGGACGAGTAAATTACCATAACAAATTGGCGAGAAATTCATCATCCATTATTTGTAAATATAGGGGAAGGTGGCCGTCAATGAACCACATAACAGTTTTCGATTTTTTTAGAACGGAAATCCAACGTAAATTTTACGTTAGTTATAGGAACAATTGCTCACAATATTTCTCTTTCAATAAAAAATTTTACTTTTAAGATAAATGTACACAATAAAGAATAAAAATTAAAAATAAATTGTTTAGCATGTGCTCCATTCATGGCAGCCGGTTGCTATGGATGGACCATCGAGTTTCCATCGACGGACCACATTCTCAAATTTTAAAATCAATGCTTAACTTACAAATATTTATTACAGGTGATCAATAATCACTGCAAATAACAATAAGTTATAAGGAAAAGATATTTCTTCTCTAAAAAACATTTTTTCGGATAGGAGGAACATAAAAGGAGCCCAAAACTCACACAATATGCATCTTTTGTCATCATTTCTTGTTCACCACTTGATATTTTCCCAACCTGTGCAACACCATTCTTAGTATATTTTTGGCCTCTTTTGAACAGTTGCTAGTTTTGTTTAATCCATTTTGAAAATTCTATTTTCGACACGAAATCGTACTTGCCGACAAGTCACTCTAAAACGTAAAAGAAGTTATTTCCCATTTCCGAACTGTTAGAACTGTGTAGGCTAAAGGCACAGACTTAATTATAAACTTTTGTCTTAATAAAATCTTTGGGACAGGTTATTTCTCTCTTGAAAGGCCAATTCCCCCAAATTTTTGGAAGTGATTCCATAAAATTGGGAAAAATTTTAAAAATACCCAGTTGCAAAATATAATTCACCAATTATATTCCTATCTCGGAGAGCTTACCCACAAAACTTCTAATAAATGAATGAAGTGACAGCAAACCGGCTTTTATCTTCCATGTGTCGGATTAAAGTTGTTTTCAGCACTCAATATTGTCGCAAGTTACTATAGCACGTTCCGTGCTCTCGCTTGTCCATTGGCCATATTTTACTAATTTTGGCATTTTTCTTTAACAGCAAATGTATTTGAAACTGTATTATTATTTTTTAAATATTTAATGAATTTTATAAAAGTTTTTTAAATTTAACTTATAATAAATTGTGGGAGTGCGATAAATAAACAAATAGAAATAAATGTAATGCATTGAAGAAGTTAAATTTATAAACAATAGTATCGCCATGTAACTGAAAACTAAAACCTTGAAATGAAAAAGAAAAAAATAAAAGAATGAAAGAAATATGAATTTTTTTTTAAACTCTCCCTTCCTTTTTGTTGAATTTTATAAAAATAAATGATGCAAAAGTTCATTCCCCTCGGAAGAGAAAAAGATTTCGAAAAGGAAGCACTTTCAAAGGTCAAAGAAAACTTCTTGACTTTATTCTTTAAAAGTATGTTCTCTTTACGAACACAAAATACCTCAGCAGCTATGTTTTAAACTACCTATTCCAAAAGAGGCAAGGTATCTGATGGAATATAAGATGGAATGGTTGAAATATTTCACGATTTCTAACAATCCTTTTCATGACTTTTGTACCTCAAAGAACAACTTTTGCCATTGGAAAAGCCATAACAATATTTCTGTTTATGTGGAGGAGAAAAAGCCATTTTAAGAGATAGAGTAGCTGAGATTTCTAGTTTCCTTCAGAATTACTTCATCGCTAACTTAAAAAAATTGACAGAATATAAAAAAATGCTTTTGATAGCAGTAAGTAAAAGCTAACTTTTTTAAAAAGTACTAATTAGTCCTTATCTTCTTTTTCTGTATTCATAACGATTGTTGAAAAAAAATACTTTACCAAAAATATACTAAACGGAACAGCAGATGACAAACAAAATACAGAGAAATTCCGTTACAGCGAATCCCAATACTACGAAATTTCAGTTTCAATGAAATATATTTACAGTCCCAGTTTGACTACCTTTGCATTGCTTGAATTGCGTTACAATGAAATTCCCGTTAAAACGTTGAAAATTTGAGGTCCCTTAAGGTTCGTTGTAATGGAATTTCCCAGCATATCCCATTGATTTATCCACTGAGCTACTCTACATTACCAAGATAAATTAATTTTGAAGTTGAAAATCGCTTGCACAGAGTTAATTATCAAGAATCTTTTCTCTTTTTGTTTCTAGTTTGGAAGTTTTAGGAAAAATATACTTCAATGTTAAATATATGGTGATCCTAAACGGTAGACCCGAATTACAACAAAAAATCATATTTTGGGAACACTGCACATTTTACAAGAGGTGCTACACGAATTAAAAAATAAATACACTAACTAGTAAGTTTTTTACAATAAAGTTCAATTACACAAATATACAATGTGTCAGCACATCGTGCAAAATGTCCAGTTTCATGCTCAATGTTGGAGTCTTTTGTTACACGAAAACATCCAAATTTAAGGCCAGTTTGTTCCACACATTTTGTAGCATCACACTGTCAATGGTTCGTAATACTGCACAATTGCGTTTTTGAAGTATTTTGAACATTGGGGATTGATAAACAATGTCTTACTGTAACTCCATAAAAAGAAATCGCATGGTGTGTGTCTAACAAACTGAAATACAGATTAGACGTTTGTAGCGAAACAAAAAGGCTCACGCATCGAAGATTTGTAACTGAAAAAGAAAAAAAAAGTCTATTTCTCTTTGTATTCATGTATCACTTATTGCTGTGATAACCATTTTTTACCTGAGGGCCGCACATTCATACGGATCTCGCAGGCCAGAAGCCACATAAAATTTCACTGTATTTGATTTTTTTTCTTAGGAAAAGCATGGAAAAAGAAGGGAAAGAACAAATCAAGAAGTGTTGCTATCAACTATTATATGGTTATTTTATTAATACGAAGTTTTCATCTGTCTTTCAAAAAGCAATTTCTGACCATCTGGCTCCAAAACTACAGCAATCATACTTTATACCTGATGACAATGATTGGTCGTTTCGGAAGGTTCCAGAATATGGTATGCGATTCGTAACAGGTAACATTGAACAGAGCAGCGCTCCAGATGGATCGGCGTCGTGGTTCTCATGTAGACCGCAGACCGTAGGTTGGGAACCACTGACTTTTTGTAACGCGCAGTAGTTTCGAAAATAAGTTTTTTTTTTTAAAGTGGGTCCACCATTTTGTGCTCACCTTGCGTATTAAAGTGAAAGATTTGACAAATGAGTTACAAAAAAGGGTTACGTATTCGAACTCATTTAACATTTACTGTGATCCAAATGGTACAACTTAAAAAAATAACGATTTTTTCATTTTTTTATTACTTTGTATCAGATTGCCGTTATATTTCACATTTAAACTATGTAATCTAAATGATTTTGTGTTCATCCAGTGTGGATCCACTTCAACCAGTGTGGACAAGAGTATCAATGTTTCCAATATAGGAATACATCTTCTAATGAACAATGATGCAAGTCAGAGGTCAATGGATGGTAGCAAAGGCTCATGAAGGTGCTTTCAAGAAATCAACCGGTTCCCCACACCATAAATTATTGAAAAAAACTTCCTACGTGTATCCCAACAAGTAGTGAAACGTAACTAAAATTGCTGTTGGTCAGAATGCAGGTTTCTCGCTGTTGCACATATACGTAGTACCTATTTTTTTAGTATTAAGTTTCGGTTTTTCAGCTATAAACCACTCAAGAATCAATACTTTTAAAACATTTACCAAAACTTAATTCTTTCTTGCTCCCTATAAAAATTTTAAACCTTCATTATATCTAAATATTTTACATATTTATGTAGATTTCTCGACTGTTACATGAGCATACCTCTCACTAGCGGCAACGGAGAAAAATCTCAAAAATTTGAAAAAAAAAAAAAAAAAAAAAAAAGAAAAACACACAATAATTATTCATTTAGGACCTGAATTTAATGTTCTTTCCCCCAATACTAGTTTGCTATCCCCCACAAAACTACTTTGGATTGGTGCATAGAGACGTATAAACGATATAAGGTCAGTTGGGGTAAGTGCGGTCTTGGGGCAAGTGCGGCTGAGGTTAATAATCAGAAACCGGGAATATCTGCAAGGCTGCTTGCCATCTGGGTAGCTTGGTAAACGTTATTACTTTGCACTGTGTGCGTTAGATCGCGCTACTTGAATGGTAACTCTACTCCCTCCCTCGTTTCCTAACTTTTCTCATTCCCACTACAGTGCCATGTTGTTATGGTTCGAGAAATCATCGTTTCTTCTGTTGTTCTCACTTTTTCGTGTTTCCAAAACGTAAGTACAACTATTTCATGTCTACTTTTCGTAATTTTTAAAGCTGAGATTTATTATTTATTACTTTAAAATCAATTAATTTTAGGGCTGCACTTGCCCCAGAAAATTATACGACTTGGAAAGTGCGGCCCGAAAAAAAGGGGAAAGTGCAGCCTCGCATTTCTTGAGGCATTGCCCATTAATCTGGCAATGTTCTTTTATGACAGATATAATTTACTTGCAACGATTTAATGAAGCAATGTAATTAATTTTTAATCCCTGCATCTTTGTCTAACTAACAATAAGTGTCACTAGTCTATATTGCTCCAATATAACTGCTTATATATACTGCTCCATAATATAAATTAAATTCTTAATTACTATTCTAAGTGTATTTATACAAAAGAATATTTTCAAGTTCGTCACAGACATGTTACCTTTTGTCAGTTGTATAGTTACTTTTTGTATTATTAAGTTAATATTTTATAAGTTCGTTGATATTCAAGTTTTAAAGATTATTCCTTGATATGTAAGTTTTTTTTTTTTGTTTGTTTTTTAAGCTTACTAGCATAATAAAAGTTATCTTTCATGTTCTTTATTTAATTTAAAATAAAAATTTCATAATTTTGTTTAATAATCCATTGTTCCTTGAATGTTCTTCATTTTACATTGACATGTTTACTTAGGAAAAATGTAATAACTTCCCAATGAATAGGTGAAAATAAAAATAAAAAAATCGTTTTTAATCAGAAAAAAATACTCTATTGATTGCACTTGCCCCTTATTTTCTCTAACGGTTTTTTTTAAAAATATTCAGATAGGTGATGCTCCTGCCCCACTTTTATTGAGAAAGTGCGGCGCTAGAGCACAATAGTTTTTTTAAAAAAATTTCAACTTTTTTACCTGCGATGATTTTAACAGGCTCATGTCTTGGGAAACACACTAAAACAGGTAACATACGAAATAAAAATTAAAAAATTTGTTAAGGGCTGCATTTCCCCCAACTCACCTTAATCAGTAGTAGTAAATCATTAAAATTTCAGTTTAGAAGAATTATTTTCAAACTAAGAATCCTCTAAATACAAAACTAACCATTAAGCATTACTTCGTAAACCTGTCGTTCAACAATCAGGCTTTAAAAAAGAGGGCTTCAATAAAAGAAAAAAATATTCTACAATTTTCCGTCAACGTGTAGAAAAGAGCAGTTTTATGACTCAAAATTATTTCACCTCTTCGGATTTCTTTTAGTTCCAAAAATACAGTCATTGTTATTAGTAGGCGTAAACATTCCGTTTCATGGAGTTTCTGGTAACCCTTCTCTCGACCCTACGTGAAATTTTGAGCATCAAAGCACCTGTGCGCAAATTTGCAAAAAACAGACAAAATCTGGATTTGTTAAGGAACACACACACAGCCCCTTATATATAGTTCAAGATGCATAGTCAGGCGTTGCACGGTCTACCTCTAAAACAAAAGTGGTGTCAAGTGATGCATTTTCAAAAATAAGTTTTAAATAAAAGAAAAACAATAGTAAAACAATTTCCCTTCAAAGATTTAAAAAAAAATCATGACTTAAAATTTGAATGTAGACCTTATTCGAATTTTTTTAAAACTCCAAAAATCCAGTCGTACTAATTATTAGGTTTAAAAAAATCCGTTCCACGGATTATCAGGTGACGACACTTTAGAGCCCTCCTAAGTAAACGTTAAAGGACCTCTGTGTCAAATTTGGCAAAAATTCGACAGAAACTGAATTTGTATACAGAACACAGACACAGACGCCATAAATAAACTTCCATTTTTATATATACAGTATAGAGTCTCGAAAATCCTAGTCTAAAATGTCAGAGGTTCCGTTTAATTTGAGGTGCTGTATTTACTGAAATATATTTTAAATATCTAAAAAATGATTATCATTAAAATCTGAAAATCGAATCATTTACTATTGTTCAACTCACATGCAACAAATTAAAAAGTGGCGAAAAAGAGCATAAAACTAAAATTGTTTTGCCAGGAAGAACGAACAAACAGTTTTTTTTTAGAATATCCGATTGCAATATACAAAAGAACGATAAGATAGTATGAAAAAAAACTAATCAAAGTTTATTTAAGAGTAATTAAAATGAAAATGTATGTTTAAATTTGAGTGATAAATCTTCGTGAAGTTAAAACATTCTTTCCGTTGTATAAGAAATTAAAAGGTTCACGTACTTATGCCGTCCGAATAGTGTAAAATTTTAACCGCTGAGAATTTTCCGTATAATCCGACTTTCCAGTAATCCGAGATAGCGTGAGGCCGAATTATCTCGGATTTTCGAGACTTCACTATATAGATATTCTAGTATTACATAAGAATTCAAATTTCTAAAATGACTGTATTCCTGACATACGTCAATAGTGTCACCATTGAGCTATGCATTTTAGAATTCAACATTGACCAAACTATTTGCAACCTATAGGAAAATATCCAAAAACTTCAGCGATTGTAATGAATCAACAAATGCAGTAAAATCATGCCATGGTAGTTTGGATAAAATTTTGAAATATGTTTTCTACCTCGATAAACAGGACATTTATATACAGAACCAATTCTACGATAAAACTTCGAATGGAAACATTTGACGCAAATGTATTTTAAGAATAGAAAGGTGTTTTGTCACTGTTGAGTTTAGGAGGCGAGTTGTTTATTTTTCTAAACTGGAACTCAAGAGTTTTTCCCAGTACATATTTTTGCTCTATAGTTCCAATCTCATTTTTGGGGGACAAAAAAGAACGAAAAAAGTAAATGAAGAAAAGGAGAAACGACAAATATGCTATATTGAATCAGTTTTCTTGTTTGTAAATTTCTTCACGTGTATTTGAAATGGGCAATTTCTTGAAAATATTTTTTTTTGTTTGTTCATGTTGTCTCCCCCACCCCCCCCTTTTTTTTTTCAAAAATGTCAGCTGTCTTGTCCTCGGGTAATCAACTATGTATTGGTTTTCAGTAGCAATTTTAATTAAGTTGTCAAAACTAAAAACTGATTAAACTTTTATCACTTCAGTCAATTACTAGAATGCATCGAGTAACTTTAGATTCTATCTTAGAACAAAAATGGACGTCACCCTGTGAAAATTATTCCATTGAAATGAGGAAATGTAATCAGAAAAAAAAGACAACAGAATTTTTTCTTTTCATTATCTCTTTGAAGTTTTTTCGCTTTGAACTTTGCCAAATTGAATCTTATTCATTACTTTCCATAAAGCGTAAAATGAATTTCAAGAAGACAATTAAATTGTTACGTCATTTTTGTCTTTTCCCGCAAGCTTGACAAACTCGGACTTAAAAGGTAAAAAAAAAAGTTTTACTAACTCCAGAAATGTTTTGGTTACTCAGAATTTCTTAGTTACTTTGGTTTCGAAATTCTGGATTCATAGAATTACAGATTTATTATAGTCGGTGGAGTTTGTGCAAAAACATTTCACTTCCGGATACCAGTATGAAATTTTGTACAGCACTTATGTTCATATAAGAGAGTAAAAAAACGCCGGGAGGCAATTGATCGGAGGTCAAGACCCCATGGTGGTGACGTCATCAAAATGGCCGCTATGTATCGGTTAGTACGTTGGTTTAACTGCTTAGAACTACATAATGGGTCATAATTTTGAAAAATTCAAATACATTATCTGAAAGCCATTTAAAAAAGCTCTTCAACAGTGCTTAGTTTTATTTTCTACTAGCGGTACCCGCACGGCTTTGCTCGTAGTAGAAAAAATTAAAAGGTCATTTGATTCGCTTGTATATTTACAAACAATGGATGATGAATTTTTCCCCAATTTGCTATGTTAATTTGCTCGGCCATTTTACGGTTCCTTCCTTCCTTCCTTAATTGCACGACAGCCCTGGATGGGCCCTGGCTTTCTCAACATTTTTTTTTATGTTACGGTTCCACGTTATGATAATTTTGTAATTTACTCGTCCACGTTATGATAATTTGCTCGGTAAAATGTTCTTAAAATTGAAATAGAAAAAGAACAAAATCGAATTTTCGAAAAATTGCTTCGAGGTGCACACCCCCATGCTACAAATTAATTCTGTGCCAAATTTTGGGAAAATAGGCCGAACGGTTTAGGTGTTATACTCGTCACAGAGAGACATCCGGACAGATATCCAGACAAACTTTGAGCTTTATTATTAGTAAAGAAGACAAATAGTTTAATAATTATTACAATCTCAACGTGAAAATTGATAGGAAAACAACGACTTTCCTGTATTCTATGATATTGGAGTAAAATTTTTACTTTTATACCTGCATTATAAAAGAACCTTTCCAGTTTCATTAAATTTAAATTTGTAATTCATGTTTTTACACTTTTTGTCAGTATTTTACTTTTATATTGAATGAAAGAAAGGTTAAAATGCAGAAATAATCAAAGTCACCGCCCAAAATGGATCGAGAACTTAATTATTAATGCTATCGTATAATAAAACAATTTTGTTAAAATGCTTACATTTTAAACATATAAGAGAAATAGACGAAAATTACATGTTTTAATAACAAAGAAAAAGTACCTGTTACAACAAAAACTGTAATAAGTATTTTTAATGAACGTTTTACGTATTGCATTGACCCTCACAACTACAAAGTGTACAATTCAGACCTGATCTGACGCATCGACATCGTGTAGACATTTCTTTGCACTTGCATGATATAAGTTCCTGTAATTTCTCCAGTGTTATTTCGGGGTGTGCATACCAAAAAAGGTTCAAACTCTTCACCGATTTTTTTCCAACCCCACTGATATGGATCCAAGAGCTGAAAATTTTGCTGAAGACATTTTGTCCATAGTAAACACTGCAATATTGCTCTCTTAAGGTGATGCAGAAGAACGTTGCAGGATGGTGGAATACAATCAACTGGTCTGTTTTCCTGGGTGAAGAAAATTCTCCTAGCCTCATTTACGGTTTCCACTGAACTTGATGAATGATACGTCAGGACTACGAAGTGCTGAATAAGTAGGAAATGCTCATCGTCTTCATTGATGCTCTCGGGTACTTTAGTATAGTACAAAAAACTTTGTCAACATCTCTAATTGCCATCCACATTTTCCATACAGTACCTAGTTTTACCAATGCTGCAAAACTAGACCCCGTATGCTCATGTAAAGGCATGGGAAAGAGGCAGAAGATCTGGAACACCTTGTGGAACTTAACGGTGCAAAACGTGGATGGGAAGATACCGCAGATATTTTCCACTTCATTACTCCACCCATAGCTCTTGCACTTTCGGAACTCGGAACATAACAATCACTACATCATCACTGTCAACTGTTTTCACGGTGATCTTTGCATGACCCGAGTATTTTATTGCATGCTGCACATAAAGGAATAGCTTCGCATCGGCTTCTTCGTGGGATACGGGAGACATGATTTCAAAATTGTTCTTGACTGAAGCAATTACAGTGTCTTAGTAGAAGCATACAACCTGCTTCCCATCTGGTAGATCCATCTTCACGAGATTTTCTGCCAAAAATTCGAAAAACTCCTCTTTATTTTTATCTTTTGTAAGAAATTTAGTAAATAACTTCGGTATCAAAACATTGGATTTAATACTTACTTTTAGTCCAGATCCTCCTTGTCTCGTGTCGCTTTTCAAACTTCCTTTTGAATACCGATCAAAAACTAAATCTACCCTATGAACGCTTTTTAGTCTCATTAATATGTACGGCTTCACAATCTGATCGCAGTATTGTTGGACAGCTCGAGTAGACTGAGGAACAAGCATGTGAATCAGTGCAGCCCCATCAATGAACAATTTGGTTCCGGAATAGCCGTCAAAACCAGTCTAGTTGATTGGACGACACAAGAAATTACGTCGGACTTTTTTCTTGGTTTCCGAAATTTGCCAAGGTTGGATATAGAAGGTGGACACGAGCTGTTTTCATGAGAAAAAATTATTTTACATCCATTTGAATTGCTTGGCAGGCAACATATAGCTTAGCAAAAAGAGTGTTGTTGAAGAGGGGCAGCAATGTTTTGCTTGTCTTTAGACTAAACAGAAATATATTTCTGCTCATCAAGAAGAGATTGTTTCTTTTAATAACATCATGTATGGATAATTTTCTTGACACTAAGCGATCTTCTACAAATGTATTGAATTGGCTTACGCTGACATCACAGAAATGGCACTTTTTTCCGAGAGAATTACTTTGTTGCTGTTTACTGTAGTTAAATCGTCATCTCCGAAAGGATTCCTGGATTCCCATGTTCTTCAGATGTTTCAACTAGGCTGGAAACATGAGTTTCATACCGAATACAAAAGCTTCTAGTATCTTCATGTATCTAGTATGTAGCTTTCAGTAATGACGTCAGACTTCAGGCTCTGATTTTCTTCAAACTCCCCAATCATACGCACAACTTCCGGTTCAGCAACCGTCCATTATATTAATGACGCCTCATGACTTAAACATGATAGATTAGGTGATGATTTTTAAAATTTGTTGTTTTGCTCATGCAAATGGTTGTGTGCCATCCTGGAAAATTTTCTCAGTTTTGGAGCCAGATATCTTTTTCTATGAAACTCCTGAAAAATAGCTGGATGCATCTCTGGTTAACTGCTTCAAATTGAACAGAAATACTGAAGGCCGTCGGACATAATTTGTATTATCAAGAGCAAACATCCATGGGCATATATTCTCAAGAGTGACAGTAAAATGAGAAATTTCCTTGACGAATAGTGCACACCAGATTTAAAAGTATACATTCTAGCTCTATGGTGATCTTCCAGTACTTAAACTGAGGCCATTCTTCTGATCTTCACTTAACCCAGTCTGTAAATGTTTCGTCTATATCTTCTCGATTTTGAAACGCTTTCTCTAACAGAACTTGGAGAGTGGTTACTGCAAAATATGAGCGTATCGACTTCTCTTCACATGCGAAACTTTTAGTGTTTTTTCTGCTGTTCCCGATGTTGTTACATGAGCTTCTACTAGGAGTTCAGTTCATCCACTTCCTTCAAGCTATGTACCTATTGCAGATGAAACAGCCATTTCTATGTGGAGACCACGTAACATGACCAACATTTTTATCTTCGCCATACTCATTCAGCATAGCCAACTGAATAGATTTTAGCAGGGCGTAGATGGGATCCAGATTACAAACATTCAATTCATTAAATATTTTACTTTTTCAAAAGCACATGAAAGAAATGATTGCAACCTATGTTAGCATTTTGAGGTCACATGAACCAAGTGAAGGAGAAAAATTTATTCTAAAAAATATTGTGAGTTTTAAATACGTCTTGTTCATTTAAAAGGACGTAAAGGAATGATTACAAGCTATATGATAATTTTAATGCTAGATGGAACCAACAATTGAAGTTATCGATTTCAAACCGTAATAGAATTATATGACTCACCTTTATTTGATATTATTTGCTACAGCATTAACCAGTCAAATATTCAGTTATTGAAAATTATATCTGAATAATAAACATATCACTATGGAATTAATTATTGCTGAAAACAGCAGAACTGGAAAGAAACGAGCTAGGCGGACTGCAATCCAAAGTTACAGCTTGTTGGCGGGAAAAAATCGAGTAGTCGTTTTGATTCTTGCCGCTAGGCGACAGACGTTCGCACTTGCAGGAAAAGTGAATTATTATGTGACAATACATATGTGTATTAATTCCAGTAAGGAATTTTTAATTAAAAGTTTCAGTGCGGGTTAGATGCGACGGAACAGTTGGAACAGTTCAATGAGAATGCCCCCCCCTCCCGCCCCATGTAGTTACGTTATTGCAGTAAAATTTTTTAAACTATTTACTAAGGGGGGGGGGGGGGAGAACAAATACATATTTTTATAGTTTATTTTAGAGTTTTTATTTAGTGTACCTATTCTTTAAGGAAGAATGATTTCTAATGGTGTTTTGAGCAGTTAAGCGAAACTTTTCACCTTTTCACGACGGCCATTTTGATGACGGAAATTTTAATAACTCTAAAACTACTTGTCTTAGGAGGAAAAATTAATATCTGTTAAATAGCTCTTTTAAAGCTCTTTCAAATGATACACATTCATAACACAATATAAGGATCTGTGATGTAGTTCTAAGCAGTTAAACGTACGTACTTACCTTTCCAGACGGCCATTTTGATGACGTTAATTGTAATAGCTCTTAAACTATTTGTGATAAGAAAAAAAGTCAATCACTATTAAATAGCTCTTTTAAAGCGCTTTTAAATGATATACTTTAATATCGCAATATTAAGATCCATAATAGAGTTCTAAGCAGTTAAACGAACATACTTTTCTTAATAAGGCGGCCATTTTGATGACGTCATCACAGGGGGTTCATGACCTCTGATCAAATGCCTCCCGGCGGATTTTTGCTCTTAGGTGTGTACATAAGCATTGTGCAAAATTTCAGACTGGTATCCGGAAGTGAAATGTTTTGGGTATTTTTGTCACAAACTCCACGGACTATTATGGGTGGTTACACATTTAATTCTTTCAAAAACGTAAATGTGGCCCTGAACCCTTCAGAACTTGCTAAAATGAGTAAACTGAGAGCTCGAGTGTTTTTTTCCTCGCGCTATTTCCCTCTAAAAGAAATAAATAAATAAGTAAAATAAAAATATAAATAAAATAAATTAATAAATAAAACAAAGTACAGTGAAACCTGTGTAAGTTGACCACCTGCGGTGCACTACTTTAGTGGTCAAATTAAACAGATGGTCAACTTACAAAGGTTGATTTATATGATAAGGGCTAATTCCGTGCCTCAAAAAAGCGGTCAACTTAGACAGGTGGTCAACTTACAAGGGTGGTCAACTTCACAGGTTTTACTTACTAGTTTTTAGATCGAAGTACTTCCTACTATTCATTCTGAACACCAAGTGTTCTGAGAATATTAGTTTTTTTTTTTTGAAAAAGTTTCATTTTTTCTTGGTGTGAGTATTTTGCTCACTGCACAAGTTCTGGAGATCTAATGCGTTTGCTTATGTAACATTCATAAATCTCAGATAATGTATTTAGACGTAAACGACATTTTTAAATTTCTGAGAATATGCCTTCAAACGACGTTGTTTCGGACATTATACAAGATTCTAGTTTGAAACAAATGCTTTAGTTGAAAATTGAAATAAATTGCTATTTTCGATGAAAAATTGAGTTGCATTGGTGTTTTCGATCACGCATAGCGTTACAAATTAATTTTTTTTTATGGTTAAGAACGAAAAAATGCCGAATCATTTAAAGGGATACATCTCATGACAGCTAGAAGAAAATGTTAACTATTTTCTTACAAATAAGTAACATTAATAAATAAAAGTGTATTTTACATTTAAATGCTCTTCATATGAAGTTCATTAATACTTGAAATTTACTGAATTATAACGCCTGATTGATTGTCCGAAGAATAGCGCCTAAATAGCAGCGCCATTCTTTTAAAAGCCTTTCTTTTATATTAACATCAATTGCAAGTAATCTATTTGTCAAGAAGCAGAAAATGACAACAGACAAAATCTGAAAATCATTTATTTTTCTCCAATTATCTGCCAAAAATGAAATTGGTAAATGACAAAAAATTCCATTTAAAATTTATTAAAATAGTATTAATTTCAGTTCTACCTTTCTTAAAAGATCCAAACAAATTCCACGATATGCAGAAAAGTTCGTTTTTTCAAATGGTACAAATGGTTTAAACGTTCTAGTAAGTTTCCATTATCGAAATTTCAAAAGAATGCTAATTCGATTCTTAATTAATATCTTTGGTAATTAAAGTGCAACAAAAATGAGACCTAACTAAGAGCTTTCGATTAAGTCATATTTCAAATAAAAAATAATTATCAAATTTGGCTCATCCGTTTAGAAGTTACGATGACACAGACAGGAACGCCCCAATGGGAGGTCACTGGAGGTCACTTTGACGTTTCAAAAATTTTCTTATTCGATAAAGTTTATCAGACGGTTCGGCAAAATTATCCTCATTCGGTAAATTTTGTCAGACGGTTCCTCAAAATTATCATCATTCTTCGAAATTTGGAGTTCTATTCGGCAAAACTATCATCATTCGGAAAAAATTGGACTTCCATTCGGCAAATTGAAAATTTCTGCCCTTCCAAAAATTTAAGTTCGGTGCCCCCCTGACCTGAAACTGCAAACATTTTCTTAAAGTACAGGATAATAACGACTTGAGAGAAAGGCCGAATAAGTTCACTGATTTTAGTAAAAATCGTAAACCTACTTCCTTTGCGTACGACTGAATGTATTGATTGAGACAGAGTTGGATATCCTTTCTAATCGTCCAAATTGCAATCATATTTGTGTTAGATATTTTAATCATTTTTATCGTCTTTGAAAGATTAACTTGGTGACAAACCCCATCCCAAATTAGTCCCCTTCTTTTAGAAAATTGGCTTTGTGTCTTTACTCGAACTTTAGTGTGAGCTCCAATGTTCTTATTTTAGTCTCGTCTTTATTTTGTTGGGTATATTGATCCGTTATTCAAAATGTTTTTTCAGAAATGCCATGCTTATCTCCCTTTCTGATTTAGGGGTTAGAAACAAATAATCTTATTTACTAATAATAACGCTGAAAGTCTCTCTGTCTGGATGTTTGGATCTCTCTCTGTCTGGATCTCTCTCTCTGTCTGGATCACTGTAACGCGCATAGCGAATAGACCGTTCTGCCAATTTTCATGACATTTGGCAAAAAATTAGTTTGTAGCATAGGAGTGTGCACTTCAAAGCGATTTTTCGAAAATTTGATTTTGATTTCTTTTTCTATTCCAATTTAAAAAAAATTACTCAACAACATTATCATAACATGGACAGGCAAATTACCATATCTTAGACGAGCAAATTACCATAACGTGTACGAGCAAATTACCATAGCATGCACTGTAAAAAAAAACTGTAAATTTTGAAGAAGTTATCTGTTTTTTTTTTTACAAAAAAAAACTGTTCGTAATAAAATACAGGATTTCTCTGTTTTTTTGAATCTGTAACCGGTTATAAGCGTTAATTGTTACCATCGCCTCACCGCGTACTTTGTTTTTCTTCGAATCTTCGAAATTTCGCCCGCGTGTTTGGATTTTGGTTCTCGTGCTCGAATTTTTGATCTTATATTTATTTAAAACGAGAGTAAGTCTTAAATCGTTTGCAACTTCCATTTCATTGCATCCTAATCATTATTTTATTATTATGTTTTTTTGTCATCTGTTACAGAGGCATATTCGAAAATTTACCTTTGTATACATGCATTTCGTAGTAGTATAGTAAATATTGAAATGTATTTATGAAAGTATAGTTTCATTTTTTAATCTTCATAAAATAATAAATCAGCTTGAATAAATAATAAAAATACGGAAGATTTCTGTAAAATAAACGGAAGAAAACTGGCGTCCTGGCTGACAGTTTTTTTCCGTAAATTTTACAGATTTTTTTTACAGTGTGGGCGAGCAAATTAACATAGCATATTGGCGAGAAATTCATCATCCATTATTTGTAAATAAACAGGCGGAACAAATGACCTTTTAATTTTCTACTACGGGCAGAGCCGTGCGGGTACTTTTCTAGTGTTGAATAAATATCCATATCGTTTATGTCCTGTCCGCATCACAAGCTTGTAGTAATAATGGTTTAGCTGTTATGCTATGCTGTTTAGTTAATGATTTCGAAGTTTAAACTTTCTTTCTTTCATTATCACGCTCTTTTAAAAGAACTTCTCAATCTCCAAGTGAAAAAAAAAAGTCTTGATTTTACATTCGTGAAATAATAAAGAGCGTGTTATGATTGCTGAATACTATAAATTACAATTTCAAATGCCCCATAAGTATTCATAATGTGGCTCTTTAAACTCACCGTCGCATTGTCATTTACTCTGACGTGAACAGGAACTTTAATATCCTGTATTCGGGAACTGTAAACATTATTTGAATTTATTATAGTATATGTTACGAATCTTTATTTGATTACCTGAATTTGGTCGTAAATTTCATTTATAAACCTATCATTCATATACTCTAATGCAAACAAAGTACGTCTCTGAAAGTTGATTAAAGCACTTTATTTATGACATACATTTTGATTGTTTTAGAAATTAGCTGCGAGTTCAGTGTGTAGTGGTAAATTCTGAAAGAGCTAGGGTTTCTAATGCTAAACATGGATGAGTTTTAGTTTGTAGTCTTTTTTAAAATCAGGTTTCTAGTTTATGTATTCTTTTGAAGTGAAACTTTTAATGCGAGGGCTCTGAAATTCTGAGCGGCGAAATTTGTGTGTCGGAAGTGACGTAGTTTTTTTTTTTTTTTTTGTGACGAAGTCGCACATGCGCTCTTCTCACTTTCTTTCTTTCTCGTTGTCCGTGGTTGCATGTATTGCGTTTGAGTACAGCTATTGGTTATCAATAGAGTATCTGTTGAAACACGTGTGTATAACCAATGCATTTCAAATGTTGTTTAGTGTTCTCGTTGTTTATTATCTGTTTTGTTCATTAAAATGTACAAATTTGTTCGAATATGCCTGAAACGTCGTGGCCGAGACTCGATCCGGGGCCCGATGTGCTCATAACTTAGCGCTTTGCCGGTTGAATCCCTGCGATTGTCATTCGGATTGTGGTGTGAAGTAATATTAGTATGTGTCCGAAAACGATAATTTCTCTTCTTAAGGACGAAGAAGATGATGCACAATGATACATATGCGTATAATTTTATGTAAATAATCACGACAAGCCTCGTTTTTAAAAATACTTTTTTTTTCTGGACAACAGGTTAACATATTTCTATTCTGCACCCCTGACAACGCCTATAGAATATTTTATGGTGATCGGATAGTTATGACGCGAAAACAAAGCAAACAAAAAATATGCAAACAACGTCACTTTCATGTTTATAATATGAGTGAAACCGTAAACAATATTAAAAAAAAGAAAGATTTCATTAATCTTATTTGGCAAGTTTTTAGGGGTTACATAACACCCCACCTCTCCACTTATGTTGACAAAAATCACCTCACTACTTAAGGCTTCAGTTCTCCATCAGATATAAGTCCGACAGACATACCGACAGATCGAATGACACTTAAAAGTCCAGTTTGGCCATTTACTACGCAGATGCCTTTGAGATATTCTGAAGCTAAAGACCAAATCAGTAATCGTTAAATCCATTCTTAACAGTCGTTGAAGTCTTTTTTAAAAAACTTCAACGACTAACATAACTATTCAAGAAAAAATCCTTGCAAAGAAATTAAAAGGAAAAATATTGGAGCTTTCAGCCATTATTGGATGTAAGAGCATTAACGGAAACATTATTAGCAGCAGAAACTGTCCTGGGAATTAAACTAAGCTTTAAGTACTTGATTGGGCTCTGTGTAATTTTAGGATGCTTGGAATGGATAGGAGAGCTAAAGAAGTTTAATGCGTTTAATGTAATAATAGGTTTAATAATGTAGATTTGATGACTGGGTGTGTAACAGCGTGATTAATGGAAACATGATGGATGCAAATTTTAATGTTATTATTATTTTTTTTGTCTAGGAGCGTTCCAGCTGCGTATAAGAAACATCATAAAATCTTTTTACTTTAAAAATTTAAATTTTGATGAATTTAAGTGGTATTTCGCTACTTTGCAAAGGAGACGTGTCAAAATTTTTGTAAACCGTAAAATTTAGTTTTAAATTTTAGCGAAATGTCATAGTTTCATTTGAACTTAAGAGAGTTCATTTGCTGCGTGTAGGAGATATCACATTTATTTTTAAGTTTAAAATTAAATTCTAAATTTAACGAATTTTATCAAGCTATTTTCTTTTGAATTTAGAAACGTTTAGTTGCTGCATATTGGACAAAATGTGCAATTATTGTTAGCATCAAAATTTAGTTTTAAATTTTAGCGAAAGGTAACAAATATGGTGTTTTCTTTTCGATGAAATGGTGCGGGGGTCCTTAAAGTTTACCATGGGCGCAAGACCCCATCGGTACGCCTCCCGACGAAACATTCTTGTTTCTTCATCTAATTCGAACTTAACAACGAGTCCGGCTACTTTTTTATTGTACGATGCATTTCGTCAATTTTTTTCTGAATGCAACTTGTGTAGGAGCTATTTTCATCCAACAGACTTTACTTTGCTCAACAGATAGGCGTAGCATACAGTAAAGGAGTTTGATACTTTTTGTGTGCGTAGGGATTTTTTTTTCGTCGAAACCTAAATAATGTGAAGCTTCCGGAACGAACTTTATTTGTTTTTGTGTTTGTTCTACAGGCTTGAATTTTTACAAAAAGTATACTTTATAACTGGTACATTGTACCAGTTTCTTAAATAATAACTAAAATTTAAAATAAAAAAAACTGACTGAGTCGCAAATGTAGAATTAAGAATGAAAATTGAAAATCCTTTTAAAAGCCTTACACTATTAAAAATCAATTACAAGTATTTTACTTGTTAATAAATGGAAACTGGCAACAGATAAAAACTTTAAATCGTATTTGCCTTCCTTCTCGACCAACAATGAATTCGGTTAACAATAGCCTGAATAAAGGCTTAGCCACATTTAAAATCTGCTTTAAAAAAACGTTATAATGCGAATTCTATGTAGCATGGAAGCTCTAAATACATTTTTTCCGACGCAGGGGAAGAAAAAATATTTTGGTACTGAATTTTAAAATATGTTTTCACTGCAAAAATCGCGAAAAACCTTTTACAGGTTTTAATGAATATCTTCGTTAATTAATGTCACCAGAATACGCAACCGAGCTAAGAACACCCTCGATCAACCCTCCTTTCGAACAAGAATTTTTTTTTTCGAAATCGATCAATCCATTTAGGCACTATAGTGCCACAGACAGATACCCAGATACTCAGACACGTCAAACTTATAACCCCCTTCCTTTGTGTGTCGGGGGTTAATTAGGACTATAGAAAAATTTTGATTGCACTATTTTTATCAGGTCAACTAGACCACTTTTCTTCTAAACAAAAAATCAAACCCGCTTCAGTTTTACCTCTCTAAAGTTAATTGCAGCTTTTGCAAACCTCTTACTGTTTGCTGTCCTTTTACCCTTCTGAACTAAGAAAATTAACAGCGATTTTAAATTCTCAAAAGTATATTTTTTCAATTTAAGGCGTAATTGAATTGCTTTATTAAAACATTAATCAAAAGAATGAATTAGATTAATATTTTAAGCACGCGTTGTAATCCTGTTAAGAAAACATTTTGACAGCTGAGAAATTAGGTTTGGCAAATGGGTTTAACTTTTAAGCAATTTTTTTCCCGTCCTCTTTTATTTGACATTTCTTAACCTTTTATATAATTTTTCTCTTTTGTGTAACTACGCTGAATAAATTTTCCAAGAGAAATGCTGAAAACTTTGAAGGTGTGGTCTGAACTTTCTATTTAAAGTTTTAGGAAAAGAGGAAAATTTACGCTATATTGGCTTTTCATGTGCAAACAAGCAGCTTTTAGCATTTACTGTTCTTTAAAGAAGTTCCAAGGCAGGGAAATTGATTTTTTTTTTTTTTTGGCGAACTTTGCTTTTATGGCTTGTTTGTTTTAATGCATTTTACATTGCTTTATTCTATTTCAGCGGTAAATTTTAATATGTTGAAAATATTGTCAGCATTAAATTTGTCTTTCTCTAACAGTCGATGACTGAAAACACGCCAAACTATCGATTTAAAATTTAAATGAAAAAAAAAAAAAAAAAAAACTTCGCATTTCAATGATATAGAATTGCGATGAGGTTCATACTGATTGCTGTTTAGAAAAAAAGAAAAGGAAAAAAAAAGTGTGTTAGAAATATGCACGATAAAAGTGAAACTTTTACCTTTTCTTTTCTACATTTTTTAACTGTCACTTCACAAACCACGATGTTGTTCTTTCTGCACCTGACTTAGGCATATTCACAACACAGTTGCATAGTTTAATGAAAACAATAGATTGTAAACAACGAGAAAACTAAACAATTCTCGAAATCTGCTTTTTATTGGTTACCAAAAGTGATAAAAAATTATAGCAATTTTGAAGTTTATTTTGTTGATTGAAGTTAACAATCTATTTTAAAGGTAATGTAGATTACGCTTTTATCTGATGAACTGACTTCAATCTTCAAAAACCTACATTAGTTGAAAAATTTAAAATGCCCAAAATATATGTTCAGCCTTGAAATTAGTTTCTTAAATTAATTTCTTAACAAAGCTAATTTTATAGATTACTATTTCTTTTAAATGTTTTTGACTGCAATTAAAAAGTGGAAGTACTTTAACTTTACAATTACTTTTTTATTCATTATTTTTGGCAACAATTAAAAAACAACTACGTCACTTCCATCACACAAAAAGGTTGCGGGTTAGAATTTCAAAGCCTGCGCAAAGAAAGTTTTACTTCAAATTATATATATCATATATATATATATATAAACGCGTATAAAGTATATACCCTCCCCTGCCACCCCCCGGAAAAAATTTGAATGGAACTGCATAAGAGTGGAACAGTTATAACGGTTCAAGCATAACACAATTTTGTTCCGAGATGGCGCTGGCGCTTAACGGGTCTTGACAATTTATTATTTTTCTGTGCCAAACCGATTCAGCTCATGTATCCACCAATCAATGTCAACGTTTAACAGTTTGCTTATTTTTGATTGGACGTCACCTATTTTGACCGTATGAGGCGTCACAGCATCCACCAACCAATGACAGCAAGATAGAAATAGGGGCTCCCAATAGCGCCCTCTCTGTTGCCATGAGTTTCAGCCAGTGGTTGGAAGTAGCGCGCTACAAGTAGCGACGCTACTGTAGTAGCTACATTTTTTAGTAGTTTGTAGTGTAGCGCACTACTTTTTAAAAAAAGTAGTGTAGCGAGTAGTTCGATACAAAAAAAAGTAGTTTGTAGCGATTTCTGAAAACTACTTTTAAATATAGTTTCAAAAAAAAAAAAAAGAGAAGAAGAAAGGAACGGAGGTTTCAAACGAATCTGACTTGTGCAAATTTTACGCGAGTAAAATTTGCACCAATCAGATTCGGAAGACTCTGAAAATTACGAGCTGACCTCAGATTGACGCCATACGTTCTATCTGTTTGACACCATTAGTTTGTTTAGCATCGAAATTTTCACATTTCCCCAATATTCACCTCATGGCTTAGAAAGAAAAGAATAAGAGATAACTGCCAATGTAGTACCGCGTTTCATGGGCGCCCATATGGAAGGCACGTTTTGGCTTAAGCCCCCCCCCCCCCTCTGCATTAGAATTAACCTCTTTCTTTTTTGTACTTTTTTCTTCGCAAAAATGTAAAAACATTTCTTCTCCAGCCATTAATGAATAAGTTATTAAAAATGTCAATTTTTTTGATAATTCTAATCTGTAATGAAATTGGTTTCCATGTGAAAATATCTTACTAAACCATGAGAAAAATATCTGACCCCTCCCCCCCCCTAAACTTTGTATATGGGCGCCCATGCCGCGTTAGTGTTTTCTGGCAGCTGAGAATGTCCCGTGGATGAACATTTTAGATTTCAATGAGACTATTGTGCCAAAATATCCACCTAATATGGAAGCTACTGTAAATGTTATGGAAGACGATGATGTTGAACTGCCTTTTTTTGGCCGGCTAACAAATGTTACAATATTATAGAAATATATGAAATATATGGTCACGGGAATTTTTCGTTTCTTGCAAATTTGCTCCTTTTTCAAAAAAGCTTACGACATCAATGTCACCTGCATATTACTGTTGAATTTTAACGCGAGGGATGTGTTCCAAGGCTCCTAGAATAGGTTGAAATTTCGCGTCGTGGAAAAAGGTATCTATACGATTTTTTATGAGTATATCAATCATTTTGAGACATTTAAAAACGTCCCTCAAACTGTTTTAACCCATTTCTTAACTTCCTATTACCGAATTTAAACATAGAGAATAGAGAAGTGAAATTTCACTGTATTTTTAAAAAAGCTGTGTTATTGAATAAAAATACTGTTAGGATGCACAAAATCAGTGGGAGATAATGGCATAAAATGAAACGGTACGTATAGTATGTAGCAATAAAAAAATGCCACACTACAATAGTACTACAATAGATACCGTAATTATATTCGACACACTTTTTAGTTGTTCAAGCATATCGAAAATCTTTAGTTGTCAAAGATTGGTATTTTTCCTCCCATTTTCAAACTTTAGATAAACAGCTGCTTATGTGAACTTATGTTTCATCAAACTCATATTTAGAATGAAAAACATGCGGAGTGGCGATTTGTAAATTAACAAAGCGATGTTCCGACTAGTATAGCTGGAGAACTTCCGCTTTCAGTGATGCTAAAGGAAAAGTCCATTCACGAAACTAATATTTAGTAGCCACAGTAGAGTAGGTGATACTTAAGCCCCGCGATTCCCAGACGAAAACTTTCGTGCTACAGGGTGAGGAATTCGCGTCAGCTCTAAAATTCATTACTCGAGTAAAGCTCGCTATATAGACATTTCGTGTAAATCGAATCACGCTGTTGCGCGAGTCCACTGTAGTTTAAAATTGCACATTGAAGTAAAGTAAGCATTCTTATTTATGCTTCATATTTCAGATATTTATTCATATTTGATTATAAATACTAGTACCGTTTGGGATATTTTCCCATTTCTTTATTTTTTCTTTTTTAATGATTGGATGTTGATATATTAACATGATAAAAGTCGATTATTAAACATTTAAGTTTTTGAGGTTATTCGGTAAAATTGAAAAAATGCTCTTATTTCATTTTATGAGTGGCGTAAAAAAGGAGATGTTGTTTTAGTCCGGACCTCTAGCTTGAAGCTCAAGATCAATTAATTAGTTCCTTCAAAAAAAAAAAAAAAGTTCCTATAAAATTAACTGATATAATGAAAATTAAAGTTTTTCTCTTTTGTTTAAAATATGTTTTTTATGATCTAAATCATTTATATATATATGTATGACTATTTCAAATTTAAAACAAATTATGGACTGCATCCAGGGGCGTGCACAGACATTTCTGGCCCGTCACAAATGACTTTTCCAGGGCCTTCTCCATATTGTTTACCCCTATATTTACCCCTATATTTATTTAAAACCCTAATTTTAAGAATATTGGGCCCCTTTCAGACTCGGGGCCGGGCCACACACAAAAGGTGTCCCTTCTCCTCTCCTCCCCCCGTGCACGCCCCTGACTGCATCTATTTACACTTTCAAATAGCCGAGTTGCACTTCTTGTCTTGAATGAAATATTTACTGTCAGGAAAGGATTAAAATTTTTAAGGTTGATTTCCTTCAACTTTCAAATCCTTTCTTGCAGCAAATATTCGCAAAAATCGTTAAAAATATTTGGAATGACAAATTGGCTCAGCAAACGACGGAAAGAATAAATAATTCTTGGTAATATTCCATGTTCAAATGATTCAGTTTATTATTCTAAATCATTTTTTGAATCTTCGTTCAATCCTCAAACGGTGTATGCTTTTTATTTATTAATTTTTTTAAAGTAGCTAAAAAGTAGCGAAGTAGCGACTACTTTTCAAAAGTAGTTTGTAGTTGCTACATTTTGGAAAAAGTAGTTGTAGTTGTAGTTAACTACATTTGTAATAAAGTAGTTGTAGTTGTAGTTCGCTACAAATAAAATGTAGTTTTTCCAACCACTGGTTTCAGCGATTGTTGAGGCCTACAAGAATTAAGCAGAGCCATGGTTCATGTAATAAAATTTATTTCCTTTTTTTTCTTTGTTTCTCAGAAGAAAAATTAGAGTGATTACTATGCTCACAAGAGAGGATCATCCTTTCATATTATTTGTTCTATGCGAAACGAAAGTCAATTGAAATTTATGTAATATGAATGTAGGGAAAAGTGGGGGGAAATTGCGCATTTAAGCTTTGTAGTTTAATTTAAATACATTGAGGGATATTTCTATGAAAAAACTAGTTGGCATACTTAGTTAGGAAGGGGAAAAATCCATAGTTATATACTATCTGACCGCTGATGAAATGGAAGGGCAAACAACTGGCGAAAATGGGCACACATATTAGTTTGAAGGCATGTCAATTTAACATTTTCAGAAATATGGTAGCCTCTTTTCCAAATTGAGCAGCGTGAATGAAGCACATTGAAATGAACGAAACACGCATATAAAATTTTCCTCTTCCCCTATTTCCGATAGACTCGTATTAACTGGTAGCTTGCCTATTCTTCACCAAATATAGGCATACAGTATTTAGATTATTATCAACATTATTTTTGTCAACCTTAAAAAAAAAATGGTTTTACACTTTCTTTTTCCGAACTTACTCCACACAAAAGTATTAGTAATTCTATAAACTAAACTAATATAAGCTAAATAGCCGAGATACACTAAAAATAGATTCAAACTGTTTTTATGGCAGTTATTTTATAAATTTGATATTCTATTCATCAGATAGTAGCACGTACTATGCAAACACGAGAGAGGTGGGTTTCATCTGACTGGACGATTTTGCCTTATTTTCTCCTATTCTAAGCCGCAGTTTTTTTTTTTTTTTTTACTTCAATCCCTCAACTAAAGGGGGGAAAAACGACTTCTTGTGACACTCATCGTTTTTTCTTGTTACCTTCCAATATTTCCAATTACGAACCATTTTCACTTTGCCTGAGTAACCCCAGACTTATTTCCAAACCATTTCATCTGGATAAGTGATATTCTTTCATGCACTCGCTCAAGAATCTATATCTTGTCAGGGAAAGAACAGAAAATATGTAAGAATAAAAGCCTCGAAAACATATTCCCAAAGTATTTTCACTTCTTTCGGATATCTGTCATCAGAACTTAACAACGTGTCATCGCAAATGATGGAGCTACGTAATGACGTGAAAATATGGGTTGTGGACGTAAAGGATTAAGGAAGAAGTTTTCCTCAATTTGATGTCTTTATCCATTTTATTCTCTTTGTGGAAGAAACAGGATACCAGTAATGAATAGAAAGATAAGATGTGCATAAAAATAACATAATATTAGAAAAGAAATTAGATTAGGTGCTCGTAGTATCTTTAATGAATTAAGTCTTTAGTTTCTTGTGGTAAAAGATAATACTTTTCTCATTAAGCAACGGTAAGTTACCAGTGTTGAGACCACATATACAGCACCATGAAATTTCTGCCGCCTCTTAAAGATAAAATTGTTGTTTAATCTACATCATTAAAATCCGACCGTATGTTTGTACGTCCGTTAAAGGTTGCTTCTAATTGGCCGTTGGCTGTCACGTGACCTCAATTATGATCAATTGTCACCAAACTTCGCTATATTTGGCAATTTCTCGCCGAATTTAACGTCAAAAGAATCGCCAATGTGGTTAAATCTTATTTTTATTGCCAAGCCCATGAGACATAATCCCTACAGCGCCGCAAACGTCGCCGTAGGCAGTATCCTGCTGTCGTAGGCAGTTAAGCACTGGTTTCCTATAAGGCCCCTATATATACGAGCCGACGCATCAGCTTAAGATCAGCCTTTTTGGATCGGAGCGCGTGTTTGAGTAGTTGTCGTTTCTGGCGAGTTATCGCGTTGGTGATTGTTCACTGTAAGCAATTATTAGCCGCACGTGAATTGTTTATAAAATGAAATATTATTTTCTGCAAATTTGGCGAAATCCGAAACTTTGTTGGGGTAACCCAAGCAGTGCAACAATGAAAAATCCGATCCAAAATGGCTTAACTTAAGCTGATGCGTCGGCCTGTCTATATAGCGGCTCTAGTTTCCTAGGTCGCGTTAACCGCGCCCATCGCCGACGTCAGCGTGCGACGAGTTGAAGAACAGCGAGGAGCTACGCCAAAGTGGATTCCTAGGCAACCCCAATCGCGCGCGGGAAATCTGAACGAGTTTTTTTTATGCGAGAGAGCAGTTGCGTTGCAAAACTGAAACAAATCGAGAGACAAAACGAGAAATGGATCTTGCAACTGAAAAACGTCTTATTACAGCATTGCTGCTGGAAGAGGAAGAAAATGAAGAACTAATAACATTAAAAACAAACAATTGTGAACTTTAATTCGTGTATTTCCAGAGTACGTTGAAGGTGAACTGTTTAAGTAACCTTTTGATCACATATTCTTATTTAGAGGCAGGGAAAATCAAATTATATGCATCGTTTACAGAATAATGAATTTAGTTCATTTTCTTAGACATGAAGACAGTATTTTTTTTTATAATAATTAACTTTTAAAATTACCAGCTTTCCAGCAATTTTCTTTTGCTAGTTGGTCCTTGTATCCTTTCTTCGATACGTTATAGCACAGGATTCAGCTGAACCATCTCAATAAATGTTTCTTCTGGGAAAAAATCTAGCGACATTTTGATTGGATTACACCAGCGTAGATCTCACGCTTGACGCTGAAATCAAAGTCAAGTTGATTCCGACGTGGCGATGCACCACGTCGATTTAGTTCGGGCGCGCATGCGCAGAAGAATCAAGTTTTCTCCTCGGCGGAGAGCGACGCCGAAGACTGGCGCCAATGCTTCTAGGAAACCAGGGCTTAATAGGCGTGGCGCAGACGACCAGTTAAAATCTAAAAACCTAGTGAAAGGCAATACTTTTTTCAAAAAACTAAGCCAAAGTCTCAATCGAAACAAAGATACGCCGGCCTCAGGAGAATCGTCTACTTTATTCATAGACGCCCTGTTAAAACTAGCTTCTGCAATTTAAGCACGTTGACTTTACAAAATTACGAGTTTCTTGTGGAATAAACTAATATTTAACCGTAAAACTATACGAAGATCCTAGTTGAATTAACAGTAGTGCTACTGCTTGAGATTTATCTTCTGTGATTCATATAAGGCCAAAAATTACAAAATCGTAGCTGTTGCAAAAAAAAAAAAAAAAAAAAAAAAAAACGAAAAACCGTATTGCTTTCTGCACTTGAAATATGTTGCGGTAAAAGCAGATATTTTGCTCCTTAAACTATGCGATCTAAGGCTTCTAATTTCGCTCTGAACATAATCCCTCAGAATTTCGGGATTGTAAAGAACCAATTAAACCTAAAAATTAGAATAATAGCGGAAAATAAGAGAAGTTTTAAGATCGATTCCCGGAAAAATGTCCCGTGCGTAACGCTAGTTTTTTTAATTTTATTTAAGTAACTAGTAATTAAATTTGGAATTAACTGTTAGGCTTTGATCGTATCTTAAAGCATGTATTATTCCCCAACTGCATTATTTTTTGAAGGCTTTGGTTAGCTGGAAAAAATAAAAAACTTAGCTCTTCGCAGGGGACATTTTTTCGAGAATCGCCCTTAAAATACTATGTTTAAAACTTCAAAATATCTTTGTTGGATGTTTAACCAAAAACCTTTTGTCGACATTAGCATATAGGGTAATTTTATGGAGCTTTTGTTTTTATGACATAACTATTTTTTTTTCCTTAGGAAAAAAAATATTTCTAAACATTGTGGGAAATAGGGGAAGTTTAAAGTAACATTTTAAACTCAAAATATCTTTGTTGGATGTTTAATGAAAAGACTCGTATCAGCATTAGTACATGAGGTAATTTTGTGCATCTTTTGTCTTTTATCGCATGGTTACTTTTTTTAAGGAAAACAATAATATTTTAAAAATAAAACATCACGTCCACATGCTAGATGACGCTTTTTTTAATGTAGCAAGAGTTCGAGTTTATAATTAAGTATGAATCATTCACGAAATATGAGTTTCACTCTTTGTTTTGGCATACAAGAAAATACGTACGTTGCAAAATGCATAGTGAATATTCGCAACAAAAATAAAAAAGTTATGTCTTCAAATTGTAAGCAAGATGACGACATACTTGTGTGGCAATGAAATCGAATATTTCTTAGATTATACAATCATTAATGTGTATTTTTAAACTCTACTAGCAAATTCGAATATCAGGAAATATGACTGAAAGTGGCGTTGTAAAATTTCTAGTATCCTTCAGCTTGCCGAAAACTGTTACCAAAAGATTAGGGTTAATTAGGGTGAAAGAAAATATATGGTGTAGATAGAAACAAACTTTATTACCACGCTTGTAGTTACTCTTGAAAGTATACTACTGGTGAGTGAAGACTAGTTAACATATCGTCACCTCAGAGCAACAATAGGATATCTTATTGCTATTACTAGGATTATATGACTTACTGTTGCTCTGAGGCGACTATATATAATAGAGCTTCTCAACCTGCAGTCCGCGAGCAATTTTCATGTGGTCCCCGAATATTTTAGTTAATATTGAACTATACTGTTGGTGAGTGAAGACTAGGTAACATACAGTGCTTCTCAACCTGTGGTCCGCGAGCAATTTTCATGTGGTCCGCAAACAATTGAGTTTTAATATTGAACTATTATGTTGATGACTGAAGTCCAACAACATAATAGTATAACATACGGTGCTTCAGTCTTCTCAACCTGCGGTCCACGAGCAATTGTCATGTGATCCGCAAATAGTTGAAATATTATTGAACTATATAATTTTTACAATTGTAATTAAATTTATTAAAAAAATCTTTTGGATTCATCAAATTTCACCTTTGATGTTAATTGTTGTGAAAATATTATTTCCATCGTATGTGGTCCGTTATCGGCGTCACTATCGGCGAATGCTACTACCTCGAGAATTTGGACGCCCAGTTTCACCACCAGATGGAGGCCCCTGGGCTCGATTTGATGTGAAATTGCACTAGAGATTTAACTTCGTCAAGAGCATCAGTGAATGCCATGCGGGAATATAGATAACTACATTTTTTTTTTGTACTGCTTGGGGGAAAACTCAATGAACTTATGTTTTTCGATGATTTTTAGGAAATGAGAAGATTTGATCGAAATGTTATTAAACAACTTCTTCTAAATTTTATTTAATTAGAAGTGTTTTTATCTTCTCTTGAGCCAAAAGCGAAAAAACAAACTCAACGGACTCTTTAGATTTCCAAACAAGTGTTAAAAAAGATTGTTTTAGTTCAACAAAACTGCTACATTCTATTTTCTCCCGGTATCCCCGCCGTTTCGCAGATACGAAATCCCCCCCCCCCCTTGTTTTTCAGTTTCAATCTTACCTTTTGATGTATTCAGAGGGGGATTGGATTTTACATGTCGGCGAAACGTGAGTAAATTTTTTAAAAATTTGCAGGTCTCAGTCGACAATTTGACGTTGACTAATACGCGACTAAAGAACGGTTCACTCAATAAAAAATGAACATTTCACAAAAGCGTAATAAATCTCATCGTAATACTCGTCTCGAAATGACCACCGGAATCTTGACGATTTTGAAAGGGAGTAAATGTTATCATAAAGCTTTAGGTTTAATTGAGAACATAACCATAAAAATAAGCTGGCTAGCATGGACGTTCTCACCCTCTAGTTAGCCATTGAAAAATCCTGACGTCATTTTTACATCAGAAGAAAATCAATTTATTTAAATGGCCAGAATAGAAATGGTATGAACACAAAGGCTTTGATAGACACATCATGACTAGGGATCGATCGTGGAGTTTGTTACTAACTGCAGACCTTTGTGCAAGAAAGGGACAGCTCCACTACTTCTTGGTTTTTTATTTTGCGTTACAGATGATACAGTAAGTTATCATTTGTACTAAGCAGTAAGTTGCCACTCCTAAGCCAGGATTAAGACAGAAATACATGCGATATACCGAAAGCTCGGTTATCATTCAGAGACTGCAGTTTCGTCCTTTGTATGTACTCTGTCTGGAATAGCGAACAACCGAGCTAAGGCAGATTTCATCTCATTGAAGCTGACAGACCAGTTTGTTGGCGCTCTCAGGCTGAGAGTGCCAACAAACTGGTTGATAAAGTGAATTTAGCTCAACGGCGAGTGTACACAGGTGTATTTATTACACAGCTTTGGTATTAAACAGTAAGGTGCCACCCCTAAGCCGGGGCAGTGGCGCCGACTCCATGGGGCTTGAGGGGGCCCAAGCCCCCTCAAAAATATTTTTGAGGGGGCAGAGCCCCCCCAATAAATCAAGAAAATTATAAGTTACATTATGCTTTCTAAACTCATAAATTTATCTTTTATTTTCCTTGTTTGAAGATAGTTTGCCTTGTAAAATATATTCAGTAATGAGTTAAAACAAATAATTATTACGGTTGTGTAAGCAGGTTAACTGAAAACGAGTGGTGCGAATGACGATAGTGTTACAGTGCTGTGAGTACTGTAAAAATTTGTCCCAGTGCGCGAACTTACGGGTCAAGTCTGTTGCCGGTGGGCAGCGCTGCGGCGCGCTCACCTAAGTGTTGCTGATCTGGAAAAATATATATGAGAGTTTGATTTGTATATAAAATGGGAGGCGTGATAGTTTTGAATACTTTTGGGAATCGTGTTTAAAAGAAAACCTTCACAAAATGATGATCCTTCCCTTCCTCGGAATCGACGTTTCCAAAGAAGTATGAAAACAATGAAGGCAGCTCACCGCACGCTTTCAAAATCCCAAAGGAAAACATTTGACTCGCGCTACTTATGCGAAATAGCTATAACACGATTTTTTCTCCAGTATTCAGACCAACACGAAAATTCTCGGAAGGGAATCGTGGTGTGTTCGTATCAGCTTTGTTATTGACTACTAAAAATTTTTTTTTTCATTAATGGATCTTTATCCTTTTAGCATCGCTGAGAGTAGAAGTTCCCTTTTCATTTTAAATGCGAAAGTTAATGAAATATAATGACACCTAAGAGCGCTGTTTCATCTAAAGTTTGTAAAGATAAAAAGAGAAAGTTTCATGACAATTAAAGAAGAGCTAGAGCTTCATGAAAAGCTGATGGTCAACTAAAAAATGCGTTGAAGGTAGCACGAGAATTAGGTATGAGTGATTCTTCCGTACATACAACTACAAGTCAAGAAAAGGAAATCCGTAAAAATTCACCGAGTAGTGTCTTGCAAAAATTTATCAAAATGGAAACTGCTCATGTATTGTGTACGAATATCATTAATTGATCGACTGTACAGTACAACTAAAGATGCATTTGCTTTTCTTGCTATATACTGTGTCTACTGTATACCGGTTAATTTTTTCTTTCTTTCCCATTAATCATAGCAGTATTTTATGTTAAATAAAACGTTTTTTTTAAATACAAGTAAACATTCAGTTCTTTATGTAAGAGACAGTAATGTACAGTTAGTTAAGAGATGGTTTTTAACAGTTTGAGGGGGTGTTTACAATGTCTAAAATAATTGGGTACGTTTATAAAAAATTTTACACATACCCTTTTCCACAACGCGAAAACTCGACCTACGCGAGAGGTCTTGGAATGCATCCCTCGCGTAAGACGGGAGTTGACTGTACTACAAGGCAATATACATTGACGTTTGTAAAATGGTGCAATTTTGCATTATTGGGCGATTTACATCAACTAGACGCACACAGGTCATTGCAGTTGAACAAGAGTGCTTGCTTTTATTAAACAGAGGTAAAAGAGAAGAGAACATTTTGAAAAATCAACTGAGTTTTTCAAAAATGACCTAGACATTGAGAGACTGCGTTTACACTTGAATATGATAGCCGATATCACTAATGTAAATACAACTTGTCTTAAAAAGCATGCGTAAATTAAATTTCCTTTTTACAAAAATACTGTGTGTGTTTGTATTTATTTCTTCTGCTTTCCGAAGCCAAAAAATATATGTCGGGCTTGTCGAGTTTTCGTGGTTCTAATGTTGATTATATGATTTTAAAAAAACTTTAAAACTCACTATTTTTCATCTCAAATTTAGAAAATTTCCTGCGGCATGCCCCCTTTCCCCCGATATTTTTTAAGTCGGCGTCTCTGGCAGTGCCCTTCAATGCAAGTCAATCGCCCTACCTTTTCCATGCCTAGCTACGGCACTGCATGACTCCCCATAAAATAGAACAAAAAAATGTCTCTTACTAAGACAAGTGACATGATCTAGTTGAACCAGAAAAATTTGTATACCAATTTTTGAATTGTTTTACTTTGAAAACGCCATGCCACATACTGTTTGTTTTTTAAATTATACACACCAGAAAATATGTAAATTGGCATTTTCAAGGCACAAAAATCGACCTTCATTTGGGGGGGGGGGAACCTCCATGGGATTACATAACCCCCCAAACCTCCGGTGATGACTGGGCCAGCCCCCCCAATGATTTTTGCAAGTCGGCGCCCCTGAGCCGGGGTAATTAATATAATCCTAACAAATATTATAAATGCGAAAGTTACTTCGTTTGTATATTTGTTTGTACTTCTTTCACTCCTTAACTACTCAACCGATCATCATGAAATTTCGCATGCACATTGTCAGGGGTGCAGAATAGAGCATAGCCTACCTTTCATCCAAAAAAAAAAAAAAAAAAATCCGAGATTTTTATTCCAATTTTATAGAAAATCATTAATTTGCAAATATTTCATCTTAAAAAAAAAGTTTTATTTGTTTGACTTTTGCATCATTTTAAAGTCCTTAAAAAGCTGCACAATATGAATTTTACTTGAAGTTGAAAAGATAACTAGAACACTCCATAATTATTCAATTTAAGTTGATTTCATATTCTGAAACGAGGCTCATTCTTATTTTTAAAGTATAGTCTGGTTTCTGGTCACGGGTTGAAATTAAAGTTGAATTTCTGGTTCGTAGCAGACGATATTTTCGTGAAGAAATAAATTGCAAGCATGAAGAATTTAAAAAAAAAAAGAGTGACGATTATCTCTCTTTATAAAATATTGTCTGTTTCATAATTATAGTCATGTGTGGAAAAATGTGTAAAAATTCTTTTATATATTTAAAAATAGTAATGGGTTTAGTTTTCATGTTTTTTTTTTTTTTTTAAATATCGTCTGTGCTTTCTGCCAGTTTTGATAGCTTTTGTAGAACGCAATAGTTTGGCAAAATTCGGACAAGTTGATGAACGTTAGTTTTCCAATCACTTTTAGTCTAAGTTTCTAAATATTTTTCTGAAATTTTCAAAACATAATTTATACAAATACAAATACAAATGTGACGACCAGCAACAGGCTCTTGGCCCTGTTAGGCTGGTCCTAGTCAATTTATTAGTCCCCAATGAAGATCAAAGGCCCTCTTAAAGCTATACACCCCCTTGCTCATTACCACCTCTTCCGGTAAGCTGTTCTAAGTGCCCACAACCTCACTAAAGTAGTAGTTTTTCCTTATATCCAGGTTAGCCTGAGATTTGAATAGCTTAAAACAATAACCCGTCGTCCTGCTTTCCCGGTGCAAAAATGTAATCCAATAACATCATTCATTTTGATAAATTTAAACAACTAAATCATGTCTCCTCTGATCTTCCTTTGCTCCAGGCTATACATATTAAGCCTATTAAGTCTGGTATCATAATCTAAATATTAATGTCCCCTTACTAGTCTAGTTACCCTTCTTTGAACCCTTTCCAATACACAAATATATTTCCTCAGATAAGGCGACCAAAACATAGTTTATTAATATATGCGAATTCAACTAACTAACAATCATCATTTTGACGGCCATATTAACGTAGAAAGATCATGCCTGATTTTGGTTAGTATATAAAGATAATCAAAGTTTTGAGATTTAAGAAGAAAAAAAAAAAAAACAACAACAACCAAACTGGTCGAAATTTAAATTTCTTCAGTCGGGCTCTTTTCTTCACAATGTCGGGAAATTTTACTTTTTTCTGCCTGATTGCTGAATATGCGTCACTTCACAGCTTTTATTTTAGAGGTGAACCGTGCAATTCCGTGCATTGAAGCTAGTATAATAATATATAAATTAATTACGGAATTTTTTTATCAATTGAATTGTTAAGGAAACGTTAGACATAGTCCATATCCATTCAGACGAAAAAAATACTCACCTTTATAGTCTCAGAATGTTTTGAATGTAGCATAGATTAAAATTCATGACAAAGTAAAATGTGGGAATATTTTGGTTTTACCGCAAAAAATTTTTCGATCGAGGTATAGGCCGCCAAAAATGGCGTCCCGCGCATCATTTCCCGTAGGAAAAACAAAAATATGTTTCTTACTTTTTTCTGGATTGTAACATATGTTAAATTCCAAAAATTATGAGACTAACAAGGTCCTCCCTGCTTGAATTGACCCTTGAATATTTAGAGCGTATCTCAGCATAGTGAAATAAACAAATAGAAGTATTAAAATGATTCTTCATTACTAATAATTACAGGGAAAATATAATTTTGTTCATGATAACTGATTCTTCTTAAATAAAAATTTCAGTGTCGTCATTTTTCAAAATTAGTTTTCACGAGTAGAAACCATTGTAATTTTTTTTATCAAAATAACAAACAACACGTCAAACAGCAAAAATGTCCCTACCCCCAAATGGGTTTACACACCTCTTCCCAGTGTTCTTAAAGTGCATGTTCTAAAAATTCAGTTCAAAACCCTTCCTGGAAGTAACTTAACAACAACACCAAAAAATTCTACGTAGCATTCTGAACTCTGACCGCCTTCTCTTTCCCCTTCTAGCACCCTTGAATGAGTCTAACAATTAAATTAAAATGAAAAATAAAGGGTACAGAAAGCAAATCCATGGAAGACAAAAGAAATTGAGCTTATTTACTTATTGGTTTTTCGAGCTTCGGTAAAGAAAAGAAATATTGTCAGCGTAATGTTTCTTTTCCTTGAATAAAATTTTTCTGATTATGACGTTTGAAGACACAAGGGTTCAATCAATTCATTGTTCAGACGAAAGGGAGAAAAAAAAAGAAAACATGAGTTGAAATTAGTCTCATGATCATAATTGAAGTGCAATTTTATAGCTTATTGTTCACTCACACTATTGTTTGATTTTACTGAGAATTTGCAAATATATTTGATTAATTTTATAAGTTTTAAGATTTTCTTTTGATTCTTTTACAATCTTAATTATATGTATTGTCTTCAATCGTTTACAATAGTAAGATTTATTTCAAATATTTTTATTGTGATAAAACGGAATTGTTCAATTTTTCCCTCAATAGATTTATTTAAGTAAACTTTTAAAATTGGCTTTTTTAAATGCTTTGAAAATATTCTCTGCATTTTTAATCAATTGTTTTGTTCAAATTTTTCTACTTAAAACCGTTTTTATTAGAAAATTGTTGTACTGTAGTTCATCTAATTTTCATTATATGTTAAGTACACAACTTCACAGAATGAAAGGTTATTCGATTGATCTTGAATATACCATTTTTCTTAAGTAGTTTTCATTGGTGAACCCTGCTGTTTTCCATGACAAAAAATGCTCTTAATTTTGATGCTTTGAGAAATTTAATTCCTAAAAGTTTTTATGTAGTATTAAAAGGCTTCCAATAAATTACTTTCAAACAAAAATGCTTCCGTACCCTTCATTGTACGAATAAAATATTTATATTTTTAGCTTCCATATTAATTAAAATACTTCTTCGGACCCAAATTAGTTGCTACATTTGAATAGTAAAATAGGAAATAACAATGTCAAATAGAACAAATTGCAGATTGGTGCAATCACGCGTTTCGGGGTTACAAGGATTGCCTTTTTCAATGCAAAAGAGTTGAGCTTATGGATGAAAAGACATCCAAAAAATGCCAAGAGCCAGATGAGCAAGCAGTTTAAAAAGTAAAGATATCGAATTAACCACACATCAATGAGAAAATTATAACCCAATCTTGGCTTTTGTTGGATGTTTTTTCATCCATAAACTCATTTCTTTTACATTGAAAAAGGCGTTCCATGTAACGTCAAAACACGTGTGTTCAGGGAGAATAGAAGTAAACAAGCAACGGTAAGAAAATAGTTATTAAATTGATGGCAACTCAAATAAAATCTCAAAAACCTGTATTATTTACAAAGTTTCAGAAGCTCGAAATGTACAATTCTACGTTTGCTTAAGAATCCATGTCAATTCAACAAAGGCTGTAACATGATGGTCTCGGATTTTTTTAAATTTAACATATGTTAAAATTGATAAAAAAGTAAGAAATATATATATATATATATATATATATATATATATATATATATATATATATATATATATATATATATATTGCCCTCAAAAAAAAAAAAAAAACCCTAGCCGGGATACAGGCCGCAAAAGATGGCGGTCCTGTCATGATTTCTCACTTGGGATTTTCGTCAAAATCTTTAAAGTACATTATCTCAGGAACGGTAGAACATATTTTATTGGGGTTTGTTTTATTTAAAAGCATATTTTCTCTTGTTTAAAAAAATTTGCAACATTTTGAAATATGTGCTTTAATTTTTTCCCACAGTCTTTTGAAAAAAAAAAGTTTAAAATAATGTTTTTGATTTTTTTCAAATATGTCAATTTCAAAAACTTTTTTTTTTAGAGTTTATTAGTACCACTGAGCAAGCAGTACGTGCCCTGAAAAGGATAGAGCTTCCACTTTTTCGTTTAACAGATTTTAGAGGCATTTGAAAAAGTGAGGGTTTTTAAGGAACTCCATACGTAATTGCAGACTTGTAAATTCCAAAAAAAAAAAAAAAAAATATTTCGCAACAAGTGACCAGAAACCACTTTTAATTAAGTTATACAGCGAAATTTTCATTTTGAGTCGCCATTTTATTCAGGATATTAAATTTAGTCAGAACATTTAGCATAACGATTCTTTCGGCGCTACGCTGAAAGGTTGCGTGGGGAAATACAGCGAATCGGGTGGAGACCGCGTTCTAGTTTTGATAAAAATAAACTCCTGGATAAAGTAGGGACTCAAAATGAAAATTTCGCTACATAAACTAATAAAAAGTATTTTCTGGCCACTTGTTGAGGAAAATTTTTTTGCATTTTCAGATCTGCAATTATGTAAAAAGTTCCTTAAAAACCCTTATTTCTTCAAATGCCTCTAAAATCTGTTAAACGAAAAAGTGGAAGCTCTCCTTTTCAAGGAATGTAGTGCTCAGTGGTACTAATAAACTGTAAAAAAAATAAAATTCTTTGAAATTGACATATTTGAGAAGAATCAAAAACATTACTTTAAACTTTTTTTCTTCAGAAGACTGTGGAAAAAAAACTTAAGCACATATTTTAAAATGTTGCATATGTTTCTAAACAAGAAAAAATATTCTTTTAAATAAAATTTTTTCTGAATTTTAACATTCGTTAAATTAAAAAAAAAAAAAAAAAAAAAAAATCCAAGACCATCATGTTCAAGCCCTTGTTGGATTGATATGGATTCTACCTTAAGAACTTATTAAATATATCTTGGCACCGATTAAAAAGCTCAATCAATTAACCCAAACTTACAAGTCAGGGGGATGGGAAGGGGGCCTAGAATCCTTGATTGTTAACCCTATAGCTAACCTTAGCATGTGACACACATGACTGATAAGCTTATTCAATTAACACCCATATTGAATGGAAGTACTAAACCAATCGAAGCTCTTCATTTATTTTTTTCCAGGGAGAGGGAAAAGAGAATAATTTCAATGAAAATTAATTTATCGAAATACAACAAAAACCACGCTCATTTATGTATAAATACATTGCCTTCTTAAAGTTAGCAGACAATTGAACCCCCCCCCCCCCTCCTGAATGAATCGCCTGTGGTTTTTATTCGCACCGACATACACTATTTTTAACAGAAATGGCTCAATTAATCACTAAAATTATCTCCCGCGGCTTGCAATATTTTTTGCGATGTCGGTTTTTCTAATAAGCAGTAAGTAAAAGAAAGCTTATTAGACCCACTGCGAGCATTTAAAAGATTCAACTATGATGAACAACATTTCCCACGCAACCTGCAGGTGGCGCAATAGGCAGCTAGTGGAAAAGCAAAGTTACCAGGCGATGAATCACTGAACCCGGAGCGCGCTTTCAGAGTTGTCAGTTGCTCAAACTCGGAAGAACTTCTTACCTGCCCTTTCGTCACTCAACTTCGCCGTTCCGCTATTTTCACACATTTTATATTTTTTATTGTTTCGGAATTGAGTTTTTCTAAAGTGGCAACGAGGCGTTATTTTCGTCGCGTCGGGCCCGGCAAGTTTTGTTCCAAACTTATTTTTTCATAGTTTAAGGAAGTTTGTAAAACTTTCTTCGATGGAACTTTGTCGTCTGTTTACCGAAGAGATTTATGTTTCTGGGGTAAACAATTTTCTTCCGTTCCACAAAATCATTTGTGTACTTTACTTGTGAAATTTTATTTGATTTGAAGAATATTAATGTGACACTTTACGAACTAAACAGAATCTCCATGCAGCTGAAATAGAAATAATTGCTTACTGAGGAGAATTGCAAAAAGTTGAAAATAACTCCATAATCATCGCAGTATTTTCATTTAACACATTTCCTATGAAGTTTCGTAGTGAAAATAAACTATGAAAAATAAATAAATTTTGATTGGCGAATTACAGTTTTGCCGAGAGACAATTGTCTAATTATTTAAGAACTTGCTCTTGATTTGACACACGATGTATGCATGATTTTTAAAATCATTTGTTTGATTACTACCTAGATTAAAGTCATATTTAAAATACTAAGTAGTGGGACAATGTAGAAATTGTCATAATGTTTTATTGTATATGAAGCTTTAGTATAATGTTCTTATAACAGAACATAAATGTGTAGGATTTTCTCAGTTAGAAGAAAAAAACGACGATACAATCAGTAATTCCAAATACAGCTGTTTTCAAAATGTGAGCCATTGAAATGATATTACTACCACGTTTATATATAAGATGGCTTATATAAAGCAAACTAAACTACCAAAGCAAAAACTAAAATTCAGATGTTGCAAAATATTGAACTCAATTTTGACTGAATTCTTTTCGTAACATCTGATGCCGCACTTGCGATTTCCCGAAATAAATTTCCCGTGTTTCAAAGAAGCATTCTGATTTTTCAACATCAACAAATGAGGATGACCAGGTTTGCTTCCTGCCTGCTGCGTGCTTGGATTCTTTTGAAGGTTAGTGGTGTCCTGTTTTATTAAAAATATTATCAAATTATGAAATTTTATCAAATTAAGACATAATGGTATTTCGTAATGAAAAAAAATGGATTAGGAGCTCAGCAAACTTTGTTACCACTGTAAAAAACACAATTCTTTCTAATCCTCCAATTTAATTGCTATACGTCGGAACTATTCTATTCATTGCAAAATTTAGTGGTTAATAACTTTACTATCCATATTTATTCCATTTGTGTAAAAATTTTAATTGTGCACCAGTGAGTCAGAAATTACTTATTAGGAAAAAATAACATTCCATTTCTTGAGGAGACTGCTCAAAATCCTAGGTGGCCTTCCCTATGGAGCGATTGCCTTTTCCATAAACCTTTAAAGATGGTGTCTCAACGCCAAGTGTTTTCTTCTGGTTTCCTAGTGCATAATGTTTATTGCAAAAATGTTTAATGCTAAACTTAAAAATTCATATAGTATTAAGCATACCAATACGTTATTCATAATCATTTCTACCGACCGGTTAGTAATATGATTAGTATTCAGTGATTCAGTTAAAGGAGATTTTCCGTTCTCCTATTTTCTTCTGAAATTCTATGTTCATATTAAAACACCTAACGGAACAAAACCTTCTTTTCAGCGAAGTTTTCTGAAAAAATACCATTTTAAAAAATGTAGAAACTATTCTGGGCTCATTTTCTTCCTTGTAGCAAGTCAGAACTGACCATTGGTACTCGATTACTGACTGATGTTCTGTGTTCTGTAACATTTCTGTGTAATATTCCAACGCTCAGTCCCTCTTTTGCCGCATGTCTTTTCATCTACAAGCTCCTTTCATTCGCATTGAAAAAGGGGTTCCTTGTAATCCTGAAACACGTGTTGGTTGTTTCCTGTAAATTTTTGCCCATTGACGTTGTTTTATACCCATTCTTTTAATTTTCAGCACAAAAGTAAAATTCTAAATTACTATTTTATCTGTAATCAAATTTTTCTCGCAGTTATAGAGATTGCTTTAAAAAATTTAAAAAAAAAATTGATAGTATAATTTTAACATATTAATCTTTAATACTTTGTTTTTAGATTTATACACTAGTTTTTGTTCTAAAGAACTAATTCAATCAGCAACCGGCGAATTCCAACATCATACAACACAAAGTTTGTATAAAAATGATTAGATGTGCATTATATATAAGTTTCAATGAATGAAATGTAATACAGACTTCGTTTTCCAACGTGCCGACTAATAGGATAAAAAGATATTCTGTGTGGGAAAGAGCGAAAGATCCTGGAAGAGTTCAGTTTTGTTTATGCTTAATGTATATTAATTATTTCTTGTAATAAAAAAGGAATTTTTGAATCGGAATTGAAAGCATACTTGCCTTTTACACTGAAAATCATCGTGTTATCATTTGGATGTGGTTAAATTGTAACAGTGAGGACAAAAGTAATCATTTTGAATTTCCTTCGCGTACATAATTCAGACTGCTACTTTTAGCGAAGGATTTTTTTTTTTAAACATAGTTAGATTGCAATAAACTGAACTTAATTGTAATCTTATATACCCTTAATATTCTGTATGGGTCGACTTATGTATACTCTCATAGAGTTTACTCATAAGTTATACACAAAAATGTATATAAAATATTACAAACACTTTAGTACACTGCCGCGGGTAAATAAAAAGCAGTAACCACAAATTTTTCATTTTCATTTCTATTTTTTATTTCTATTGTACTTTATGTTTAGCCTACCAGATTGCTTATTTAGTTTTGTCTGAAAAAAAAAGATTTTGATGCTTTACAAACTTATTTAGAAATCTGCAGAGATTTTGTAATTTCTGCAAAATTTGAAGATACTTGCAGAAAATCAGCAAAAATACTCAATTATTGAAATTTCAAATCGTGACAATCCTATAGCTTACAGTTTTGCTTGGACAACTCATATCATCCTGTGTGCAATATTTCTGTCTATATTTTTATGCATAACTCATGATGAAACTCGACTAGGATAGGTCATTAAAAGGTCGGATCTTAGATTAATATGTAATTCCGCCAATAATCGTTTGTATTTACTACTTGTTTATCAAGAAAATATAGCAAGATTAGAATTTATAAATACCTCTGATAGTTTTGTTCTAGTTGAATTTCAATCCAAACTTCAATTTATAAAATTATTGAAGATTATCTGTGCTAATATTTAATATGTTCGAGCCGTATATATCTTCACATAACAATAAAATTCCGAATCTATCGCACCCCTGCAGCAAAAGTGACACAACTCAAAATAGAACAGCATCAAGGTTTTACGCTTCCCAAATACTACAATACGAGCAAAATTTTTATGATATTCTGTTTACTGTTGTTTTTTAATCTCAATCAATAGTGCATGCTTGAAATTAAAAATTTTATCATCTAAATTATGAAATTTTAATGATTTGTTACCGTTGATTGTATTGCTTATGCATCTTCTTTCCCCACTTATGTAAACAAACTTGGTGCGAGTTTTGTGGCACGGAAGAGTATTGATTTCAGATTTAAAATCAGTAATTCGTACGTTTTTCATTCGTTACTAGTATGACATTTCTGTTGCTGCGTTACGGTATACGTTAAATTTATTTTTCAATCATCAGTAACGTTTTATGGATCAAATGGATAAGATGATGCCCGTTATTTTACTTTTTTTGGGAAGGGAGGGGGGGATGTAGACAAAAGGTATAAGTTCGATGCAAATAAAGTTATGAAACAAAAAAATAATAAAAATTAAAAAAAACTACGCCCATTTATACGTATATATGTTAATTTCTCAAAAACAGAGGGCATTTGCCCTTTCCCAACTCTCTAAAGGACGGCCTGAGTAATATTTTAATATTTTTCTGAAATCTGCTTAGGGCTCATTTTACGAAGAACGAGATGCTTGATGCAGTGATTGGAAGTGCCTGCATTTCGCAGTCTGGGGATCAATTGCCGACCTGAATTTAAGAAACTACTGTATTTATGTTTACGTAAATTATTGCACTAAGTTGTTGGGAAAGTAACGTATTAGTGGGCAAAGTTTTTTGCTGTTTTTTGGCGTAATTTACATTGAGTACGCAGCCTTTCCCCTGGAATTTTCAAATGACGGGCCTCAACTTAGTATATGTCAGGCAACCATTTTACACTGAAATACTAAAAGGAATTGTTAATCGTAACACCCTTCCATTGCTTTCATGAAAAAGAATTCATCTCCCTTAAATTAATAGTAAAATAAAGCGTAACTACTCTGTTACTTAATCACTTCTTAGAAAAAAAAAGGTAGTCGAGACATTACCAAGCAAAAAGAACTCTGAAAATAATGGTCTATAAAATATGGCAAACAAATAAGACGCATGGATTAAGTGACTGGAAGAAAATATGTCTAAAGATATTATTTGCAGATTAGTGACAATAATCAATGTACTACGGTATGCTTCGCGTTTTTATGATTGAAATAATATTATAAGTGATTGCATTTCAATTTTTTATGTTTTAATTTTTTATTTAATATTTTCTATGCTCTATAATGTACACTACCACATGACTCCAAGATTATACCATTAGGAACGTGGGACTTGACGCAGATGTGTATCTCAGTGATTAATGAGTTTTTTTCATGAGTTACAGACACGAAACTAGTAAATAGTGTTTGCTTTACTTTATTATAATAAAAGTTGTGAGTAAGATGTTATTCCAAAACAAAGAAAAATCAATTATTGAGGGAAACTCTCCCCTCCTAATCTTAGTTTCTAAAAAGTAAAACATTCCCTGTTTGTATTTTATTCGTTCATTTTGTATTTTATTCTAAACATCATTCACGTGAAAGATTGACCAAATGCAAACAAAGAACTATTTGGCGACATCTGTCACGTGTTTAGTTTGAACAAGAATGAATTGCTTTCAAGCAGATGGCAAATGGAAATCTTATTGGTTAACTTTTATTTTATTCATAAACGAGCTGATGTGTGCATCACATGACTTTCTTTTACTCCAATTTAATGTAACTTCCCCATTACTGGCAATTTTAATGTGATTCAATAGGGGTGCCAAATTGAAATCAGATTTTAAAAAAAATCGCCAAATTCTTCGCCAAGTTGTTGACAAAACTTGGCGGTCTAAAGACTGGCGATATATCGCCAAGTGTCCGCCAAATTATAACACCACTTGAGTTTACATCGAAATTAACAATGATTTCCCCTCAAAAATTGGCAAAAGACCCCTTTAGAAACAGCCGAATGCAACCAAAAGGAGAGGTGCACAACTAGACCCCACTAGGAGTCTATGTACCAAATTTCAACTTTCTAGGACATACCGTTCTTGAGTTATGCGACATACATACGCACATACAGACGTCATGAGAAAACTCGTTGTAATTAACTCTGGAGTCGTCAAAATGGATATTTCGCGTGTCTATACGTTCTTAGGCACTTATTCACATGTGGTCGAGTCGAAACAAAAACTCAACATTCATCCGGGGGTAAGTAAAATGGAAATTAAGGTCGATTTTTGAGTGAAATTTTTTCAAATTTAGTTTATTATTTTATCATTCAAAAGGAAAAAAACAATGAATAGCATAAACGGAATGGTTATTCGTACACAGTAGCAAAACTAAAAAAAGAAAAAAAAAAAAAAAAGAAAACTAAACAAACAGCGGTGCAATAGCCCATGGGGTCTTCTGTGTTGATCTCAGTTTACGAGACCGGAGGCTATGGGGTGCAAAAGCATGTTCCGGTCAGGTGATCCCAGCCGAAAGTACCCCCCCCCCCCCAGTATTTATTTCACAAGCCCGCTTGGTGCTCATTTTATCGACCCACTGAAGGGATGAAAGGCGTTTAATCGGAAGTTCCCAACCCGGGAATCGAACCCTGGTCTCTGACGTGAAAGCGCTACGGCTAAGCCACTGGGCTTCATACACTGCCAAAGCGAGGTTTAAACTAGTACGATGTAGGAATTTCCGCCGTGAGTGATGCTAAAGAGATAAATTAAAGTCTATTCACGGAGCCAATGACTAGTAGCTAATATCGAAATCGATTGTTAAACGACCCGTGTTTCGTTTGCGGAAAATCTCGCGTAGGGGGCGAGGAGTTCGCGTTAGCTATAATACACGTAACTCGTTGAAAACTCCCGTTATATCCATTACGTGTAAATAAAATCGCGTGTGTTCACTGTAATCGGCAAGAGAAAGCGTAGACCACTTTCTAATATAATGTCTTTGCATCACAGAAGCTTCCTGACTGAAACATCCAACATTCCCGTTATTACGTTTTCCGCAGTTAATACAAGAAGAAAGAAGAGGAGAATCTATGAAAAGTTACTCTCGGGATTATCCAAACTTTTGGAATATAGCCAGACTGCCATAAATAATGCTAGTTAAGTGCAATTCCGATGGGGAGGACGTACGACTCTTCTAACAGTAACTGAAAATGGCATGGAGTGCGAAAAAAAACTTATATCAAGAAAAAAAAAAAAAACACTACTCATCCTTCTCTGAATAAACTTGAAAACATACAATATTAAATAAGAGGTTCTTCTATTTATTTAAGAGTTATATTACTTGGCTGAAAATAAATATTAAGGAGTTAATAATAATTTTCTTTCCTTTTTTTTCTTCAATTTTAATTAATTTTTCAGGGTAGCCGCTGTCTTCGAGCACCCAGTTAACTCTTTTTAATAGTGAAGGGGGATAATGTTAAGAGCAAATTGAAGTTTTTATAAAACTAAATAATAAATTTTAAAGTTCGAGTTGTTCAGCATTCCAATTAACTTGGAATTTCTCTTCCTTATTTCATAAAGTATATTTTTAGGTCCCATAAGTAGCTAAAATAAATTAATTTTTATCTCTTGAATTTCGAAAACTTCGTTCAGTGTAATGTACTTAAAATGAAAAGTAATAATCTACCTTTTCATTACGCCGGCCCAGTTTGTCGTAAACATTTTTTCTCCCTTTATTTCGCATTAAAAATCTCTCTCTCCACCTCCTTCTCTTCCGGAATTCCTTTTCTTTCTTTGACCCTTTTTTTATATAATAAACATTGGAAATCACAGTACTGAAACAACTCTTGTCAAACATTATAATCTTTAGGAATTATTTTCTTGCAGATGTTGAACATGACTGACGAAAAAAGAGCTGATTTTATCAGTAACGAAATTGGTCTTTCAAATTAAGAAGTTTTTACTTTAAGAAAGAACTTTTTAAAAGTTTTTCAATATTTGATTATTAAAAGCATAACAAAGAAAGAAGAAATTTTACTACCTTCATTAAAAAAAAAATCATGGAACTTTTGCATTAATCCTTTGAGCAACGATGATTTATTTTGAGAAAACAAAATAATTTCAGTCATTTGTTGAAGTCACTGTGTCAGTAACTTCAAACTAAGCCACCGTTCCTCAAAATGCGTTTTACCACGATTATTTTGATTGTGTGCCGCGTTTCTAATCTGGGTGATTCTTGAATTTTGTTCCCAAAAAAAAAACTCTTCATCCAGTTTTATACAATCTTTGAATAGGTTTCGTCTTATGCAGTTTTTAAGGATTTTAAAATGGTATAAAAATGAGAGCTGGCACGAAATTTGCTTTGTTCTCAGGATAGCAAATTTGTGTGAAGATTTAGTGAAAATCAAATTGAAAAAGAACACATTCAATTTTTTAGGAAAATCACTCTGAAGTGCACATCGGCGTCGCTTTGTTCTGAACTTAATGTTTGCAATTTTTCAAGACAATCACGGGGAAACTTTTGTTCAAACGGGATATACAGACGTGCATACATCCTTTTCATTTTGTTAGTGGTAAAGAAGTCAATCAAATTTGGAAGTATAAGTCCGTCTGTGTTCCATTGCAAAGGTGTTTATTAAATCTCAAAGTAAAAACTTTCTCTCTATGAATCTCACCTTTGTTTATATACAGGGTGTCCGAAAAGTCCAGGACACATTTAAAAATTTCATAGAAAACCAACAAATTGTCGTGTGAATTTGCGGTTTGCACCATAATACTTCACAGGTTCAAGAGATTTTATGACATCGGGAAAAGAAGAAAAAAAAAAAGAGGGGGGGGAGGCATTTCGCAGCCAGGGTATCAGTATATGCTATACTTGTAATTCTTCGTTTAGTAATTTTCATTCCTTTTTGCGTTTTCCCATGTCAACAAAAACGATTTAAAAGTAACTTTTCAAAGTAACTGAAAATTACTAAACGAAGAATTACAAGCATAGCATATACTGACACCCTGGCTGCGAAATGCCTTTTTTCTTTTTTTCCCCTTTTCATTTTTTTTTTCAATGTCATAAAAACTCTTGAACCTGTGAAGTATTATGGTGCAAATCTCAAATTCATATGACAGTTTGTTGGTTTTCTACGAATTTTTTAAATGTGTCAAGGAATTTTCGGACACCCTGTATTTTTGTAATACCAGTTGCCTTAAAAATTGCATTTCTAAAGAAGTACTGAGCCATTCATTCGAGAGGATGTTTACTCAATCTGTAGAGTAGACAATTTGTAGAGTAGACAATGGATTACGAATTTTGATAGACGGGAGCTCGTTCTTTTCACACACTCTGTAATAGAAACGTAGACAATACAAGCACTCAATGAGATGCTCTGCTATTGTGAACAACCACAGCATTACAAAAGGTTTGTCTTAATTAACTAATATTCAGTCACTTGCTTTTTTATTGCTTCAATGTCTCTTTTTTTCTCTACTGAGAACTGACGAGTTCTCTCGCGACTTTCTTGCTGTGTGGTGAGTTTTTTTGTATTGACGAAGATGCTCCAATGTTGCCTTCAAATAGCTATATGCTGTATTTTTCTTGAGAGTTTGTGTTTTATCCACGTTGATTTTTTTACTTTAATCATATTTAAGCACAAAGCTTATTTAATCATTTTTCATTCAATATATCAAATACAGTGGAAATTTATCATGAAAAGCTAATCAGTAATTTTTCAATACAAACCGTTTAACATTATTAAATACTAGAAATTCGCCCGTCAAGATATGACGGGTGGAAATTGCTTCTACATTTGAAAGAAGCAAATATTTTGATGGTTGAAATTTTAACCGTAACTCCAGTGGATTAACTCTAAACCCCAGTCGATAGAGTTAATTAAAGACAACTTTTTCGTATCTTCCTTCTCTTAAAATGAGTCTTATCAATAAAACAGTTAAGTTACAGGATCCAGTTCATCTTTGTCAAAATAAAGCCTTTCCCTGCATGGGGTCAAACACTAACAAAAATATTATCAAATTATCATTCTAAGGCGCAAGTTTAACTGTGGATGACGTCATTGTTATCGATCAGTTAATTCGCTATTATATATATGAAGATTCTGAAGAAATGTTTTCACATGTCACTGCTGTTAAAAATGATTACTTATTTATACCATTCGAAAGTGCTTATTCAACTTTTATATTTTTATTTGTTTACAATCTAAAACTTAGAAACATACATATACTCGCATAAATCTTTATACTATTCTCATTTGATGGGAGTTATTAACAAAATGCAGCAGATAACCTTAAGAACTCATGTAAGAACTTGTGCGTGAGAAAATTTCTCTCACACCTAATCTTTTCCTCAAAAATTGATTAAAATGTTTATTAGTTGAAAATATTTCATTTATTACTCATTCTAAACACCAAATGTATTATAAAATACTAATATTTGACGAAACAAATAAAATAATTGAAGAAAGTAAAGACAGTTTTTTCTTAATGGTTTTATGCATATTCATAATTGTGTTGTGCATAAACCGTTACAATGGGGTGGTTTCCTTCAGTCAAAAGTAGTACTTTTTGTCACTGTAATTGATAGAATAAGCAAAAAAAAAAAAAAAACATGGACTCGGAAAATACTTTCATTTTCCCAGCAGTTATTTTTAAATTAAGTTTTTAAAAATGTCCGATTTTTCAAACAAGGCGTGGTGCTTATGACGTCACAAATGATGCTCTTTGGCGCATCTTTCTATTGCGTTTCCACGTTATGATAATCAAGAAGCGAATTACAACTGCGCTCTACGTTTGCTATCAACCATATCGTTGTCAATACACGTGAGTAAAGATGCGAATTAAACATTTTGGACCGCGAATGACAACACTGAATGACATTTCGTCATTTGTGAAGTCATCGGCAGAAGCGTTAAACGATGAAAGAGCACCGATTTAAGTAATTTTTTAAAAATATTAAACTTAAAGAAATTATTTACAAAATGGTCAGATTCTATGTTTTCAAGCAAGCTCTTTCAGAAAAAAATACTTTTAAAATTTTGGAAACGACCCCATTGTAAAACTATTCTCCACTTAACGAAGAGACAACCTCCCCCAATTTTTACTGAATCCTTTATCTTTTCAATTTTTGCCGTTTCGGTCGAAAGATTCTCATTTCTAAGCAAGATCGTTTACATTTACTCGATTCTGTATCAACTGTATTGAGTATTCTAGTAGTAAAAGTAAAGAAAAAAAATAACGGAAGGATAATGCAATTTCTATGTAATGGAATCTTTTACGAACAATTATGACATATTCGAGGATGGAATTCATCACTGACGTGGAAAAATTGAGGAAAGAGGGTGAAAGAAAATGGAAGAAAAATAACTGATATGAATCTTTTCTACTTCTTAGATTCGTGTTTAAGACCGCCATTTGCTCCATATCTTAAGGATGACGACGTTTTAAAACTTTTTAATGCGTGAAGATGAAGGTACTAAGAAGTGAAGTGATGAGTTAGGCGAAACTGCGTATAATTTCAAATTCTAACATTATAAGAAACCATTAGAAGAGTAAAAATGTAAATAATGACGTCATAAAAAGACCAACTTGCGAAAATTTGCCGACATGTGTTTCGGATTTACGAGGAATCTTTTTCAATGTAAAAAGAAGTGCTTCTTGTACGAAAAGATAACCGACGTATGCTAAGTGCTTTTATAAAAGCCGTTCATTATATTTTTGTTCAAACGTATTTTATTTTTTATTTCTCGTTAGAAGAGATGATCATAAACATAATTAAATGGTACTCAACTTGTTTGTAAACATTTATTATCCTTTAATGTAAAGCAATGTAAAAAAAAAAGAATTTTCTAATCATTTTAAAAAATATAAGTGTACTGCTTGTGAACTGATTTTTTTTTTTTTTGTTATTTCATTGTTATTCTCCTCTCATGCAACTACATCTCACCTCATGTTTGGCTACTTCTGGATCCTCTGAATTAGACATTCTATTTTTATTTGCTCAATTTGGAAAAAAAAGTCCGCCCTTACCAACAATTCTGATGATACCCAGTAACAGATAGAATAAGGAAAGGATGAGTAATGGACAGAATTCTCTCCTTTTCTCATTAAAATGTGCAAAAGTTCTTTTATAGATCTAAAACCTTATTAAATTTAAATGAACATGAAACCCCAGCAGACCACGTGTTTGTTGTTCATAACCTTCCACCACTGCCTTGTAAATACCAACTGGCTCATCAAATTCATTATGATAACTCTAGATGATTGCACCCTGGGTCGCAGCAACATCAGTTTTACCAGCCTAAAATTCTTATTGTTTAAATCCAAACTTACTAATGTTTGTTAGTGGACCCTTGTCTGTTACTGGTGCCGTTACCCTAGTTGTTTGAAATGGCACGAAGAGTAATTCTTTGAGTGATTACATTTATGTAATTTGTATTGTTCAGTGATGTCATTTCAATAGGAAAGCAAGAAGGGAAAGTGATTAATTGAAAAGTCTGGATTTCTAGTTTGTTATTTTGTTCTACTTAGCCAACTTTCCGTTAAAATACAGTAGAATATCTCAATGAGGGACGCTAAAAGGACTGGATAATTTTGTCCCTAAAGTAGAGGTGTTCCTTCTTCGGAGGCAGATTAATTGATTCAGCTGTGTACTTAACCCAATATAGATTTGCTATATACAGTAGACCCTCGTTTTACGCGATGGTTACGTTCCACGGCAATGACGCGTAAATCGAAACCGCGTAAATTGAGATCTAATACTAGTGTTAAAATAGGGGTTTGGTTCCTTAGATAACAAAATACTTCATTCTAGTGATGCCTAATTGTATAAGTTTAATGTGTACTTACATCGACTTTTATACACAACAGGCATAAAGAAAACACAAATTAATTTCGTTTCCTGTTTATAAAGAGGAGCTGGCTATGATAGTCTTTTGGCAGTCACTAACAATTTTTCTCTGTAATTATTTGCAGAGCATTAACGCACCCATGATCACTTGCGTCATTTGCATGATAGAATCTTCCTTCACTAACAAATCAGAAAAGTCATTTCTATTGTCTAGGAATAGCTCAAAATTTTCAATGCGAATGTTTTTGGTTGTGCGTCACCGACGTCGGTATCCTCTTTGGTTTTGCCCTCCCTTTGTCACTCCTAAAAGTTCTTCTTCCAGTGAGCTCTGAACTGTGTGTCTGTGTGAGTTTACTAACTTTACTTCTGGAAAGAGTTCTGGAACCAATCGTATAAAATGTATCCAGTGGCCAAAACTCGATTATTAGCTCACCAAAATGCAGTTCATTACGCGTAATCTGCAATATTTAGGAGTTTGGATTATGAAAGAATTGAAAATTTTATCTGTTTGCATTGCGGCGTCCGCGTAAAATCGAATCTCATCCGAGTAAAATAAAATAAAGATGTCAAACCTTAAACCACGTATAATCGAAGCCGCATACAATAAATCCGCGTAAAACGAGGGTCCACAGTATACGCAAGGTACTAATACTTAGGATCAATGCTCAGAATGTTTTATATGTACCAAATTAAAATCAGAATTATTCAAATTTAAATATTTTTTTAAGATCAAAATTTAATCTAAAATTTGATGGTGAAGTTTTGTAACTTACCAAAATGTAGGTAATTCGTTACATCTCAAGTAATTTTCAATGTAATGCAACGTAAAGTTACAACTAGTGTTCATACTTTAAGTTTTCTATTAAAAGTTTACTATGGCGGATTGTGATTATCCAGCAGTGATGAGCCTATATGAATAAATATCACAGAAGAAAAAGCATGACTTTTAAATTTCAGCGAGAACTGGGTTCATTTCAGTTTAAATACATACTTGTGTTTTTGTATTGGTTGATATTTAACTTTTATCAGTTATTTTTTAGACAAAAAGTTATTCCTGTGAACTCCAGTAAACTCATTTTTACTTCCTTTTACAAAAAAGGAAGTATTGTATTCGCGAAAAAATTTTCACTCAAAAATCGATCTTAATTCCCATTTTACTCACCCCTGAATGAATATTGAGTTTTTTTTTCGACTCGACCACACGTGGATCAATGCCTAAGAACGTATAGACACGCGAAATACCCATAATGACGATTCCCGAGTTAATTACAACGAATTTTCTCGTGACATCTGTATGTACGTATGTATGTATGTGCGTATTGCGTATGTATGTCGCGTAACTCAAGAACTGTAAGTCCTAGAAAGTTGAAATTTCGTACGTAAACTCCTAGTGGTGTCTAGTTGTGTGCCTCCCCTTTTGATTGCATTCGGGTGTTTCTAAAGAGGTCTTTTGTCCCTTTTTGGAGGGAAATCATTGTTAATTTTGATGTAAACTCAAGTGGTGTTATAATTTGGCCGACACTTGGCAATATATTGCCAGTCTTTTGGTCCCTAAGGTTTGCCGCCAACTTGGCGACAAATTTGGCGATTTTTTTTACACATAATCTGTTTTAATTTGGTTACTATTGGTGATATTTAGAGAGTAAACTATTGAATCACATTAAAACAACCATAATGAGGAAATAACATTAAATTGGAGTAAAAGGAAGTTATCTGATGCACACATCAGCTCGATTTTTTTTTTACTAATTCATACATTTTTTTTTTCTGTGACTGTCCCTTAAATGGAGTGTTTCTTCATTAGAGGCAAATACATGGAGATCCCCTTTCAGAGGGACAGGTTCCCAGAAAAATTACCCTTCAATAAAGGTGTTCTTTCTTCGGATTCGTCCCTTAAATGAGGTAATACTGTACAGACAAATACTTACTCGAAATTACTTTACCTTCTTAGTATTTTTTTTCCTTTATTTGAAATTTGACCGTTTGTTTGCGAAGCTCGAAGCTTTTAAAGCTGTAAGGAAAAAAAGGTTTAGCTGAAAACAGGAAAAAACAATCGTTTCAAATTTATGGTCAAACAGGTGCACTACGTTTGGACAAAAATTATGGGAATATGTGTAAAATGTGTGTGGTTATCATTTTTTTTTCCCGCTTCAAACATTATAAGGCGTTTTTTTATATGCGTAGTATATGTGAATTGTATTTATGTGTGTTTGCTATTGCGTTAAATATACTGCATACCAAATATAATTTCCAGCTATTTCTCTCTTGATAACCTCTTTTACATTTTCGTGCCTTTACGCAAGTAGTCCTTGGATCATTTCCCGCGCACCTGTCACCAGTGAAGTTGAATCGCAATTCCCTCATTAAAGAGAAGCCCAGATGGAGCTTCTGATGCTTTCCCGCTCTTTCTCGGCCCGAAGGAATTCCAAGATAATTTTCCGCACGTGCCACTCCGATATAGAAAATCCGGATGGAGAGTTTTTCCTATTGATTTCCTTCTCATTTCGTATATTCATTCATTCGCTTTATAGATTAATCCCCGGGTTCGAAAGTGTTCTCCATTAATCGTAATCGAACCGCATGTATTTCTTATATGAAAACGAATGTAGACTTAGAAAAAGCGTAAAATGTGTATGAATTGTATTATTATTTTTCTTCAAGCAGTCTAAGGCGTTTATATACGTAAGTAAATTAACGGATATCCGCTAGCGGATTATCTGCGAGTCAATCAACAGCCAGAAACATGTATTATTGCAGCAAAAAGCAAGTACCAATGGCTGCTGTAATTTTTTGAAAAAATTGAAATTTAAACTCGATTGTTTTTTGTTTTATTTATTTATTTGCTTAGTTATTCATTTATACTTTTTGTGCTTCCTTCGTCGTACATACACTTGTTCTTTATTGATATCAGGTTTTGTGGGACAAAAATAAAAAACATTTTTACTGTATTGTTTATATTTTCACTGTTTGTTGAATGTTTTAGGTATCAATACAGCCAAGTGTTTGAGGAAGGACAATTATAACCCAGGGGCGCAACCAGAGGGAGGGGTCGAATACAGACTCTTGCCCGAAAACAGACGAGAGAGTCACCTAACATTTGTACTAGTTTCTTACAAATTTTTAATTTTAGTCACTTACAATCCCTTTGCTTCTCACTGCCTCATTTGTCCTTAACTTTAGCCTTTTTGCGGTTTATCCGCAGCAGCTGTGCTACCCAATTCCACAAATAGTCGGAAGTTTACTCTGTATGCATATACTGTAGAACCTGGCATTCCCGGCTTTTGTTTGTCCGAATCTCCGATTTATCTAGATCAAATTTAATGAGTTAAAAAAAAAAATAAATTCACTCGCCGTACGAGACATTGAGCGACGTAGTGAAAGGCGGTTGACGAGAGAAGCGAGCAGGAAGCGGAGACCCGTAGTTAAGCAGTTTACGAAAGAAAATAAAAGAAGATATCGCGCTCTCAATGCAAGTGGAGCGCACTCAAACTCATCTAGTTTTTCAGGAAAAGAATTAAAACATGTTAGCCATATTATTTTAAAAATTAGGTTTTATTGAGCTCGTATTTGTTTGATATTTAATAACATTTTGGATTGTGTACTTGTATTAGTTTTTGATACTTGAGAAAATTTTTAGCAAAAAAAAATCAATGGATAAACTAGGGGTCGCCACCGGTCACAAGATGACTAAAGAAAAAAAAAAATCAGCTGTCAATCGTTACTTATATTTTGTTAAAATAAACTAATAGTTCAGAAAAAAATTTGACTTGGAAATGAGTTTAAAAAAAAATTCAAAGATTAAGACGCTGATAATACATAATTATTTTATTTTCCTTCTTGAAATTTTTTTATTTTTATTTATTTATTTATTTATTTATTTATTTATTTTTTGTCCTTTTTAACGTTTCCACGTAATATATTAAACGGCTTCTTTAAACTTTTCAAACAGAAATTTACTATTATCATTAACGAATTCACTAATTTAATATAGTTTCTAAATTAATTTTTGAAACCTGTATTATTTCTCCTGCGCATTTAAGACCGAAAAAATTGCTATTTAAAATCGATATGTAACAAGTTAGAAATAAATCCATATTAATCTGCAGTTATGTCTTCTTATCAAAAAACGTAAATGGAAAATAATCGTTTGGCCTTTCATTAAAAAGGATCTTTCAACACACTTTTACCACTCCATGTAATGCACTCCATTGTGATTAATTAATGGAAGCTAGAAACTTCTTCCACTTTTCCCAGCAGAGGGAAAGGCTGCGTATTATCCTTTTGTGTAGTGAAATAAGTAACAAGCTATTCACTAACTTCACAACTAACAGCGTAATTAGTCGAAGGTTTTTTTCTCTTCTTTCATGTCCGTAGCATTACGGTTACCATTAAATATACTAACTCTTACAGGTAATGTTCGAAAAGCCGGGTATTCAATAGAGTTCTCAGGCAATGTATAGAATATCTGGGGGTTTTACGTTAAGTATGTCGAAGTTTTTTGTTATTCCGTTATTTAAGTGACTCTAGGCCAATAGTCCAACAAGTCAGTTTGTTTCGAAGACTATTTTAGAGAGGTGTCACAGATGTTTCTTGATGGATTTTTCAAATATTAAAACAAAATATTATAGCACTGTTTTTTATTTTTAAGTAATATTACTATAAGGTTGGGAAAATGGGCTTGTAATTGAATGTTGCATCCAAAAATTACTGTAAGAAAATTTCTTTACGGGTATTGGTAACTTTATGAAACTTCTGTTAGAAGTTCTTCTTTTTTCCATTTCTTTTTAAAAGATGCGAAATTCTTTTACTTTCTTTGCGAAGAAAATGTATTTGTTGCATGTTCATGAGGAAAGACTTCATTACTTTTGGAGATAGTTTTTTCAATTACATGTTTGTTGCTGTTCTCAAGCAATGCTAATTTGTATGATTTTTTACTGAGCAAAACTTGCAAAACAGTTTCATTTTCAAATAGCTCATATAACAGATTCAAGAGTCCCTGCGGCACTAGAAAATTTTCGAACTCGCCTCGGATATAAAACCACAAATCAACACATTACAGGCCATTCATTCATTAATTACGTAAGGGTCCCGAAGGGGAGGGGGTTGGAAAAATCTCTACATATCCTTATTTGGGGGGGGGGGGTAGACACATTCTTACGTAATATTTTCCAAGTAGAGAAATCGCAGGGATCATATTTCATTTGCTTTTGAAAAGTAAGAAAGTATTAGGATGAGCTGTTTTTTTACTTGTTTTTCAAATAAAGTATAAAAATATAATAAAAGAATCGCACTGTGTGAGGCATGTCTTTTTTTTTAATCAGTATCGCATCAAGAACAAAAAAATATTTGTCAAAAAACATTCAGCCTAGTGTTTTTTTAGTAAATATTTCTCTACACAAAAAGGTTTTTAAAGAAATTCTATAACAGTGAGCTTAATAGCGATTCCAGTGACGTAAGATTCGTTATTAAATTATTTTGAAAAACGAAATGGAATCTTAACTTAAGATGGGGGGGGGGGGGGTGAAAAATCTTACATATCCTTACATGGGGGAGGGGGGGGTTAAAACTGCCAAAATCATCCTTACGTAAGTAATGAATGGCCCCTGACTGAAACGTTTGATTGCAAAAGCCCAATTCGTCTGGAGTATAAGTGGAAGACATCTTACCCCATCAGTCAAAGGTTGAACTTTCTAACATTAAAAAGAAAAGAAAAAACAGATATAAATACAATTATTATACGTCAGTTTTGTTCAGAAGCCCGTTATGATTTTTGAAAATGATAATAATAAAAAAAAAAACAACCTCAAAATCCAGAATAAGCACCGCGAAAGTTTCCTACTTGTGTGTCCATCTTCATTACCACTGCCAAATCCCGGGGCGAGCGCAGAAGTTTCCAGCAATTCGGGCGACGCGACACTATTTTTAACAGAAAAAGTACACAGATGTTTCTGCCGTTTCTCGAGAACTGCAAATCTTTATTTTGACGGGCACTCCTTAAACATTAATATTGCAAGTTTTGCTTTTCCGTTTCAAATAGCACCGTGTTCTTTTAGATTTTTTTTTGGTCTTTTTTTTTTCTTTTTTGTGCCACATCTAAGTAAAATATTGCTCTTGGCTGGATTTAGTCTCCGACGCTGTACGATTTATTACTCGAACAATTATATTACTTCCAGGAAAAAGTAAATTAAAAAAAAACTCTCGGTTTTGCTCTTGTAAATTCTTTACTTATTTATTTATTACTAGTGGTACCCGTACGGCTTTGCGCGTAGTAGAAAATTAAAAAGTTATTTGGTTCGCCTGTATATTTACAAATAATGGATGATGAATTTCTCGCCAATTGGCTATGTTCATTTGCTCGCCCATGTTACTGTTCTACGTTATGATAATTCCGTAATTTACTATTCTACGTTATGATAATTTGCTTTGTACAATGTTCTTAAAATTGGAATAGGAAAAGAACAAAATCGAATTTTCGAAAAATAGCTTGGAAGTGCACACCCGTGTGCTACGAACTAACTTTGTGCCGAATTTCATAAAAATCGGCCGAACGGTCTTGGCGCTATGCGCGTCACAGAGATCCAGACAGACTTTAAGCTTTATTATTAGTAAAGATTTTCAGGATTATTTGTTTCCCGTTTTACCGACACTTTATTGTTTTTAAAGTGTCGTAAAGTTATTATGGGTTCCTAGGTAGGTCTAGGACTGTTGTAAAGGAGCTTACAGCAGTTACCAAAATTTTGAAGGAAAAAAAACTGTTTGAAAATAAGAAAAAACAGCAAAATACCATTGCTATGGCTTTCGACGTTTGAGCGCCAGTACTAACGTAAGAACAGCGAAGTCTTTTTAAACGACACTAGAGCTTGAAAAAAATTGCGATCAACAATAAGATCATGCTGCATTAATATTTCACTAATGTAGTTATTAAAACATCGAATTTTCTGTCATTCTGTACGCTTTCCTAAAAGTAGTAAAATTATCAATACACATTATTACAGTATAATAAAACCTAAATAGGATTTGACCATGAAAATTCTTTACATAAAATATGAAGCTTTTTTTAACCCATAAATTAAAATGAATGAATTATAATTAAGATAGCATATTGTACAGTTTGATTATTATGAAAATTGAAGAGGGGTGGTAGCAGAACACTTCTTGGGCGAAAACGGGGTAAAAACAGTTTAAATACCACTGCTTTAACTGATTTTATGGAGTGTCTTATATTCTAATAAGAGAATTGGAATTTTGCACTGGAACGTTATGTAATGTTTACGGGTATAGCTTTATATGTATGCGCATCTCACTTGCCTTACCATTTCAGTTGTATTTTTATATTGCAAATAAGTAATACATAAGTCAATGGAAGTTTTTCTGCTTTAATTTGCTTAAATTTTGTGGACTTCAGGAGGACTGCAATGTTGTAGCGACTTAAACCCCACTTCAACACTCGGTCACACGAGATAGCTATCAACTATCAGAGGGACCTCTGACCCTCAAACTGTGAAGGACTGCGTGCCAGGCGCCTTTCCTTCAGAAGACAACACAATAGAGGGTGGTGCCATCTATGGACAGTTCGAGAATTTAGAACTAGGCCAGGAGCCGAGTAACTTTCTGGCCCCAGGGGCATCGTTTCACTTGGAGGACATTGTGACCACGAGCATATTTAACGTCGCCCACTCATCATTAATGACGACGGTGTCACACGAGATAGCTCAGTTGAATCAACTTTCAAACGGGCGGTTGGCCAGGATGGGCCTGGTTGAAAAATGAGGGAATCTTCCGGCATTCTTCACCCAACAGTCAGCTCATTTGACACATTAGGAACCGCTACCATTTTCATCCGGAAAGGCAACTTTTTAGTTGATTCAACTCATCGGCGTTCACTCTACACACGAGTAAACTAGCTAAGAGTTTCTTCTTCAGTTTAAACAGCGTTATGGAACAGCAGCTGTAATAAATTCCGCTTTTTAGAAGAAAAGTTGATTAAACTGATATACCTCGTGTAAATACAACGAAAAACGCCAGTCAGGTAGTTTGCAAGTAAGTTTTTCTGAGCATTTTATTCAACTTAGCGAAGAGGCTTTACGTTACAAAAAATAACCTCACCAGTTTTAAGGATCAATGCCTTAAAGTAAATGTGTTGATGTAAATTCTCTACATCACCAAATTCTGGTTTAAAAAAAAAAAAACCTAAAATTGAAAAAAAAAAGAGTGATTGAAGTTCAAACTGTTTTTCGACATGCTTCATTCTCCTCCTCGGCCGTATGTTTCAAACATTTTAGGTAAAATTTTTTGAAAACTTTTCCTTTGATCTTGATCTTATGCTAAATAAGTACGCTTGGACATACTTTTGAGTCTTATTATTAATAAAAACGGTTTATTACAAAAGAATTTCAACATGATCATAGCTTTTAAATACATTTCTAGGCATTTGATTCTGTTATGGTTTTTATGTAGTTATTGTATTTCATGGAGAGCGTACTTAATGTAATTTTTTAACACGATTTTGTAAGACATATTATTATGCATTGGTGCGGGCCAAAAAAAATTTTTTTAGAAGCAACTTCTAATACCAAAAAACTAGTTGTGTATTGCCATCCTAAACATGGGAAAAATAGTGGAAAAAAATAATGTTTGTCTTCAGATCGCGCATTGGCAGCAAAGTTTGAAAAAAGGGTAAAAAATGTCAGTATTCAAATATTTTTTTTATAAAACTCCCACTGTTCAACAATTTTTGTTCTAATGCTGATTAAATGCTTTCTTCTAATACTCTTTTCATATATCTTCGAAAATATTTACATTTCTTTACACTTTTTTGTTCGAGCATAAGCCGCAAAGTTACGTGAAATTAACCAATAAAACGACATTTTTGGCTTATTTTTTACATTGCAGTATTTCTTTTAGATTCCAGTAATAATTTTTTATAACATAAATGTGGACTATGTAACACATTGTTGGAATTGCAATTCTATTTTATTGTATTAACAACCCATAACCCACCACAAGTAGGTAATTGCACTCTGTGTTCCACTCGGCAATTCTCAAGAAGAATAGTTACTTACAGGACTTATATTTGTAAAATAACGAAGATTCACAAAAACAAATTATTTTAAGCAAGTTCCCGCGATTGGATCAAGGTTTGAAGTTGGATTTGGGATTCAATTTTCACAATAATGAACACGAGCATAATTCTTTTTATACCTTTGACCATATGACCTTTCAGCCACTAGCATTTGTTAACGCCTGCTAACGAAGAACTGGAGCTGTATATTTTTCAAACTAAACTACTAATGAAATGAAGACACTCATAAATTATATATATCTTTAAAAACTGCTTCTATGGTTTGATAAAGTTAAAATTTTAAGAAACGAACGAACTCCCGTGAAACATGGACATGTATACTTATTTAAAGTTACAAAATTTATAAGTCAGGTGTCTGTTGAATTTCTGGGTATTGTGGATCTGGCGATTCAAAGAAATGCTCACTTTGCTATTTTTGAGAAATTGTTATTGATCATGGCAGTTTACTGGCGGCAAAATATAAAGGAATTGGATTACAGTACACTGCAAATAATCAAACACTTTTTGAACACTTTTTTCACACGGACACTTGTCCCCTTTTTTAGAACACTTTTTTGAGTCAGTTTTCAAAACACATCTAGAAACACAGTTCGGAGCATATATTTAGTTCAGCATTCTTTTTAGCGCACTTTTTAAGTACTTATAGGATCGCGTTAAAGACACGTTCTTGAACACTTTACTGAACATTTTGTGGCACACATATAGGTACAGCTTCTAGAATGCGTTTTAGAACAATTTCTTCGCACTAATATCATCTGTGGATACCTACCGCACAAGTATAAAAGAAAATTTTAGAAATAATAAATATGCACTAAATTCGTGTTCATTTTGAGACTGCAGGCTGATGATGGTTTAGGCTTTGGATAAATCTAATTATTAATCAGCATATATACTATGAAAATTTAAAATACAATGATATTTCCAAAATAATTGAATAGCTTACAGCAGAATTGCACACAAACAATGTTTTCTAATAAAAAGGTTGCAGGAAAATGTAGTGCACAATATTACTTAGTACAGAAACTGCATATACATTTAAAATATTAATTTTCATATTTACGTTTTCAAAGCTAATCCATACTGTAAAAAGTAAACAAAAGTGTACAAACAAAGGCTCACATAACTTCAGTTTGTTGCTTCATAAATTTCATTTTCAAAAATTTTAATTTCTCAAGATCAAAATAAATTTGCCTTAATTGTTTGAATTCGTGCTACTTTGCTATTCAGTGATCTATTGCTTGGTATCTGATCAATGACCTTAAACATTAGTTGTGTTCTTTTAAAAATGTAAGTGCAGTGGAATTCTTTAATGACTAATCATTTCCTTGAATATTAACTAAAGAGATGAGTGATTGGGGGGATCTGGGGGTGAAAGGGGGAGTCGAGACACTTGCCCCCGTGAGACAACTTTTGGGGGCAAACAAATGTTATATTTCCGTGGGGGTGGGGGGGGGGTTCGTTGAAACTCAATATAAAACTTAAAGGAAGATGAGTAGGAGCATCAGTTTCAAGATTTGCCCCAGCTCGGAAAAATCGTATATCCGACACTAACAATTATCAATTAATTATTTTTAGTTTTAGCTCCTTGCATAAGGAAGAAAAGTGTTCGCGAAAAACAAAATAAATAAAAATTACTTAGTCGTCAGTGGATGGCATACACTTTCAGTTTAGTAGCCCTTTTTTACCATTATTAGCCACTTTTTACAAAACATTTATTTATTTCTTAAATGAGGAAAAAAAGTACTGCATTAAAACATGAGCTGTGGAAAAAGGTATTACCGTATGAGATCTAACTGCAATTCCATTAATTTGCCTTTTTTCTATCCCCTCCCCCCTAACGCCAAATGTGAGTACAAACCTTTTGTATAAGCTTTAAAGTGTGTACTTGTTTTTGAGTGGTGTGGTTTGGATCCAGAAAATAATAATGGCTTTTATTATTGATTGAAAGGCAACATGTAATACTAAAGTTGGGATTGTTCTTACATCGCAAACTAATTGCTTCAAAATATAAATGATTTGAGTATGAAAAATCATTGGTGCAATAATTGTGTGGCCGTTTCGGTTCTTAAGACGTGACTGGTTGAGTACTCTTTTTAGCTTCTATCGTATGGCATTTAATCTCCAGATGGGCAACTAAATGCCATACATTCATGTCTAACTCAATCAGACAGTTAAACTCAACCGGCATTAGCTAACTCAATCAGCATTAGTCAAGTTCATTAACTAATGCAGCTAAATTTAAAATACACATGTAATTTATGTTTCAGACTTACGCACATAACACTGAATTGAGTTTATCAAACTTATCTAGTCATTAAACACAATATATTTTAAATGAATTTATTTAACTTTAAACATACACATTAAAAAAATTACATAACAATGTTTGAAACTATCTTGCTTTCTACAACCTGGTAAAACATTACCTAAAAAAAAATAAGAAAAAGCTTTTTTTTTTTTACAAAAATACGCTTAATTACGAGAACATAAACAATACGTTATACATTTATTTGTAAGCTGTAGGGGAATGTGGGGCAAAGTGAAATAGTGGTGCAAAGTGAAATGGTGAAATAATTTTACTGCCAACAATCTCGTAATATTTTAACTATATAGTAGCACATGTATTCTATTCCAGTCAGGAAAAAATGCATCTGGAGTTTAAAATTAATGATAATAATGGCAATTTTCAAAAAAGGACATTCATATTGTAATATTTTGATGTAAGTCAAAAATTATTTTTGCAAGAATAAAATGATAAAATTATAGTTACTAACATTTTAAATATTAATTGAGACCTTCTAATATTTGATGCAGGATTTTTTACGTTTTTCAGTAAATTTTAAGCATAATTGTACTTCTAATATTGGCAAGGTGAATGGGACAAAGTGAAATAGTTTATTTCGTTTACTCACTCAATTACACTGTTCGGTTTAAAAAAAAAAAAAAAAAACCTTCAAAATGTTTCTGACATTTCGTCGGCTGATTATTATAAAAAATGACCCCCTGAATCCGAATATGACCTCCGTTTTCTCCATATACGTACCAATTTTTTTGTTAAAGACCCCCCAAGTTTTTTTCAATTTTCCTTAGTTTTAGAGCTTTTTTTTTTTTTTTTTTGAAGGTGAAAGGAGCTGTACATTAACTGCTAACATAGTTTTGGTGGGCAAGAGAGGTTCAAAGTTCAAGATCATGGACACCCATCACAAAAAGGGGGACTTAGGGGTATATCCCTCCCCAAATATTAGAAAAATCACGAAAAACGATTTTTTTTTATTATGCTTTATTAAAAAAAGATGTTTTAAAAAAATTTTGGTGTAGAATGAGAGTATAAGACTCCCTTCTATGAGTCCTAGGTCCAAAAAAAATTTCGGATGTAAAAAAAAAAAAAAAAAAAAACTGTATTATGAATGCCGCACGTTGCATACGAGTTGAATCGCAAGTCCTCATTCAAATAGATGTTCTTCTGGCTGATTCTTATGTAAAATGACTTCTTGTTTCCAAATACGACCACCTTTCCCCCATCACACTCCCCTTTTTAAAACCTCCCCCCTCCTGATTCAGAGCTATTTATTGTTTTAAATTTGGAGGGAAAATGAGCATTACAATAACCGTAAACATTACATATTCTGAATGACTAGAGATGTACAAGGTTCTAAATCTTGTGCATATATAGCAAGAAAAAAAAAAAAAAAACTTGCCCCCCCCCCCGAATTAAAAGGGGGACGTGATTTTCTACAAAAATCGGTACATGTAGGAGGAAAACGGAGATCATATTTGGATTCAGGGGGTAAATTTGCAGAAGAATCAGGCGGAATAGCCTCAGAAGCATTTGAGAGTAATTTTTCCTGCACAGTGTGTTTGGAGGGGTGCCCCACCCCCCTGTTTTCTTTTTTGCTACATATGCATAAGATTTTGTGCTTTGCACATCTCTAATCATTCAGAATAATGTTTACGGTTATTGTAATGCTCATTTTCCCCTCCAAATTAAAAAATGACTGGGGAGAGGAAGGGGTAGGTTCTAAAAAGGGGGGGGGGGGGGGCGTGATGGGGAGAAAGATGGTCGTATTTGGAAGTAAGGGGTCATTTTATATAAAAATCAGCCAGAGGAATGCCTTTTTGAATGAAGACCTGCGATTCAACTCGTATTCACATGATTTTTTTTTAATTTTATTTTTTTTACATCCGAAATTTTTTTTGGACATAGGAGTCATAGAAGGGAGTCTTATACTCTTATTCTGCACCGATTTTTTTTTTTTTTTACAAACATCTTTTTTAAAAAATCAGAATAAAAATCGTTTTTCGAGATTTTTCTTTTATCTTGAGAAGGTATACTCCAACCTCCAAATCCCCTTCTTTGCGATCGGTGTCCATGATCTTGAACTTTGAATTTCTTTTTCCCACCAAAACAATGTTAGCAGTTAATATAAAGCTTCTTTCACCTAAAAAAAAAAAAAAAACTCTTAAACTAAGGAAAATTGAAAAAAAAAAAAAAAACTTGGCGGTCCTTTAAAAAAATTGGTACGTATAGGGAGAAAACGAAGGTCACATTCGGATTCAGGGGGTCATTCTACATAAGAATCAGCGGACGAAATGTCAGAAGCAATTTGAAGGTTTTTTTTTTTTTTTTTTGCCGCGCAATGTTATTTACGAAATCACTTACGGATTCATTTATTAATTTATTTACATTCCTTCATTCATTAATTCACTTATTTATTCCTTCACCCATTTTCTTATTTATTCACTATTTTATACGGTCATTTATTTTCTTCATGTATTAAGTATTTTATTTATTTAAGTTTTCGTTCATTGTATCATTATCTTTTTATTATTCATTCTACCCTTCTTTTACTCATTCATTTGAACAAATACATTTTTTATGAGTGAATAAAAGATTTTCCATTTAAAAAGATATTTTATTTTTCACTCTTTCTATGAAAAGAAATGAAGGGAAAAATTTCCACTTTTATTTATTTATTTATTTTTATTTTTATGGCATAAATTTAAAACCAAGAATTAAAAAAAAAAGTTTCATTGCAAGTCTTGTTATAAAATACAATGTTCTTTCTTTGTAAAGTAATTTTGAAAAGAAATTTCCAATTTGTTCATTTGAAAAAAAACTTAGTCAGCTTAGCAATTTCGTTTTACCCCACATTTTCCTACTATTTTTTCTATAATAATAATTTTTCCGAAAAAAGCCCCTATACACCTGTCCTCCTCCTTTCCTCTTTACATCATCAAAGATAGCTAAAATGTTTCAGATGCATCAGTTTTTATAATTTTCCGGAGACCCCCCCCCCCCTCCAACCAGAGTTTCCTTCCTCTAACATCACCAAAGATAGCTTTAACCTATACTTAAAAAAAAAAACATTTTTAAAATATTGTGGTTAATAATACCCTTATTCCTCAAGTTACCTTACAAAAATGTTTTTAACACTTTAGCTTTAAAATAGTTTCAGCTGAAATGAACCCCGGAACATAAAACCCAAATTTCCTTAAAAATGCCCTAAATATACAGTTTTAAAACCGCATTCTTACATTTTTTCCTAGAGGTATCCTTCCCCCTTCTCCATGCTTTCCCCATCTTTACATAATCAAAGACAGCTTAAACATATTTTAAGACTAGATAAATCTCCGAGGGAGATCTTCCTACGCCCTTTTCGGAACTGTAAAAATGGCTTAAACTTGCGTTACTAATATTGAATTCGGCATTTTTCTCAGAAAAAGGTATGGTATTTCCTATTTTCTTAGTCTGTGGTTACCCTTAATCTATCTTTCAATGTGATAGAACATATAACAACTAAATTACAATTGAAATAGTTTTTACACTGCAACAGACATCACGTTTAGTTATCCAAAAATTTTTACTAAGTCTTTCATGAAACTTTTCATGGTTCAAAAAAAAAAAAAAAATGTTTTTGTGTTTACGTTATCAGGTTGTACATGATTTACAAAGAAATAAAGGGTTTTTTTTCAAAGAAATAAAGGATGAAATTTTTTACTGACATGTTTTTTATCACACGGCAAATTAAAAAGTGAGATGAAAGAAAAAACTATTAAGCATTATTTTCTGAACTAGCGGTTTTAACTATTTTTGTGTCATGACCCCATATTTAAGAACACGACACCTGATACATGTATTGTACGTACGCAAAACACACATTTATTTTAGGCACCCTGTTTGCTCTAATTGCTTTAATGATTTCAAAAATTCGACTTAATGAGATTTTTAGCTAATATTTTGAACTCAGATTATTCATTCGAACAATACTTTGCTTGACATTTCTGCAAAACATCGATCATGAAGCTCAAATTTCTGATTTTTTTTAATGCAACAGATAATAAAATTAATTATCCATAAATAAGATACTAAATGGTACGCAATATTTTATCCTCAAAATTCAAGACAAAATTAATTGATATGAAACATTAGACAATATATTTTGTCAAACATTACTTAGAAGTATCTTGATCCCTGGACTTAGGTTCGAATCTCATTCACACTATTGTGGTAGATTTTGATCATATTCAAGTTTTACCTAATCTAAGCCGCAGAACCTCCAGCGATTCATTCTTTTTCGGTTTGTTAAAGCAAAAAGTTGTGCACAAGATGATCGATCTTGTGGAATGTTTACAAGCAAAAGTACTAACGTATCAAAAAATTGCTAACCAGAAAAATAAAATCACCTGAAATATTTGTAAAAACAAAAAGTAGAAGACAGAACTTATAAAAAGCATTTAGGTGAAAGAGATGCTTTTTTTAGGATTGAAATTGAACAGCGTAAGAAATGCCCTTCGACCTTCATTAGAAATGTTTTTGGGTCATAACCTGTGGTTTAGGAGCCCTTGTTTAAACCTCTAATTCCGATGTTCTTAAAAAATTCTAAATCTAAAGATAAGGACAGGAGCCCTAAATCATTCGTCAAGTTTGAAAATTAAAATCGTAACACGTTAGTCTTAGCGTAACCACACAGTTTTAAAACACAGGATTTCATTTTATTTCAAAACTTAAGCGGTATGGTAAACTATTAGTTTATTTAAAACAAAAGTATGAAGCTCAGTAAATGTACAAATACAAAAATTATCTGTAAAGAACATAAAAAAGGAAAGTGGCGTACCTTTTGAGCATTCAAAAATATCACGAAAATGATTGCGGCCGATCCAGATTGTTTACAAACATGGCGTAGCAAAGAAAGCAATGATTTCAAAAGCACTCTTAAATCTGCGCGCGATGTGTTCTCAAGTGTATTCCCAAACTTTGGCTGAATAGAGATTCCCAGCGAAACACATTCGGTGCACTTTTGGAACGTTTTCTTTATAACGGAACGGATTAGTAAAACATTTCAGCTTCATTTCTTTGTACATAACACATTCGAAATACATTTTAGCACATATTCATGCAACTGGAACACTTCAAGAGTTTCAAATGTGTACCGATTATTTGCAGTGTGGAGTATACAACGCAAAAGATTACCCATAAAGAAACACTTCTATAGCTGTCAGAGAATTTCTTCCACCAATATTAAGATTTTAAAATTTCGAACTGTAATAGTTATTTGAATGATCAACGTGTTTACTTTCTTTCACTTTAGTGATGAGGTAAAAAGCAAGGATATTTACATTTATTATACATTTGCTTAAGTATGTATTCTAAAAAATTTCCTCTCACAATCGGGCAGTTGAGAGGATTGTGGAACTGTCAGGGAATCTGCAGATATTCCTTTAAAATACTAGAAGCACCAGATGGATTTACATGAAAATCTCTATACTCACAAACATCAATACCCAAAACTGAGTCGATAGTCCAACTTCAAACCTCAATCCAAACGTATAAACATGTTCAAAAAATATAGTTTTTGTGAATGTAAGTTAGTTTACAAATATATAAGTTCTGTAAATAACTATTTTTCTTGGGAATTGCAGGGCGGAACACCGAGTGCAATCTTTTACTTGTGATGGGTTCTGGGTTATTAATGCAATAAAATATAATTGCATTTCCAACAAAGAGCTGTAAAGTGCACATGTATTGTATAAAAATTATTACTGGAATTTAAAAGATGATATACTGCAATGTACAAAATAAGCCAAAAACGTCGATTTTTGGTTAATTTCACATAACTTTGAGGTTTATGCTCGAACTATATATATATATATATATATATATATATATATATATATATAAAATCTGCAAAGAAAAGTAAATATTTTCAAAGATATATGAAAAGAGAATTAAAAGAAATCATTTAAACTGTATTGGAACAAAAATTTTGAACATTGGGAGTTTTATAAAAATGTTTGAAAATAGACTTTTTTTTAACCTTTTTTTTCAAACTTTGCAGCCAATGCGCGACCTCAAGACATAAATAATATTTTTTAAATAATTTTCCCCATGTTTAGGATAGCAATACACAACTTTTTCTTGCTATTAGAAGTTGCTTCACGAAAATATCCTTTTTTGGGCCCACCTTAATATGCATATCGTTATACGCTTGATAACAATGATAAAAGCTTTTCTAGATTATTTATTTTTGGTATTCATATATTTGTAAATATTGGTTAAATGTTTTTAATTTTATTTTTTACATGGTAATTTTTTTAACCGTTTTTTATTTTTTATTTTTAAGGAGAAGGTTATCAGTTTATAATGTACGCTTATTTAGTTTCACTTGTCCGTTGATAACTTCTCACTGGTGAACCAATTTAGATGATTCTTTTAAAACGGACTGAAGGCGATCCAAAGACGTTTCAATACATTTGCTTAACGCTTAAATGTCTCATTAAAAACATTTTAAAATGTTCATGGGTTTTTATTTCTTGCTTAATCAAAAGGGAGGATGATTTAAATTTGTGTTTTATTTGAAGTATGGTTTATGGTTAAAAAATTCATTTGGCGAAACTAAAACGCAATAAAAAATAAATACTTTGCAGTTAAATATCTTAAAATGTTGATAAATATTGTAAAAATATTTTTCTGTCAAAGTAGTAAAATTTTATTCTTCATGAAAGATTCAGAACCCAGGCGTTGCATAAGTAAACAACACGTTTATGCAACAAAAAGGGAAAGTAAAATCTACTTTTAGTTTCATTAGCAGAAAGTTGCTTACTGCAAGTTAAAAATTGTTTTGTGTAGAATTTTCATTCTGTATGGTATTGGTTATTAGAGAGCTAAAGTTCAATTCTCAAAGTGTTTTAGAAGAATTAACTGCGTACGTTGGAAAAGCTCAGCAATATACAGTTTGAGTGAGTAAATAGATTAGTTATTTCCAAAAGTCTTATTGCGTGTCTTTCTTCCCAACAAAAACCTTGTTTTACGACTTAACGTTCAATTTATAAATAAATCAGTTGATAAAAAAAACAACTTATGTAAAAACATTTAAAACATCATTTTTTTTTTATAAATTCAAAGAACGTTTGGTAGGTCAAAAAATATTTTTACTTGTAATTAAAAAAGAACAAAACATATTATTTTCAAAAATAAATTGAAAATACCAAAACGGTTAAAAATGTGCTACGAATAAGATTTCTGTATTGTTACATTATATTGAGTGCTGGTTATTGAATATGACAGCTTATTTTTACTCAAAGTACTATCTTTTTTATTTAGTCTGATTCTGTCTGAAGCTGAAGCATTAATTTCTAATATTTTTGAAGTAGCAAAAAGAAGTGAACGAAGAATTATTGGTTTGAACAAAAATGGAATATTTAAGAAATGCCATGAAAATGTTCTTTCTATTTTTACTTCTTCTGAATTCAATTGGTTTGTTCTTTTTATTCAGTAAATTTTCATTATTAAATCCAACTCTGAATGAATAAAGAACAAGAAGGCGGAAAAGAATTGAATAGAACATGATTGTTGTTTCAATTTTTATGTATGAAGAATAAAGCAATTCAGACAATGGATTTTAAATGTTTTAATAGAAAACTGTTTGAAGAGGCTTTCTTTTGTCTGTCTTAAATCGTCTGAAAATTAAGTAGTGTTATTTTTTCAATAATCATCTATTGGCAACGGCGAAAAATGCAGGGATTTCTTACTTCGGTTCACCTCATGAGTGTAAGTAAAATAGTTGCGGATGAAAACAAATTCTTGGAAATATTAGCCGGACTTAAAACCGATCCGATTTTTTCAGAAATGAAGCATCATTAATGTTTCAAGTATTTTAGTGCTTTTATAGTCATACGTAACTCGTTATTATTCTGGAGAAAAAGAGTGCATTATTGATAAAAATAGCTACATCCGCACACAGGCCGCCGAGAGGCCATATCAGCCTAGTCTGAAACTAGGGGCCCAGCCCTTATAGTAGGTCCGACTCATAATCGGAGTAGTATAAATTTTATAAGTTTTGTGCGGGGTGGGATTCGGTGACCAAATTGACAAGGGGCTCACCTCGGCTCTCTGCGGCTCTGCCTACACAGTGATGCCAGCTAGGAATTTAAAATAAATATCTTAACTTAATGAAAATCTCCCTTCCCGAAGTAGAAAGAGTTTTCGTTGACTGAAGGGTTTACACATAGATTAGATTAAGCTCTAATCGTAGTCCAAGAAGTATCTTGAGTTAATGAAAATCCTTTTTTCCCCAAAAGTAAAATGAATTATTTTCTCTAACGGAAATGCATTTATAAAATTTAGCCTCAAGTCTAAGCGTAACCCGTTTAGTAAAAAACAATCACTTGTAGCAGTCACAAATCTCCCTAAAAATCCCATTAAGATTGGAAAAAAAAAGCATCACTATTAGCAAAAAATAATGTGCTAGTGTGACTATGATGTCACATTAAATACAAAAGGAAAGTGAAACATCGTTCTGATTTATGTAATGGCATTGATATAGCATTCATTTTTAATGGGTTTCTGCGCTAAATATAAGCTTAATTAATTTATTTATTAATTTTTATTTCTGAAATGCCAGGTCAATTGACCATTAGGTCATTAGACCACGGCGTGTCCAATATCTCTCGACATCACAATTAAAATTTAGTGCAGAGCAACCGTCCAGATGAGCAGCGTCCATGACTTGTCGAGAGTTTCATAAAGTACATTTTGGAGAATCAACGGTGAAAACGTAGCAATCCTCCTCGTGGTGCACTCTGGATAACGCTAAATCTGCTACAGCGTTTACTGCTTTCGCTGCGATTTCGCTTTAAAATGCAATAGGTAGCTTAATTAACTCTTTTAACTTGAAAAGTAGTTTACCCAAGAATATTTTCTATCAGTAGTACGAATTAATTATACCCCATAAATGAACTGCATTAAAAATAAAATAGAAGTTCAGTCACTTCTTTAACGTGATTTCATGAAAATTTTTTCATTTAGTGCCTTATAGCAGAAAAATGTCCTTTAATCAACCGCAACTAATGTGAAATTCTTTTCTGAAAAATTAACTTTTCCTTTAGTGCAAAAAACTCAATTTCAACACACAAGTAAACGTCATCTCATTAAAAGTTGAATTAAATTCAGACATAGATTCTAATAAATTTAAGCGCTTATGAAAAATCTGGCTTTATATATTGCTTTACTTTTAATTTTCAAAACACATTCAATTAACTCGTCTACTTATAAAACTTATTTGTCTACAACTTTTTCTAATAATGTGTCTGTGATATTGTATGTATCATCTTTTTCTGCAATTAAATGTCGGTAAGTTAAAAACTGAGTAAAATTGAGAAATAAATTCTAAGAGACTGACTAATGTGGGAAAGCTCTCAGATTGTTATGTTTTTTTTTTTTTTTTTTTTTTTTTTTAAAGTACATGAAAGAAACTGTAGTGTTATCAAATCCTCTCATTTTAAAATCTTGCTGTTGAGTAATATTTATATTTTTGCAAGAAACATTATTCCATTCAACTGTGTTCAACAAATTAGAGTTACCACATTGAAAACGAGTTAGAATTCAAATGCAAATTCGAAGCGATGTAGTGCCATAGAAAATGCAATAGTTTTTCTAAGTCAGTTTCATAAGAAAAGGTAACTTAATCACATCACTGTTATTATTTTTTTAATAATTGCTCCAGTTGTTATGCTATTATAAACATAATGCAATAGCTATGCAATTAACCCTTTCAGGGGCGCGTCATTAATTTTTGAGAAATCTTAAGAAAAAGCACCACAAGTGGGTTTGTTTGATCATTTAGACATAGATTTTTCAGTTTAAAAAAAATTTCGGAATGTTTTTCGCTGGGGGTGGTGTCCCCATTTTTTTCACACCCCCACCTGGGGGAGGGCAAAAACATGTTTATGCATGTAAAAATGAATTTGAATCTTTTCAAAAAATATGATTGACTACCTCAGGTAAAATGACGAAAAATGATTCACTCTTTCAGCGCTAATTAAAAATTTTAAAATCTGAAAAAAATTCCAATTTTGGGGTAAAGGAAAAATTTAAAATTTGATGATTTGAACAAGAAATTGAGCCTACGGAAAAAATATTTTTTTGTTATTCTGTCATCTAATGTTGTTCACTGAACTTAAAAGAAGAGGACTCAAGCGATTTTGATTCAAAAATTCTGAAAAAAGAAAGATAAAAATTTATAAATTGGTGGTTTCACAGCGCGACTACTGCCCCTGAAAGTGTTAAGCTCCATTATGTAAAAAGTATTCAAACTCAGGCATAGATTCGAAATTTTAAATGGTATAGAAAGTATGGGTTTTTTAATCAATTTTAAAGTACGAAATGTAGAATTAGGCTCTCGAAGCTCAAATTAAAATCCATTTGTTGAATAATATTTTCTAATATTATGTCAAATTAAAATCAATTGTTAACTGATATTTTCTTATACGAGGGGGGACCCAAAAATAACCGAGTTTTTGTTCTAAAATATTTATATATTAGTTATTCACAAAATTTCTTTTGTCTCCTTTAAAGTGTTCACCCTTAGATGCAATACACTTGTAAATTCCTTTTTTCCACTGTTAGAAGCTCGCCAGGAACTCTCTAACTTTGGCCATGTCCAGCGCCCCTTGCGAAGTAGTTTGTACAGTCTCTACATCATCAGAACGCCTCATTTTCAGATTTTTTTTTCATCCTCGGGAACAGAAAAATATCACAGGGGGCTAGGTCTGCCGAATACGGGGGTCGAAGAACGGTCGGCCACCCCTGAGAGGCCAATTAGCGGTTAATAGTAAAGGTTGTGTGTACGGGAGCGTTATCATTGTGAAGGAACCATCCTTCCAATCTCCCTAGCGAGCTCCAACTCACTCTTGTTTCTTCGAAATTTTCGTCAATCGTAAAACGACCACTCTCGTTGATTTTTTGGCAGATTTTTTCAACGTTTTCATCATTTCGAGACGTTGAAGGGCGCTCAGTGTGAGCATGATCTTCAACATTCATGCTACCCGCGTTTAAAGCGCCCAAACCACTCGAAAACTTATGTACGGCTCATAGCATCGGTCTTGAAAAAGTGTTGAAACATTTGGTAAGCTAATCCATTGCCGATTTTTCAAGCAGGAGAAGCAAAATTTCAAGTTTAGTTTGTGTTTTTAAATCTGCCATGTAATGAGTTCGCAGGCGGAAAGAAACAGCACCTGAGAAAAACAACCCTATGATCAGACGGTATCAATTAAACTGACGCCACTTGCACCGCTGGTTTGTGAAGATCTCTACTTGAGCCATCTAGCTGGAGAACACTCTACTACATCTAGGATTGGCATCGCACCATTAGTCCGGTTTCTTTTTGGTGCCCCTCGTACATTATATGAAATATTATACATCTCAACTAATGCCAAAATTTCACTGCAAGATTCGAACTCCGCGGAAACACCAATTACTGTTCTAGGGCGAAGAAGTCTTATGTAAAAACTTAATAGATCTCTTTGCCGTATTAAACGTTGCACAGGACACACCACGTGGAGGTAGATCTATAGTCGTGTACAACATCACTCTTTGATTTTTTTTTAAATTGGTGTATATGCGTATCCAAACTGTACCCTTTGCGGGGAGTTCATCTTCATAGATGGTTCCCATTTTTCTTGATATTTTACTGCTGAGCACTCATTGGTTGAGCGGAAGGAGGCAAGAAGTCGAATGAGGCAATGATTTTTCTTTTCTCCTGTTATTCGTTTTAGGCACTTGTGTCTTTTATCAATTTGTCAAGTTCTCTGCCATTTGAAATTCAATTATTTAAAAAAAAAAAATCTGAACTTTCCTCTCTTGAAGTGGAGTCAAAATTAGATATTAATGCTGAACAACACAATTGCATAGAACATATGATTTTTTTTATGTTTCCTGCGCTCAAGTAAGAACAATGTTTCCAATTGATCAACTTCCCGGAATTCAAATTTCATTTTTGAGCCATCTCTTCTAATAGTGTGTCTAAAACATTATTCACTCAATTATATCTGCAAATGCGAGTCGCTAATTCTTCCAAGTAGTGACAAATAAAAAGAAATAGCGATGCATCAATTTACCCTTCGCCAGTCTTCGTGTTTTTTCGGTGCTGCCAATGCTGCGAAATGGTCAAACGGCGTAGAAAATATTAGTAAATTTTCTGCACTAATGTACGAAAATGGAAGATTAGATTTTTAAAATTTATGTCAAAACCTATATTTTCTAATATTATGAGAAATAGTATGTATATCAACTGTACTGTGTAAAATATTCCATCTCACAGAGGGGAATCAAATTCAAACAGTTCGATCAGAAAGTGAGAGTTCTTTTCTTTTTCGTTTTTTAAAAATAATATTCCTGATAGGGTTTCATGAGTTTACGATTCAATAGTCAGAAAATTATGTACGGAAATGTACAATCAGTTTTTTGAAACTCATATTAAAATGTATTTCTTGAGTAATATTTTCTAATATAATGGGTGAAATACTATGCATTTCAACTCAACTCGACAAAAAAAAGAAGAAAAAAAAAAAAAAGAAGGAAAAAAAAAAAGGAAAGAAAGCTAAAAGCATCTTAAAAAGTGGAAAACAGTTCAATTACGCAGAAAATATGAGCTTTTCGATAAGTTTTCTCTGTTAACGTAAGAAAAGTGTTTCCAATCGATGAACTCCCCAAAATTGAAACTTCATCCTCTAATAGTATCTAAAATATTACTCACTCAATTATATCTGCAAATGAGAGCAACTTATTCTTCCAAGAACTGACAAATAAATCTGAATAGGTATTCGGCGATGCATCGATTCATCCATCCCCAGCCTTCGTGTTCTTAAAGAGACCTGCCAATGCTGCCCAGGACAGAATTCATCAGTCTCTCTGGGGGTGGACAATTGGATTGAGATTTGCATTTCTTTTCTTGGCGAGGACTGAATTGCCGATAGATCCGGAGTGATATATAGCCCATGGCTGCAAAATCACATTACACTTTATCAAAGGCGCTTCCGGACGGAGCTCATGCCTGCAGAATGCTCACAAAGAAAAGGTAAACAAAAAAGTTTGCTAAGGAGTATAGCTTTGAGGAGAGATACAAATGAAGAATAAAAAAAAGGTAAAAAATAAATCGACTCCTTTTAGTTTTCTTTAAAAAAAAGTATTGTTTCCTGGTGGAGTTCAGTCTGGTGGGAGTTGCATTAAGGGTTTGAGGAGGACACTAAATGTTAGTGTTAAGAAATTTAATCTAAGAGTAATAATATAAACACATAAAAAACGAATTTGTTTCTGACACGTTTAAATTTATCAATCATGGGTTATAGCGAGATAATTGCTCTTTCTTTCTAAAAATTATAATTTTGCAAATATTTCATTGTAGCATTTCAGATTTTTTTAAATACTCAATATCATGTAAAAACAACTCTCATAAATCGGAATACTTAAAAAGTTGTACCACATTAAACAATAACCAAATAATAAGAAATGTCCACAGTTCTAAGGTTAAGAAGAAATTAAAACACTTAAGAAATTGTAGTATACACACACACACATATGTTTGTATATATATATATATATATATATATATATATATATATATATATATATATATATATATATATATATATATATATATATATATATATATATATATTATATATATATATATATATAATCATAAATATAATAATAATCATAATATATAATAATAATCATATAATATATATATATATAATAATATATATATATAATCATATATACAATCATATATAATAATCATATATATATATAATAATAATCATAAATCGGAATACTTAAAAAGTTGTACCACATTAAACAATAACCAAATAATAAGAAATGTCCACAGTTCTAAGGTTAAGAAGAAATTAAAACACTTAAGAAATTGTAGTATACACACACACACATATGTTTGTATATATATATATATATATATATATATATATATATATATATATATATATATATATATATATATATATATATATACACATGTTTGTGTATATATATATATATATATATATATATATATATATATATAATATGAAATACAGTTTGAAAACATTTTAAATGTGAAAGAAAAATGAAAGAATAAATACTAAAATGTACTGTAATGCCAGTGCAAAACTGCTAGAAACAAAAACAGTACAAACATATTCATGAATAAACAATCAAAATAAATTGGAAAATGCAAAAAGCAAAAACACGGGAACAACATCAAAACGAAATAAGGTGAACCTGGGACCGATACTTTCTCAAGGGGAGGACCGGTCCCTAATTTCAGAAGGACCTTTCTGTTTAGCAAGAGGGAAGGTCCCAAAAACTTGCTACCCTCCCCGAAAGCCTTGGAGGAAAATAGAACATGAATACATACCAGAAAATTAAAGAACGAAAGAGTTTTCAGACGAACCTTCAAAAGGAAGCAGCAATCAAAATGTAAACCCTGAAAATGAAATGACTTGCACGTCCCAGGCAAAAATGCAGTTAAGACACGGCAGCAGCAGAACATGGATTTGAAACACATGGGAGTTGAAAAAATCCCTGGAGAGTAAAAATACATACCACCAGAGTAAAGTATAGAGCAATTGTATTGTTGCAGTAAGACCACCTAAGCTATGAAGGTCTGTTGGGATATATCCCGAAAATTTCTGATGTAATTTCCGATCCAGTATTTTTATTCCGATCCAGGATTTTAGGAGAGTGAAGAAACGAAAAAGTGGTCAACAATGGACGCTATTTACTGGAGTTTAGGGTTAATGCACTGGAGTTAGGGTAAAAATTTCAGCTATCAAAATATCGCTAAACAGGCGACGGCTTCGTTCAAATGTAGAAGCAATTTTCACCCGTCATACCTTAATTTTAGTCTAAAAAAATGAAAACATTCAAATGTAATATTTTAAAAATCCACACTGTTTTTTCACCCTTTTCGACGATGCTAAATTTTTATTCAAACTATCAAACAGGGAAATACGCTTCACTAAATTTTTGAGGCGAATTTTGCATTTTCAATACGTGAAATGCGCTTGTAGGGGCATTCAAAATATCTCTGGCATAGTTAAAAATTGAAATTATTTTAAATAGATAAATAAATGGATCAACCGTAGAAAAATGTATTTATTATGGAGGAATATGTAGGGAATAATATAAATTATATGGAGGAATAAAGTAGCAATAATTCTTCATATTTTCCTTTTTTTAAGCTCCGAACTTCTTTATTGAATGATATTTCCGAAGCTAAAAAAAAGCCTCTTCTTTAACTTTTCATAGCAAATAATTTGAATTTTAGCCCTTGAAAGAAACTTGGTTGTTCTGTAAAAAATCGAAAAAGACTCGAAATTTCATTGAAAATACGCTCTAGCACGTACAGGAAAAAGATCAATGCCTCTAAATTATTAGCGTTTATCTGTTTCGAATACGTGTTTAATGTTTTATGCTTCAGAGAGATTACTTCAAGTTGAAAGACGTTGATGAAATTTCTTATGTACGTTTCAATCTTAACAACATGAAAACGGAAAGATTACTATGCCTTTTATTTATTTACTATCTTTTTGAATTGTAAATTTCTATTGTAAAGTTATTTTATTTTCGTCCGATAATGGATGTCCCAAAATGAGTTCACATTTTTAACCTTTTGCCTTTCTAAGGTGATACTAGAGAAGAGATTTTTTAATGATCTCTTTGTTAAGTTTGTGCTTTGAAACAACATAAATTGTGAAATGTATCAGTTTTAAAAACCACAGGTCCTTTGATGCTCAGGAATTCACATAAGCGGGGGGGGGGGGGTTATCCCCCAGTGGGAGACGAGAAAATCCCCTAAACGGAACGTTTACGCCTATTACACTGTGTAATCACATGTGTAATCATCAATAACATGTGTATTGCATTTCTTGCAATACACATGTTGTGACCAAAAGTCACAACATGTAATTAATTGTGTACCATGTAATTGTAACCAAAAGTGTCAAAAGATATGGATGTCTAACACGTCACGTTTCTTAGTTGTCGCCTCTATAACATTTTCAGTGCACCCTCGTTTAGATTATGATAAAAATAACTGAATACCAGTTTTATTTCAATAATTAGAAGTATAGAACAGCTTATTAGTATATACTGTAATAAGTATCATACGCAACTACTGTTTAATAGACTATTTTATAACAATTAGAATTGTTGTAATTTTCTGAAGCGTCAACAGTGAGTGTTTGAATTCACAACTTAATCCGTAAGAAAATGAATCTTCCGCCCTTAAATATAAAATTATTCTTGAAGGAAATTTTTGTCAAAGCTATGGACAAAAATAGCAAAAAAATTTTGCATTTGAAAAATATTTCTCCCAAATCGAGTCATGTTAAATTAAAATTAAGGCATTTTTGTCACCCCACAAATGATCACGAGAGTATCGAGAACGATGACCTTGAAAAAAAATCTCACCCAAAATGAACTACCGGCTCGGTTATCTCTAAAAGAGGAATTTCGAGATTTTAGTCAGTCGTAAAATTAAAAATGCCAAGTTTCAAGTGGAAAACTTGCAAAAATATGAAAGAATGAGTTGCAGAATGTCGTTCAAGATACATTTGCATTTTCACTTCGATTTTTTCCCTCCTAATCTTGTAATGGCGAGTGATGAACACTTTCATAAAGATTTTAAACGCATAGAAGAATGTTACCAATGAAAATGAAATGCCAAAATGTTGAGAGATTACTGTTGGTTTATAATTCAAGGGAATTTTACTATACGCTCAAGGATAAGTTAATTTTTCTACATTTTTTTTTAAAATGAAATGTGACTTATTTTTCAACTCAATGCTGAAACCTGTGCTATTTCTCCTCACAATGTATGCATAAATGTATATTGTAACTTCATTTGCATTAAAATCAAAAATTTAAGTAAAGAAACATGCTTATATTTGATTTAAAAAAAACAAGCAAATTTTTTTTTAGCAATTTATGGAAATGAAATTTGTAGTAACTTAAAATGGTACGTGTTACAAAAATTTACTTCATATATATTACTATTTAGCAAGTCCAAATTGACATGAATCAGCTATTTAACTCAACGTTATAGAAAAAAAAGTAAAATTTTGTCACACACAATGTTAACAACTAGAAAATCGCCCGTCAAGGTATACCATGTGAAAAGGCTTTTACATTTGAACGAAGCGAATGCCTGCTTGGTGATATTTTCTTAGTAGAAATTTTAATAACTCCAGTGCATTAACCCTGAACTCGTAGCAGTAGAGTCGAGCAGTAGATAGCGCTCATGGTTGACCATATTTTCGCTTCTTCATTCCCCTGAAATGACAGTCTTACCAGTAAAACAGTTAAGTTACCAGATCCAGTTCAGCCTTGTCACAATAAAGCCTTTCCTTGCATGTTAAACATTACCAAAACATATTGTCAAATTATCATGCCGTGGCGCGAGTTTCATTGTTGATGACGTCAGGAGTGCTGCTCGATCAGTGAATTCGCTATTATATATGTTGATATGAGCTCCCTAATATTAACGGTAACTGTAGCGCTAAACCGCGGCGAGCGGAGCGCATTGTAAACAAGAGAGAAAAACGACGTAAGACGTGAATGGAGGATGATTGTTGTGTTAAGAACGAAGGCCGACGTTTGACGTTTGTTTCTGTGTTTGTGACGTGTTTATGTTCATGTATGTACTGTTTGTTCTCATTAAATGTGTTTCTACTATTTTCGTTTTAATTGGGATTTATTTCCACATATATGAGGGTAACTGAATGTTTGGAGGTCCAGCTTCGAATTTTGAATCCTAAAGTTTCTCTTTTCTACACGTTGACGGGAAATTTTGCACTATTTTTTTTTCTTGATACAAATTCCATTTTCTAAGCAGACATTCGCAATGCCGGGCAACGCAGCTAGGAATAAATAAAAACGTAAATAAATGAAAGTGGAACAATATGTTGTTGAACAGTTACGACTGAGGACGGGAAAAAAATCAATTGCGTTACTTCACACATTGTTTTCAAAACATGAATCAAAACCTTTTTCAATTGAGGCAACCCGTATAATAATTTCCTCAAGATCTTTCTTTTAAAAATGGCGAGTATAAATTCCTTTTTTTAATGTAGAGATTTTTGAAGCATAAATAAAACAGGAAACTAGATTAAAAATTTGAGGGTACCTCCATAATTGAAAACCTTTTTAGGGCATAAAGTGGCAGTTAACCTGAAAAAAATCTCATCTGGATCTCAATACTAAAATCAGAATAATTATGTATGCAGTAAAAATTTGGTATCTTGAACAATATTGATTAATAACATACAGTCAATCCTCAATAACTCGAAGTACCACGGGACCACCTAAAAAACATCAGAGTAGTTGGTGGTTCAAGGCTCTGAGTTATCACGCGCAAGCAAGTAAATTGCTAAAAAATGTAAATAAATTTTCTTCATTTTTAAAATGACAGTTTGGTGTCAAACATTGTTATGAGTCCCTTCTGACTTCAGTAGTCATTGAAAAATATATTACTCAATCCTTCAAAAAACACAAGATATTCATTCACGCTTTTTACAAATAATCTGTATCGCTGTTAAAACAACAAGCAAGTGAGCAAATGTTGTTATGCAAGTTTTAATTGATTAACTAATATTTCAGTTATAAAACAATACTTTCTTAAGTTTTCCCTTAGAATTATAAAATTCTGAGATATGAATCTAAATGTTATTCTAGAAACAAAAATTTAATCTTTACTTTAAAGCAAAGATGGAAAACTTCGTTGTCTAACATCTGAAAATGCTTACAACAATCGATCCCTACAACGCGAGTCCTCCAATAATCCTCTATCAATCTTCATCTGAATTATTTATACTTTTTTGGATGTGTGACTACGTATGAAGTAAAAATATTTTAGACTTTTTCTAAAAATAGCTAAAAATAGAAGAGTTTTCAATTCATACTATAAAGCACTGCTGTTTATTAGAAACTACCTTTCTTCACGAGTTATAAAATTCTTCCAATAGTTTGACAAGGAAGTAGTTGCAATCCCATCCATCAAATCTGGTTCTATGAAACTCAAAGATTGAAGTTGAAGCTATGCTTTTCAAATTCATAAGAGTTACAAGAAACAACACTTCTAGGGATATTGTTAGTGCTTTGTTTAACTCGATCATCAACTTCAGAATTATTTTAAGGTGTGAGAGAATGTATGCAATTTATTTTCTTTTGTGGACTCGTCTTACCTCTTTTATGAATGCAAATTGATGATGGTTCAAGCTGATGTTTAGAACTTTTGCTCTTGCTCACATTGCTATGAAATGCTCTAGCAGCTTGCTTAAACAAAAGAAAATTCCCTTCTAGTTAAGCATGGTTGAGTCATAGAATCAAAACTGTTATGAGTCCGCCTTTACTTAAGGTGCCCATGAAAAATATACGGTTCTTATTTGAAAAACGCTTGAAATTTATTTACAGTTTTTACAAATAACCTGTTAAAAAGTGTAAAAAAAAATCCTTCATTTTAAAATAAATATGATTGACGCCCAATAATTAAGAGTTAGCCTTAACTTCAGGTGTCATTGAAAATATATGCCTTAGTTATTTTAAAAACGCATGAAATGTACATGGTGTCCTGAAAAAGACTGACTGTTTTGAAAAAATTTTGACAGGAAAACGGTAAATGATAAAAAAAAATAATTCTAGCAGAAAATTTATGTGGTGGCCCGTAAATGTTTTCTCCCTGAGTTCCAAATTTTAGTTGAACATTTTCGCAATAGATGGCGCTGCAGATAGTAAGCCCCGTAAATAAAAAAGATAGAAAATTATCTCATAATTTTTCGAAAATAATGAACAAAAGAACAAAACAATATTTTCAAACAATCGTCGGCTGTAATCCCGTGCCGCAATCGGAGGAAAAATCGATGAATTTCAATTCTTCTTTTTTGACGTGCTGGTTTACTATGTGCAGCGCCATCTATTGAAACATTTTTGAACTAAAATTTGGAACTGTGAGGGAAAAGATTTAGGACTTTGTGACCATGAACATATTTAACGTCCCCTCAGTCCCCATTCATGAAGATCTAGCTAGGATCGAACCCGAGACTCTCCGGTCACGAATCCGATGCCTTATCGATGAGGCCACCACGGCCCATTAGTTTTTATATAGCTACTTATAAACAAACCGCTGACTCCCAAATTTTTAATTAAAACAATGTACACGTGCTTGAGATTTTCGAAAAATCTCTGCTTTCATCTATACAATATAGAGTTAGCTCAAAACTTATTTAAAACACGCATTGTGGGAGGTTTTTAGAATCTTCATTAACTAAGAAGCTCTCTTGCGTATTCATAAAACTACAAACGCAAAAATCTCAACGCAATGAATCCACAGTTTTAGGCATTTGATTTCTGAAAATAGCCTTACCTACTAATTATTATTTTCTGTTCAGTCAAAAATACCGCGGGGAAAACGTTTCTAAAATCTGCAACTAGGTATCTTGTTAGACTAGCTTTTTATTTATACTAATTTATCTTTTTACACCCTTTCACAAAATATTTAAAGGAGAAAATTAACCTCATTCTTTAGAAATCCTTGCCTTTTGTCTAACTTTCGTTATAAATTTAAATTAACTAAAAAAAACTTTTAATAAAAAAGAAAAAACTTTTTTCACAAAAGGCTCGAAGAATAAATTTCCTTTTATACCTCAGGGTAAATGTCAGAGTTTAATTGAGTCTATTAGACCGGTGTAAAAGGCGTATTCTTATGGGATAATAGGTTTAAATTTTCAGCCACAGCTTTGGCAGGAAACACCGAGGGAATATTCAACGCCTTAACAGAAATCTGAAACTCATATTTTATGTAATTAAGTTAAGCTCTTTGTTTGGGGAAGATCTGAAATAGAAGTTTCGCTATTATTATAAGAAGTTGGTTTTTGAATGATGAAACTGGAAATGAATTAATAATATGCATTTTCAGATATTTTTCTTGCGATGATTATTGTGGCTTTGTTGTTGAGAAGAATTATCTGAAATTATGAAATGAGTTCCATATTTTGTTGAACAGTTGTGTTACGTATAGTCTCTCATAGGAATCCTAGCACAACAGAAATATTTTATTTCAAGAAAAATAGCAGCATGTCATTAATAATTCCAAATGAAAATATATAACTGCAAAGGCATTTATTTTTGCGAGCCCTGGTAAATTCTTAAAATATCTTATTTACGTTGCCTAGTCTTTACTTACCAACAATGCAGTTTCAAATTATATTCGATTTACCCCGTGTTTTCTTTGACCCCACCTTACCTAATTGTTAAAAGAAGCTGCAGTTTCAGGATTTAATTCATGACTTACTGAATAATTTTTGCCGTCAATGGCTTGGTGTAGCACGGACAAATGACAGTATTCTATTAAGCTTGCTGAAGTGTTGAGACATCCTGATTTCGTTGAGTTTGTTTTGAGCTCAGGGATAGTTTTAGGGTCAATTTCAAAAAAATTTTTCTCCCAAGTTCCTCAAAAAAAAAAAAAAAAAAAAAAAAAAAGAATCACGAGATCAACCCAAGCAATTCTTATCCTAGTAGCTTCTGGTTACCTCCCCCTCAGACATTAACGTTACCAAGGGTGCCCATATAGGGGGCCAAGTGGGGGATTTTAGTACTTTTTTCTTTGCAAAAATGTTAAAATATTTTTTCTCCAGCCATTACTGAATAAGTTATTAAAAATAACAAATTTTAATGACTCTAATCTGTTCTGTCTAATCTGAAATCGGTTCCATGGGAAAAATATCCTGCTAAACTTTGGGGAAAATATCAGAAACCCCCCCCCCACCCTTATAATTTTGCATATGGGCGCCCATGAAAGTTACCAGTCAAGGTTAAATGATATATTCTTGATAACCCAAAACATCTTAATAAATACAGTGGTCGCCACTTATATGAATCACGTTTGTTCCAAATAGTTTTCATTCCATAAATTGGCTGATTCAATAAAGCGACTAATTTAAGAACGCTGGATTTCGTTCTGTTTTTGACGATTGGATTCATTTAAGCTGTTGATTCAATTAACCACTGATTCAATTAACCGGCGTCCACTGTATCGCTTCTTTAAGGGGAGTCGGTACTCTGTATGCACGCAGTGTTAAATTGCTATTCATTATGTACCCATTTCTCAAAAAGATTTAATGACAGAAATTTAAGAGTTAATATAAGATACATCTAAGATTTGACTTAAGTGAAAATTTAAGGCAGTTCTGTTTATTTCATAATTTATTAGATTTGAACTAATAGTCACTTTTTTAATGAAGAGAAAAAACCGTTTTTGGCCACAAAATCTGTTAAGGAAAATGTGTAAGGCATAAAGTCAAAATTTAATTTCAATACAATTATGAACATACTAGTGGTACCCGCACGGCTTTGCCCGTAGTTGAAAATTAAAAGGTCATTCGGTACACCTGTATATTTACAGATAATAGATGACGAATTTTGTCGCCAATTGGCTATGTTCATTCGCTCTCCCATTCCACGTCATGATAATTTCGTAATTTACTCGTCCATCTTGTGATAATTTTGCTCCAGAAAATGTTCTTAAAATTGAAATAGAATCAGAACAAAATCAAGGTTTCGTAAAATTGCTTCGCGGTGCACACCCCATGCCACAAACTTACTTTGTGCCAAACTTCCTGAAAATCTAGGCGCTATGCGCGTCACAGAGATCCAGAGATCCTACAGACAAAGAGACTTTGAGCTTTATTATTAGTAACTAGTGGTACCCGCACGGCTTTGCACGTAATAGAAAAATTAAAAGGTCTTTTGGTTCGCCTGTATGTTTAAAATAATGTATGGTGAATTTTCTCGCCATTTGGCTTGTACCGATGTTACGGTTCCACGTCATGATAATTTCGTATCTCGCCAATTGGCTTGTGCCCATGTTACGGTTCCACGTTATGATAATTTCGTAATTTACTCGTCCATCTTATGATAATTTTGTTCGTAAAATTGGAATAGAAAAAGAACTATATCGAGTTTTCGAAAAATCGTTTCGAGGTGCACACCCCCATGCTACAAACTTTGTGCCAAATTTCATGAAAATCGGCCGAACAGTCTAGGCGCTATGCGCGTCACAGAGATCCAGATATACTACAGACATCCAGACAGAGAGACTTTGAGCTTTATTATTAGTAAAGATAAATAAAATGTGGTGAAAATTTCAAAGTGTGTAAAGTAGTATTTTTAGAAAAAAAAGAGCATGTGTTTTTAAAATTGACGTTTTGAGAAAATCGCGTTTGAAAGTAAAATTGTACAGGTACATTTTAATACATTTCTGCTCCATTATTATGTAAATTGAGCTACTTTTAATTCACATAGAAACATGAATTCGTTGGCACTTCAAAGTTCGTGATTTGAAAACTTTGAATGCATAAAAACTGAAAAATAAGTTTTTTTTTTAGGTTTTAGGGCAATAACTCTCCTTAACCACTCTTAATCAAAAGAATAATTTTTATACAACACAAATAATTAGAAATGCCTTTATAAAGGATTAACTAAGTATTTCTGTAATGGTTATCGTAAAAAGGGTTTTCAAAGAAAAATAGCGTCTTGTATTATTTTACAATAATTAGAAAACATGAAAACAAAGGCTATCTTTCAAATTAATAAAACTCTTAACAAGCCTGAATTGTACAATAGATTTTAGAATTGCAAATAAAATGTTAGAACATTTCCTTAACTGTTTTCAGTCTGTATCTCTCCGATGTACAATGAGGGGCTAAAAATTCTTCTCCACTGCAGTTGTTTCGTTACTCGAAACAGAATCAGCCTCATTGTGAAGTTGAGTACAACAGATTTTCAACTGATTCTGATGTCAATACCGAATTAATCGGCACAATTGATGCGACTACTTTTGAACCCTAAAGAAGGTCGGTGCTGAAGCAAGTTCATTTCTCTTCTTTTGACAGCAACTTATTTAGTCAGATTGGAATCGATGTAACATGTTTAGTTGAAAAGTTTTCAGATACTTTCAATTTCAAATAGCTAGACAACAGAGTTGTTTGAATACTTTTTAAGGTCTTTACCCTTATACAATAGCAAAATGTTTGTTAAGACCAAGATTTGGAAACTTTCCTGGTAGCCAGTGGGGAGTTGAAGTAAATTTATGAGTCGCCACTTCTTTTTTATGGTCGTCATTTTTTTAGATACCAAAAACAAAAAAAAAAAAATAATTTGAATTTTGACATCTTGAATTCAAATTATGTTTTTGGCAATCACGAGCGTGAATGCGCGTGTGTTTGTGTAGGCGCATGTGTGTGGGTGCGCGTGTGTTTATGTGCATGTGTGTGCGTGTTGTGTATGCAGTGCTGTGTGTGTACGCGCGCGTGTGTTAGGAGTTCGTGTGTGTGTGTGTGTGTGTGTGTATGTAGAAATATGTGTTTGTGTCTGTATGCAGGCATGAGTGTGTGTGTGTAGGAGTGTGTGTTTGTGTCTGTGCGCAGGCATGAATGTGTGTATGTGTGTATGTGTAGGATATGGACGCAACCTGGAGACGGTTTTCGCAAGAGGAGCAGCATCGTGAGGCCGGTCTCAACGCGACGGCGGTGCTGGCAGAGGGAGGTGGTGGGAAAATAAAATGATAGGAATTCAAAACAGTCAAGTGAGGACAATAAGCAATCGTGATTGCTCAAAAAAACAAAAAACTAAGCAACAAATTCGCTTTTAAATTGAAATTATAAAACATAAAAATTATCATTTTGAATAAAGGTTAATCTAATTAATCGTGTTAACGTTATTTATTCACACCATGGGGTTAGGAAAGTAGTTATAAGGCGGTGAATGAAACTTGCATTTTTAGTCGCCACTTTTTTATCTAGTCACCACGTGGCGAGTGATGATCGCTAATCTTGATTAATAGACTTGTAGTTTGTTTCGGTAAGAGTATAGAATAGGGATGGAGCATTAGGCAACTTGACTCGAGTTAGACGAATATAGTTTACGTCACCTCCATCTTGCTTCTCATGTTTTAATTTCACATTTAATGAAACTTTTATGATTTTTAATGATTTGATATAGTTGTAGCACCGATTATTTATTTTGTATTTTTTGAAGCTTTTATTGTTGTTTTATTTCGCTGTAAATTCTTTTTACTTAAAGGGTTTTTATTGTTTTTAATGGCGTGTTTTAGTGAATTTGCGAATCATTTTACGTGTTGGGAGGTTTTTAATGGGATAACTTAATTATTTGCAATGGAGTGGGGGGGGGGAGTTACAATAGGGTTGTTTCCATCAGTCAAAAGTATTACTTTTAGTCACTGAAGTTGATAGACCGAGCAAAAAAAAAAAAAAAAAACTTGGTGGGAGAAAATTTTTTTATTTTCAAAACGTTTAATTTTTAATTTTTTAACCGTCCGATTTTTCAAATAAGGCGTGGTCTTTATGACAGTCTACCACGTTTTTACGACATGATAATTAAGAAGCGGATTAAATATTGTGCTCTGCGCTAATGGCATCAGTTAATGGCATTTCATCACTTGTGATATCATGCCTGGAAGAGGAAAAAATAAAATTGAATCTGCGCACCGATTAAAATAATTATTAAAAAATATTGAACTTTGTCATATTATTTAAAAAATGGTCAAATCCTATGCTTTTAAGCATGCTCTTCCAGAAAAAAGAATAATTTTAAAATTTCGGAAACCACTCCATTATGGGATTACGTCACAACGTTAAGTTACGACATCATACTTATGGGGTTATGTGAAAAATAATATAAATTTTCACATAAGTACTTTGATGAACATTTGTTAAATGGGATATTTTATTCAAAAGCTCATTAAAAAGCAAAATTAAGTATGGTTTTGGCAAAAATGTAGCTTTTCAATAACTTTGACTAAACATGGCGGCAAAAACTAGGGTTGTCACACAGTTTTAGAGCATCACCAACGACAAAAACGTTAGTATGCAACAGCGGTAAAGCAGAAGTTTCAAAGATTCAGCTGGCTTTGACTGCTGCATGCTGCTGCGACCGGGATCACAGGATCGAATCCTCCACTTGCACCTTTCTCTCAACTGCATAGTTGTGCAAAAGGGAGTGTTTGCGTGCTCATCATTTTCAAATTAAATTCTAAAAACATTAAAGTGACTCAGCGATTGCTATGACTTAAAAAAGTACGTTTCGCTTTGAAGGCTTCTGTAATAAAGTAAAATCAAATTCCTGCCTCTTATTTTCACTTTTATATTTCTCAGAAGGAAAAAAAATCAAAGTAAACAAAAGTTTACTTTGTCTTTAAGCTACTTATTCAAAGTGCTGAAAAAAGCTGGGTGCACAAATTGAGTTTGGTGAATGAGCTCTAATTAATTAATTTGAACTTTGATTTCGCTCGGCAAAAGGGAAGGTGCTAATATTCAATAAACACGACGCTTTCGGCCATAATCTTTACAAATCTTTTCAGTTTTGGCCTTTGAACTTCTTTTGAAGAAGGTAAATAAAATTAATTAAACTTGAACATTTACTTGCAGAATAAAAGATTTTTTTCTTACAGGAAGTTCTCTTAGACGCTTGAAAATTACTTCTTTAAGGCTACCGTAATTACTGGAGAAGGAAATTGATTTATTGAGAAAAAATATATTAGCTTTCATAAGTTTCAGCGATTTAATCAGTTATAACTTTTAGCTGAATGGGCTGGTGTAAATCAGTCATCTAACATTTATTTTGGCAGATAGAAAATTTTCAAACGTATTGGCAAAATTCATGAAAATTTAAACATGAATATTTCTTGATTTCGCTATGTGACCAGAAACGTGACAGTATTTTATGCCCCCAAAAGTTTCGTGCTAATTCTATCAATATTTACGACGTTATCCATTTATATACGAAGCTTGCTTATGAGGGGATGTTGGACTGTTAACTGTATTTTAAGGTAGGCGAACACGCTAGTTAAAAAAAAAAAACTGGTTTTGAGATTTTGAAAAATTTAGAGAGCCCAAAAGTTCTCTTTTCTAAATCCGCAATTGTTTTTTTTAATGGGTGAATGATTGAGAAAACTAGAAGAAATTTACTAAATTCAAATGCACTGCTTATAATTGAAATTTACTTCTCTGTCTTGACTTTCTCATAACCACGTTTTCAAAGTTTTTATCGACGCCAATAGCTCTAGCGAAAAAAGTATTAACTCTAAGGATTTGAAACTTAGCAGAAATGGTAATTGAACATGTTACTGTGATATAAACTTTGAAATGTCCATGCAATATGTGGTTTTGAAATAATGATCAATTAAACGTAGGGGGCAAAAAGCAAGTTTTTCGGGGGAAACTTTCAAACATTTATCCATCAAACCTGTTTTTAGTTAATTATATTTAAATCGGAGGGTCATATCACTCTTTGGTTTCTATCGAAGAGGTCGACACAAAAGTTTTAAAAATTATGAAAAAGTGAATGCACTGGAAGTGTTTAGGAAATAGTAGTTCTTTTTGCTAAAAATGACTTTTTTTATTAAAAAAAACCTACGGAAAATGATTTTTCAATAAATAAGTAGTCAAAATATGTTATTTATGTCATATTTAATACTCGTATAAACTTTTAGAAGGTGCAATGAGTATTGAAGAAGAAAATATGTAGGGCGTTCTCCTACTTTAACAGCTCCATGCTAATCCATTTTCAATTCATAATGAAATCAAAGGTAAGCACGGAGATAACATTTCACAAGTATCTTAAATCATGATTAAAAGTAACTCTTGATCCTATAGGTCATTAAAACAAACCTTACGGAAGAAATAATAGCACATGCAATGTTAAGACCTGACCCGCTAAATATCAGTCATTACGGTGTGAAGATAGGGGGCCGAAAAAAGCCATTTTAAAGCTTTTTTCTTTTTGGATTTTTCCCTCTCTTGAAACACAAACTCAACCCAAATCTCCTGTTTTTTTTTCTTCTTTCAAAGAAATTTCCTTTTAAAAGTTTCAATTAAAGAAGCTGTTATATAGGAACATATCTTTGTTTTAGAATTTCTTCTATACGAATGGAAAAAACTTCATTGAATTTGTTTCAAAGTAGTTAAAACTCCATTAATAATAGTTTAGTTAGATAAAAGCATATTTTTCCTTTAATAGAGAAATACTTGTTTGGCCATTCTAGAGATTTAATTTTTGGGATAACAATATAATATTTTTTGAAACTAAAATCATTAAGGGAACGTACTATTGGAAAAACACCAGTAAAGGCAATTATTGCAGCAAAAGAAAAGAAAAGAAAAGAAAAAACCACACACACACACACATTATTGGAGGGTGGAAGTATACATGGGAATGGTTCCCCCTTATTCTCACGGCTTCAAAACCCGGCTCTGGCATGAATATAACATTCTTTCTCCTATCCTTGTCCTTTCTTTGTGTGAATGTGTTGTTGTGTTATGAATGTTTGTTTATCCTACAAACGGGTTTTTGTCGCATGCGTGTAATGTGGAAAATGGACTTCACATCAAATTAAGGAACAGTTGGAAAGGTAAAGCAACACATCTCAAATTGCCAGCCTAGCTGGCACAAAACAACAGCAACAACTGGTTTTTGTTGTCTTGTTCCGAATTACTACACTGCCATAATGCACAATTTCAATACTGACAACATTACTGAGCTCCCATTATCACATAGTACGTTTCCATCCCTAAATGTCACACTGTCTGTTTTGCGTATGCTTTTGCAGTTATGTGTCATTGTTAGTTTTTAGCTTAGCGGAGTTTATTTTTTTGGATTGTAGATGAAAAATGTCGCTAGCTTTTTTGAAGAAGTTAAGCTCTAAATACATTATTTTTATGATATGGAAGAAAATTAAAAAAATTGTTAAAAGTGTGTGAGTAACCCAATTTGTGCCCTTTTTCTTGCTGTAGTTTTGAAATATGTCTAAAAGTATACTTGGGGATACTTGATCACATACAAGGAGACTTGATCCGGGATCATTCATTATATATTATTTGTAATAGCATATACACATAATTATATGCAATTTTTTCTGCTTATTGTTTAACAGAAATGCCTTTGCGTTGCAACATATAACCTACAGCCAAAGTAAGTCCCCTGTTAATAACGAAAGCTTTAAAAAACTAATTAAGAAGAAGTATTACGTTGTTACATTATTTAAAAATACACACACTAACTTTTAAATCTACTACTAGCTTACTCCCAAAATCGTTGTTGAAATTCATTTTTCTTTTCTTGCGAACCACTTATTTCAGATAATTTTTGGTGTCAATTTTGAAATATTTTGCAGTTTATGGTGTTAAAACCCTACTTTTACTCTTCACATATACTTTTACTTTACTCTTCACATAACGTAAATACGTTAAATTTTAAATTTCTTTTTAATAATTATTTCTTAGTTTTCACTGAATATTCAATCAGGACCGATGAAAAAGCATAAGTTTCGTATTATAGAAATGGTTTTGTTTGTTAAATATTAGTTTGAATTGCTGTTTTTCTTTTTTTTTTCTTTTTTTTTCTTTTTTTATTTTGACGTGAACTATTTTGTTTTTTAAACGAATTAATAATAAACAGTCCCAATAATAAATGTTTGACTTGTATTTAAAACATTTATGGACACTCCTCCTCCCCCCCCCAGGAATCAAGTTTCTTTGTGTAAAGTTGAGTTTAACCTTTCTTTTTCTAATTTTTTTTAAAAGTATTTCTTTAAAATAACAAAATTTATAAAGCGTTATAGATTTTTTGAGGGGTAAAGACTATTCTAAATGAGTATCGTGAGAGCTTTTGGTTCCATTTATTCAAACAAAAGTCAACAACAGAAAGATCAACTGTCGATATTATATTTTATCATTTTCATTGCTATATATAAAAATGGTGTTTATTTCTGTGTGTGTGTGTGTGTGTGTGTGTGTGTGTGTGTGTGTGTGTGTGTTTCTAGTACAAATCTACAGTTTGAGTCGGATCTTCGTGAAATTTGACACAGAGGTCCTTTGATGCTCAGGAGTTCATAGAGCCCCCCCCCCCCACTTATGGGGGCAAGACACCTCTTAGGGGGTTTTCTGTTTACGCCTATTAAGAACAATGAATGAATTTTGGGAATTTCAAATTTTGAGTCATAAAACTGCTCTTTCTACACAATGACGGGAAATTTGGCACTCTTTTTTTTTGTCTTTTATTTAAGCCAGATGTTGAACATGCATCCCTTGACTCATCTTTTATTTTCGAGGTAAACCGTGCAACTTGGGGCAACACAACTAAAGTTAGGGCAAACCTAACCTGGAAGCGTCATAATGCTTTGATTAGTATCTGTGTAGCCTTCACAATACTGCTAGGTTAGGTTTTCCCCAAGTATAGTTGAAAAATAAAATTAAATGTTTTACTGTGAAACGGGAAAACACACTACAAATGCACGTAAAATAAAAAAAAATAAAAAAGTATTGAACAGCTATATGAGTCCTACAAAGAAGGCAATGGGCCACGAGTAGTGGTAAGAGTAAACAAAACTTTTCTTATGCCGCGGTATGTATACTCATTTCCGTGTTTTTATATCTCCGGTTTGATATGCGAACTTTTTTTGTTGGTTTTTAAATTCCCTAAAGATGAAAATAAAGCCATTATTAAGCCATACAAAAAGGTGGGTTTCGTATTTCGTCACTCACTTTTTTTAGTTTCAAACTTCCAATATCTGAACTGTGTCTCTTATTTCGACCATTTTTGTACCTGAAAGAAATAACCTAGAACTAATGGCTGCGAATATCAGCACAAACTAATTAATCTGCTTAGAGTTCAAAAATTTCATTTTTTCCCTTAAAGAGAGAGTTTTCTTAAAAGAATAGCAAAACTCAAGTATATGCGGTATTGTTTGCAATTTCGTGCCTCAATAGCAATATTTTTATTTTTTGAAGCTCTTTTATTATCTTTTTAGTTCAGATTTGTATGAAAGATGCTCAGATACACATGAAATATTTTATTTTGCAAATTAAAAAAAAAAGTTCAGAGATTCTATTTTCAAAAGTTTTACTGCAGGTTTAAAAAGGTCCAACGTTTAAAAGCACATATTGGCTAATGTATTCTTTGTTTACAATATTTTATTTTGTGCTTGCTTGTTTATACTTCTGTACTTAAGAATGTAACGTAAGTGAAGATAAAATCTTGGTATTCATTATGGAAGAAAGGTTTTTTCCTGGGTTGTTTTACGGTTGGAGTAAAAATAATGAAACACTTGGATAAACCTCAGGTAGTTGTGTACCCCAATGTTATCATTAAAAACAAATAAATAAATTTCGTAGAGCTCCATTTCGGAGTGAAACCTTACACTAAGCGTCTACACTTTCTAAGCTTTAAAAGCCTGAAAATTGCCCCAATAGCTATAAATCACGAAAATTGTGAACCAATCTTATAGATTCGTTACTTTGCTTGCTTGCGTACGTAGATACATTTTAAATTGCAATTGAAAAGTTTAAACTGAAAATACGATACTGAAGAAAACGAATAAAGACAACTATCATACTTTAAAGACAAAGCATAAAAGAATTGTACACGATCGTGTTTATTTGCGAAGGGATTGAAGTAATGGATTTATGTATGAAAGTATAGATAATTCTCAAAATAGGGGAAAAGTTTAATCCTTTTTTTAGACATACAAATAACTTGCTAGGCTTTATAGATTTTTTTAAAACTTTAGATATATGTTTGATTTGCTATAGTTCTTTATTTAACCAAAATAAAATTCAATTACTGTACAAACACTTTAAAACAACAGATAAAATGTTTAAAATGTCTTTAATATGGTTGTTCACGGCTGATACGTCTTGCATAATGACTACTTTTTTAAAGTAGTATTTTAATCATATTTAAGACCAGAAAGAGATACATTTTTAGTTTAACTGAATTTGGAAAGATTGGGCATCCAATAAACTCATTTTAAAAAATACAATTATAATGTTTACAATGGGGTCGTTTACAAAATTTTAAAAGTATTTTTTTCTGAAAGGACATGCTTAAAAAACATAGGCTCTGAGCTTTTTTAAATAATTTGTTTAAGTTTAATATTTTTAAAAAATTGCTTAAATCGGTGCGCTTTTATTGTTTACGCTTCTGTCGTGTGACATCACAAATGATGAAATGCCATTCAGAGTTGCCATTCACAGAACAAAATATTTAGCTCGCATCTTTACTCACGTTTATTGGCAACGATATGGTTGATGGCAAGCGTAGAGCGCAATATTTAATTCGCTTCTTGATTATCATAACGTGGAACCGTGGTAGAAAGATGCGCCAAATTGCATCATTTGTGACGTCATAAAAACAACGCTTTGTTTTCAAAATCGACATTTTAAAAAATTAATTAAAAAATAACTGTCGGGAAAATGAAAGTATTTTATGGGTTCATATTATTTTTTTTTACTCATTCTACCAATTTCAGTGACTAAAAGTAGTACTTTTGACTGAAGGAAACAACCCCATTATAATGCCAAAAAAACTCAAGTTCGACCACCATATTTTTTTATTTTTAAGGCAGTACATACTTTAACAGCTCGTTTTTAATCCGTATTTTATTTTTACAAACAAATAACAGTTTTAAAAAAATCTCCTACAACATGTAGGCATTTCCAAGTAGCGTGAAAAAAGAAGCGTCTGCACTATTTTGGGTACAAAAATTAAATGCTGGATGCGTATATCAATTCCATGGCATTAGAATGAATGCTAACTTTAATAATTTTTGAATTACAAGTTTTTACTTTATTTATTTGCAAATAACTTTGGTATGTATAAATGCCACATAAAGAGATATAATGTAGCAATGGGGTGGTTTCCTTCAGTCAAAAGTACTACTTTTAGTCATTGAAATGGATAGAATGAGCAAAAAAAGAAAAAAAAAACATGGACCAAGAAAATACTTTAATTTTCCCAACAGTTTTTTTAAATCAATTTTTTTAAATGTCCGATTTTTCGAGTAAGGCGTGGTCTTTATGACGTCACAAATGATGCACTTTGCCGCATCTTTCTACTACGTTTCCACCAACCATATCGTTTGCCAATACACGTGAGTAAAGATGCGAGCTAAATATTTTGTTCTGTGAAGAAATAACAACGTTAAAAAGCACAAATTGCAAATGGATGATTATGGATGAAGAGATATCTGACAAAAGCCAAGAGCCAAATAAGCAAAACGCTTAAAAAATAAAAATAGCGGATTAACCAAACACCAATGAGAAAATTATAAACTAATAAAGAAACAATAGGAATTCAATCGAAGAGCAAGAGCTTTCTCACAGGTACGATACTAAAGAAGGCGTTCCTTGTAACGCCAAAACACGTGTCTGTAGTAATCTGAAGTTTGTGCTTTACGACGTTGTTATATCTTATTTTACTTTTTAGCACAGGGGTATTTATTTAATCAACTTATTGTACGGTTTAATATCTCATTTAAGTTTAAATTTTTCGCTAGCATGTATAGATATGAATGTCATTAGCACGAAGTTTTCTGTCCCTGCCAATGTAAAAACTGCTCATGAAAAAATAATCATCTTTTTAAAGTAAACAGTTAAATATTTAGCTCTGCTGATAACAGGTAAATTATACAGGACAATCTATTAAGTCTTTTTTTTTTTTTTTTTTTCAAAAATTTTCTTAACAATAATTCTAAAAATTCATTTTTTGAAAGTCACCTATTTTGAGAATCACTTGAATGCATTTCTTTTAAGATTTTTTTAAAGGAATCATTTTTATTTCTCTTCAATAATTTTTTAAAACCCTTCGTCTAAAAAGTGTTTCTGTCTTCAAAAACATTATTAAATTCTTAAAAAATATCTCTAAAAAACAAAATTCATTCCCGTGTTTCGGCGTCTTGTAAGCCTGCAGTTCAGACAAATGATTAAAAGTTTCTTTATAAAGAACCAATTCTATAAAGAAAGTTCATTGCTGACATAAAATAGTAATTACGTCGTATTAAATAGTGAAGAAAAAATGATTTTTTTTTCCTCGACCGGAATACAATGTTTCTAAAAGTAAATCTGCGATACTTTTTTCCCGAAGGTAATTAATTTCCTTTAGATAATGCTTCCATTATCTATCTCAACATCGGAATAATTAAGGTAAATTAGTTTAATGAAAGTGTAAAAAAGATTCGTTCTGATTTGTTTGAGAAGCAATTAAGGAATTTCGAACATTTAAGTTCTTGTCTGCAACTATGTATTTGAATTAGCTGCCTGAAAATTGAAGACTTTCGATGTTTTTTTTTCCCTTCCATTTTATTACCAAACATTGAAGGATTGCCGATTTTTTCCCATTCCTTTCGCAAAATTAAAAAAAAAAAATGTTGTGTTCTAAATGGCTATTAAAGGCAACCAATCAATAATAGGTAGGTTTGTCTTGTATTGTCCAATATCAAGTTTGTAATTGATACCTTCAGAAACACCAGCAGTGGATTCTCAAAATATCATCTTTTAAGAACACTCCCACAATTTTTTTTCAAGTATAAGATTTATCTATGATTGAAAAAATTTCAAAAAGGAAAAATTTGCATTTATGTTTTTGAAGGGGTTTTTTTTCTTAAGGACCTGAAATTACTATTTCTTGTCAGATCTCAGTAACTGCATTTAGTTGGCGAAAAAGCAAAAATGACAAGCTCGTGCTTTGTTGTAACCCCACTATCGCCAATTTTCAATTCAAATTAACTATAAGAGGCGTTGCAGTCTCTGGCCAATGGCTGCTGAAAGAGGTAAAACAAATAAACCTATCTACTTACTTAGAATATGAACTTCCGATGAGACATCTGCTTTGACCGAGCAAAAATGAAATATTGTACATCTTTGGCTAATTTCCTAATATCCGTAAGGTGACGTATTCAAGTTTTAGAACCAATACCACACTTGCGAATTCTATTGTTCATGTTTTCTCGGCACATCGCCCCTTCATGATAAAGGGAGACAGACTTTATTTCTATATTCCTCAGAGAAGAAGAATGGGAAATTAACATCGAAGTTGAGTTTGTTTTTAATTTGATTCGTTCCATGATGTACAAAATGCTTAAATACCGGAAAGTTGTGGAATAAAAGTCTAAAAATTATTGAAAAATGTTCTCTTTGTATGCCCGATTGAGGTAGTGAAAATCTAAGTGATGTTTGTGGGCATTTTAAAGCTTGGAGAAAAAACATTTGAAGTTGTCATTCTAAATAAGCTTTCAGTGATTTTTTCCCCTTAAATCATCGCTGATTAACAAACAGGGCTACTAGTACTTTATCTTGCCTTTAAAACAGTAAAATATTTCTAATACCATTTATACTGGTTATCTCCAGATTTTAAATTTTGGCGCAACATCCCTTTGCTTCTCACTGCCTAAATTTGCATCGAAACTCTTGTTATTCATTTTTTCTTAAATGTTCGATAATTTCTTTTTCTCTATTTTGAATCTTTGCACATCAGTTATCTTAAGTGACACTTTTTTTTTGGTGGAAAAAGTTAAAATATTGATTTTGGAAAAGGTTGTTTCAGAACGTGCACATCCAGTTAAAAACTGCCGTAAAGTTGCAAACATTTTAACTTTTTATTTTATGACGGTATTGTGGTCACAACGCGTTGGATTTTGAAACGAAATGCAATTAAACTTATTAATTATCTGTAAACATTGCACTTAATCAAGTTTATCGTAATTCGTGTCAAAGTCGAATGGTTTAGCACTACAACTCTGCTATAAAATCAGAAATAAATAATTTTATTCAAGACTACTGACGTTCGATATTATGTTAAAATACATAGAGACACTTTCAATTTGAGCAATAAGTGATGCATAATTATGAACTGAGATACTTTAAAGTCTCTTAAACGTACTGAAAACGTCTGAAATATTTTGTCCAGAACATTTTCATGTTTGTACCGCGCAGTCTGGGTTAAAATTAATACTGTTTACAGAAAAATAAATGAAGAGCCATTTGAATTGTGAGATTGAGATCAAAAGGGGAAACTAAACTAGATTTCTTGCAGACTCTACTACACACAATATTTAAAACTTCTACTGCTTGCTGTTTCTGATTAGTGCAAGGTACGTACATACGTAGTATGGACACGCATACGTCAAGAGAAATCTTGAGATAACCAACTCAAGGATGGTGGAAATGGATATTTCGGTTGTTCACACGTCCGTAGCACATGCGGAACAGTAGGGAAAAGCTACTGAACATTCCCTTAGGGGTGAGTAAAATAGAAATTTAGGCTGAAACGGGTGTAAATATTTTTTGTCATCACAAAACGTCTTGTACTTCGTGCGAGGAAGTAATAATTATAGCTTTATTTGTCGGGGTAACGGACAACTGTGAACTATACAAGGAGCCCGTAAAATACTGATTACAGCTGTTTTGTATCATACGGGTAAAACTAGAACAGTTTAATTTTGCTTAGACCATAAGATTTTTGTTTTTATTATAACTGGAATAACGGATTATAGCGAAGTTTTCTTATTTGTCACTAATCAGATAATCTCGACTCCCATTGGCTAATTAAAAAGACTCGGATTTTCAAAGCATCTATAAAAACACCTAATCATTTTATCAAAGAGGTAAGAATCGTAGAGTGAAGAAATGTTGGAAAAAACGGTTAAGGACCCTTAACTTTACAGCAAAAGGTTAAAATATATCGTAAATTATATCACTTAAAAAAAAAAAAAAAAAAAAAAAAAACTAATTTAACGTTAAATATCTATTAAGACATGTAAGTAATAAACATTTTAGAAAAAAAACAATTTTATCTGAATATTAGTTTTTAAAGCTTGTTGTTCATTTAGACCAGTAGTTTCTAACATAGATCATGGAGGATAAAGTGAGGTGTAGTTACAATTACATGGTGACGAGTATTAGATTCATATATCTTAGTAGCACGGAGAATGATAGAATTTACAGAATGAAAGAAAGTTTTGTAAAAATAATTCTTTTACATGTTTGGGAGTAACAGTAAACCAAAAGTAAGTAAATGCAGCCCTAGTATGCGAAATAGCAAGAAAACTTAAAATTATGTTGTTAGATATGATAATCATACCAACGCCCTTGTACGCCTAAATGACTATCGCATTTACCTCAAAAAGTGAACTTCGGTCAACATCTGTGTTGACTTCCGGTACGGAGGACAGAGTTACCAAGCCGCAATCCAACAAAGGCGTTGCTATAGCGATGAATCCAAACAATTCAAATCAAATTGTTAATTGGTAAATTTTTAAAATTAAATTTCGAAATTAACCAATTGCTTTCTTCGCTATTGATTTCTAAAACCTTCGATTGATGACAGTGGCCTCCGTACCAACATTGGCTGGTCCTCGTTCCTTCGTTTTGAGTTCATTTTTGCTCTATATTAAAAGCGAGAAAGCGACAGGTATTTAGTATTAAGGGGGCGTTGGATCTTTAACGAGAAGCTAAGGATCTTGGGATACATCGGTACTATTCCCGGCTTCAATTTCTTAGTATAGCGCATCGTTTCCCAACCGGTGGTTCGCGAAAATAATATTGTAATGGTGGAATTTTAATTCAAGCGTTATTTGTTCATTTATTCATTTGTTTCTTGCATTGCGCGGGTTACTAATCGTTTTACCGTTTTCATCGAGCATTATAGAATTGAAGCCCATGCCAAAGAAGTTTAACTATTGAACACAATGTATTCAGGTGAAGATGAAATCATATGAATGCTTCTGTTTCCTCAGAAGCTATTGATCGGATAATTCGGTTAAACTTGATGGAAATATTCCATGGAGTATTTGCGAACGCCTTATTTAGGGTAACGGCACCAGTAACAGGCAAGGGTCCAGAAACAAACAGTCGTAAGCTTGAATTTCAATAAGATCTTTAGACGTGTAAAACTGATGTTGCTGTGACCCATGAATACGGTGCAACCATCTAGTGTTATCAGAGTTAAATTTATGAGCCGGTTAATATTTACAAGGAAGTGGTGAAAGGTTATGAAAGCCACCACGAGGTCAATTGGTGTTTCATGTTCGTTTGAATTTAATAAGACTTTAGTTCTAAAAATAAAGAACTTTTGGACATTTTAAAGAGAAAAAGAGAATTTCGTCCATTATTCATCCTTTCCTCATCCTGTCTGTTACTGGGTATCATCAGAATTGTCAGTGTCTGTTACTGTGGGTCGGACCTTTTTTTCGAAATGTAGCAAATAAAAATAGAATTAACTGATTTAAAGGCTCCAGAAGCAGCGAAGCGTTAGATGAGATTTAGTTGCATGAGATAAAATTAGTTTAAACATTCTAAATACATTAAAAGGCTCAGAAAACTGAGTTAACTTGAGAGCGATCTCTTAAGCATGTCTTACCGGTGCCGATACCCTACCATTTAAATGCGGCAGAGAGCTAGCTATAGCTTTTAATGAGTAGAAGTGCAATCTCGCTGCTGTTTGTTGCGATATTTTGTCACCGTGCCTAGCGTACAATTTCCTTAGAGCTTAAGAGAACGAATGGTTTGGTTAGCAACCCGAAAATACAGCAGGAAAAGTGAAAAAATATTTTTAATAAAGAAAAATTTCCTGGGTGAAACTTGTTACAAAGTGAGGTACGCAGAAAAAAATTTAAGTGAATGAAACTATGCAGCTTAAATGCTGATCGTAAAGTATGACTGAAACTGATATTTGAGCTAAACTTTGAGGCCTTTTTTCTCACAACCGAGTGTTTTCAAAGTGGACTGAAGTTCAGCAAAGAATAACTCCTGGGTTTGTTCTTTGTTGAATTTGTTTTGCATTTATTTTCTATCTGTAATTTTAGTTTGCAGACATGTTTGTGCATCTGCAGTATATTTTGCTACTATTTTTTGTAATGAACTATTGAGTAACATCAAATCTAAACACTTCTCCCAAATTTTATCGTGAGCATGGATTTTTTTCCCTTGTTACTACCTACAGCACAAGGGGTTCGCCAACTTCTTTCGCATTTTACAAGGGATTCGCGAGAGAAAAAAAGGTTGGGAACCGCTTGTATAGCGTGTGTCCTCCTTATCTTACTATATTTAATTACCTAGAAAAAGTCATACTATTTGTTGCCAATACGTAAAGATAAAACAACAGAGCAAAGTTCGGTAAAGAATAAATAAAAACATTAAGAAATTAATTAATACATTATAATCAAATAACTTTATATATTTTTTTTATAATAAAATTTCTTCAAACTGATAAAATTTTTCCAATATACTGGGCTGCTGCACAATTTTTTCTATGTAAATATTTTTAGATCATCCTAACAATAAGCGGGAAATTTTATTTTTACTTGTTTTCTTTGGAGACGGAGAACTACTCTTCGAAACTTTTATGTATTTCGCGTGACCTTTATCAAATGGTTATTTCTACTTCATATTGAGCAACGAAGCAGCAGATGAGAACATCGGCAGAGGAAATCGGAAAAATGACTCATAAGTTTTTTCGGCAATCGATGTCCTTCCCGCGCTTCAATAAAAATGCAACATCAAACCGGTGGTCAAAGAAGTAGTTCAACTTTCAACCGGTGCCCTAGATTCAAAAGTATGTGTTCGAGGTTCTTGATTTATTTAATTTCGACAACGTGGTAAGTCATTTTTCGTGAATCAAAATATACACAACAATAGTTTTATTCAAGGTATCATTTTTTTTTTAGTTTTTTTTGATTGTACACTGTCAAGAAAATTCGAAGCGTCTCTGATTATTTCTGGATAACGTTTCGGGATTTCTGGGGACTGCACCGATTTCTAGTAAAAAATAAATAAAGAAATAAAAATAATGAAAAATTAAGGTTTTTTTTGGAAAAACAGTTTTCTGAATAGCAACAAGCTCCATGAATGATGATTTCATACTGTGGTGAAAACAATTTTAGCTACCAATGTAAAAATATTTTAATCTCCTTTATTAGATGTTTCTCCTACAGCTTAATTACGGCACATCAGATCTCCTCAGGGCTCAATCCAGGTTGACTGAGCCCTAATCAAGGTCAAAATGCAGTCTCCGGATAATGTAGCTTTAAAGGAATTGCTTGCAATTCGATCTTAGCTTCGGCCATATTTGCTTTAGGAGCTTTCCTGGTACATCAGGAAGGTGTCAAGCTAATAGTATATACATATAAAAATTTTCACTAAAGGCTTCTGAGTTAATCCAGAAACATGACTGGTTTTGATTGGGAATGTTTCGGAATTTTTCAGAAAGATTTCAGTTTACTTTCAGGAAGGTAAATAACTTTTAGAGAGAAATGTTCACTGGTTTTTTCCAGGTACGATATTGACGGAAATTATGCACATTAGCTGCCCATTATTTTCCAGGAAACTTTCGATTGTTCTTACAAAGTAATTTTACTATTAAAAAAACTATCTGAAAAATACTATCTACTATCTGAAAAAGTAATGATTTTCGTGAGTCGTAATTTTTGCAAAAATGACGATATCGGTGATTTCTCTAGCTGAAAATTTTGTGAATTTTAACTCGACAGAACTGAAAGTTGAAGAAAAAAAATATTGCATGAGATTAAAATTTTCGCTGGGGACCTCCGTAACTCTGTGGTAGAAGCTTTGTCTTTAAAACAGGAGGTCGTGGGTTCGATTCCCGCCGGTGTCATGGGTGTTATTTCTTTCTCTTGTGTTTTAAATCTTTCCTGTGCTGGTGTGGAGGCAAGGTACTTTGTGCGCAGTTAGTTTCTATATGAATAAATAAATGAATAAATAAATAAAAAAAAATCAAAATAGATGGGCTGGTGAAAATTACTGCCTCGCAAAAATAAGTGTTTTTCCAGTAGTGGATGTCTGCAATTATATGAACAGCAAAAGTGAAAAGAACACCATTTTAGTTCAAAAAAAAAAAAAAAAAACTTATTCCAAATCCGTGTTTCCGGTTAAAACTATACCCTTTTTCAATATGAGAAAGTTGTGCTTTTTGCGTGTCATAAATTTTTGCTCTTCTCTTTTATCTTGAAGTTCTTCACAATACAGAAAAATCGAAATCGTATTTTAGATTTTTGAAGTTATACTTCTTTTGGGGTAATGAGAGTGTAATTTCAACAAAGAACGGAAACAAGCAAGTTTAAACTGGAAGAAGCGTAATAATTATTATTCGCAATATAAGAAATATTGATTTAAACTGATTGTGTAACTAGCATATTTCTTAGAATAAGTATTTCTACTAGTCTTATTGTTAACAGAAACCGTTAAGCATTTTATCAATAACAATCGATATAGTTGATCACTACTCTTTAATTAAATTCCTACTTTTATGTGAAAAAACATTTTTTTCGAAACGTATTTTGAACTTATATAATTATTCCTCGTTTCCTGAAGTGGTAAGGAAAAAACAGTCATATTTGCTACGGAATTTTTTCGATGAATCGAATGGAATCGAATAAGGCATTTTTTAATAAAGGGAGCAGGGGCTTAATTGGTTTGAGAAAAGTATTTACAATCATTGCAGGCTTATTACGTTATTGAATTCTGTAGAAATTGTTCTTTTAATCATATTTTTTAAGTTTTGTTTTTGCCCCTGACAAGCTAATTTCCTTAGAGTGATGAAAATTTCAGGAATGAAACTTTTAATTTTGTTTCTCGAAAACTACGGCTTAAATAAAGTTGTATGCCAAGCTATTGTTAAATAAAAGTTTAAAATGAGAACAATGAACTTACTGTGCCCTTTAAGTCACAAGGTTTTTAATTATTTCTTATTATTTTTTGCTACTGAACTTCGTGTTTGGAAATGTTAAATGTTTTTAAAAAAAAGTTTTGGATCGATTTTATTTTGCAGAAAAGTATTCAAACGTGCGAAGGGCAGGAAGCTTTTTATAGCTCAGTATGTAAATTATCAATAAGACATAGAGCATAATTAAAACGAAAAACAACTTAAATAAAGTAGTCAAGAGAAACAGCTGCAAATTATTATTTCAAAACAAAGATGTACACTGGTAAATGAAATACACCGCCAGCTCAGTCAATTCCAGCCGAGGACTGCAGTTTCGAGCTTATTAGCACTCATCAGCCCGGCATAGGATTAACTGAGCTCAGTTAATCCTATGCCGGTGTATTTCATTTATTTCTGCCTTAGCCCTGGCTATAGGGCGGTAACTTACTGAATATACCTGCCTTGCCTGCAATATTCGAGTTGAACCGAACCATTTTTTCGGTCACTCGCCTGGTCTGTGCTAATTCTATATTATCTACTAGTTTGTTTGGCACTCTTGGCTTCCTTAGGTTTTCCACCTCCAGTTCAGTTAATCCTATGCCGGGTTAATGAGTGCTAATAAGCTTGAAACTGCAATCCTCGGCTGGAATTGACTGAGCTGGTGGTGTATTTCATTTATTTCTGCCTTAGCCCTGGCTACAGGGCAGTAACTTACTGAATGTACACTGGTGGCCAAAAGTTAAGCATAATTCATAAAATGCGAGAAAACTCTTGTAACTTTTCGTAAAATTATATAAAATTACTTATGGAGATTCGTTGGTTGAAGCAGAAACATGATGTTTATGCAAAATATTGTAATCGATGGCATCATTCGCAAAATAGGTACGCATGTCGGAATGTGGATAAAACGGCTCACACACTTTACAGAGTTCAGGCACGTTTCATGCAATTGCTGTACCAAGGAACATTGGTTTTGGTGAAGCAGGATTAATAATGGCACAAAGGAGCGAATTGAACATGTTTGCGAAGGGAAAAATCGTTGGAATGCTAGAATCGGGACGATCACAATCTGAAGTGTCTCGTATTTTTAATGTGCCTCGGTGTGTAATCTTAAGACTATGGCAGAGGTTTCAAAATACGAGGATGTTATCCGACGACCAGTACCAGGTCGACCAAGAGTCAAAACCGCTCGCCAAGATCAATTTCTGGCAATTTCTGCGCGACGTCATAGGGACAGCTGTGCCAGAGAACTGGGTTCGGCGCTCAGTGCCACTACAGGAATAACAATTTCGAGGCAAACTGTTTACAGAAGACTCAATCATGTTGGTCTGTATGCCAGAAGACCAGCAGTTTGCACTCCTCTCACGTCAGCACATATATGCTCTTGTTTAAACTGGAGCTTGCAACATCGCTATATGTGAGGATGAGTGATGAGTTCCGCTTTGCCCTACAGAGTGATTCTCATCAGGTAACAATATGGAGAGAAAAAGGAACTCGTTTCCAACCACGAAACACAAGAGAAAGACATCATTTTGCTCAGCGGGAGTAATGGTGCGGGCGGGCATTATGTTGGACGGTCGCGCTGACCTCCATATTTGTGAAAAAGGTTCAGTCACTGGTAAAAGATACAGAGACCAAGTTCTTGAACCTTTTATGTTCGCTTGTTTCGAGGTGCTGTAGGTCATGACTTCAGATTCATTGATGATAACGCGCCACGTCGCCGTACAGCTGTGGTCGACGACTTCATTGAATCAGAAAATATCCAGTGAATGACGTGATCAGAAAACTCCCCTGATTTGAACCCTATTGAGCATGTCTAGGACATTCTTGCGTGACAGCTTGCAGCCCATCGCCCCCGCCAAGTTCCGTTCCGGAGCTAAAACGAGTTCTATATCAAGCTTGAAACTGTTTGAGCCCACAACTCATCCACCATGTTATAGAAAGCATGAGTGATCGTTGTGCAGCGTGCCTGGCTGCCAGAAGTGGTCATACACATTATTAAACTTCAGTATCATCTTTTTCTTTCTTTCTTTTTTTTTTCTTTTTTTTTGTGTAAAGAGTAGACTCCTCACATGCCTAATTTTCTTTCAAACTATTTTTTGGGTAATAAAAGTAATTAGTTTTTTTGAATAGTTTGATTGTTTTGTAATCGTGTTGCTCTCGCATATCACGTTTCCTCCTATTCCGATGTATATTTCATTCATTACTCACATAAATAACAATTATTCTTAACTTTTGGACACCAGTGTAGTATTAACTAGAGGTAAAATGCCCGACCGGTTTCATGGGCCAAGTAGTAGACGGTCAAGCGTCAGAAAAGCGCATGCGTGCGGCTTGGTGCAGGCATGCAAAAGCCTCTTTCCGTAGCATCCAATGGAGATCAGTGGTTTCACTCTCGCAGGCTGCACTTTTGCCCGTTTACTTCAAGATTCGCGCCTTCAATGGCAACCAGTGGCTGCTGCTACTGGAGTTGTGTATCTAGTTATGCTAGGATCTTTGGTTCAAATCGGAACATTCATTGATGTTCACTTGTTTGCGGCTTATTTGTTGCGTGTTGAGCAATGCTTCATTTACTTTATTTTCACTTTTTCTTTTCACACGAAGAGTTTTACAACATCTTTCATTTAAGTGGAGCATGTTATTTGCTTACGCAAATGTATGTTTATCTTCCGAATTGACGTCTTACGTAAATAAGAGGTAAAATCTATCATTAATAGTTTGCATCCCTACTCATAAAAGAAGCGTTACTTATAAATTTATTTACATGTAAAATGGAAGATTACAGGAAAAGCTTTATCATAGAGAGTGATTCTAACTCATAAACGTATAGTTAGCGGTTCTTTAATCAAAGTAATTCCTATTAAGGACATAAATCCAAGTAGTTAATTTACGAAAGTACAGTCACTAGTCACTTTAGGAAATTACAATCATTCAACTGAGATTGTATTGCTTCTATGACATGGCAAATATATGAATTTCATTACGTTTTCGCAAAATCCGTGGACCGAATGTACCTCACCACGCTTTTCACTGGACAAAGGAATTAATAAGAGAGTCGTGTCTCTGAGGAAAGTGCGATGTTTCTATATTGGCTACAAGTGACATTGATGACCGAGTGTTTCCATAACACTGTTTAAGTGAGGAAGTTTTAAATTGGTGGAAGCGGAGACCATTAGCGAGACTAACCAAATTTGGATTGTAGTTGCATTTTGAGCTCAAATTTTATTTGATAGATTCGCACCACATGGGGCAATAGAATTTTAAAGACTAAATCTTTGCCAACTTTTTGGAACTTTGTTCATCTTTTCAAAATAATTTTATTTCTATTCTTATTTCTAAACTGTGATAACCTGTTTTACACATACAGAGTACTTTTAGTATCCTTAATTGTCGGCTAATTCCGAAACTCTTATTCTTTTAGTATAAACGGGGTGGGGGGGGGGGGTCCGAAAGTAATTTTTCTTGCATAAGAAATTCAAGTGGCCTATCCGCGGAACCAAGCGAACCCAGAGTTTTAGATATGGTTGTTTGAAGATATGCGCTGGATATTATGATGATTTGAAACAAGGCAGTGCTCACCGTTGCATTTACAGTGATCAAATTTCGGAATTTTTGGATGGCAACACTGATTTTTTTTTCTAGTACAAATTGATTAACGTATTGAAAAACCACCATTGGCGTAGGAACGACTATCATGTGGAGAAAACTGCCGGCTTAAAGCATTCGCAAAGATGAGAAATTTTAAGTCGAATGGAGGATTTTCGACTCATTCTACATATCTAACAGAATTAGGCAGTAGTAGAAGCAATAGTCGAAAAACACCACATGCAAAGCATTTCTTATGGAAAAAACCCCCTTTAAAATGCAGAGTGTGAAGAATGTTTCTTCATTCCGGTGCTTGAATTTGCCAACGAGCAACTTTCGTCACACGATAGTCGTTTCAACGCTATTTGCAGGTTTCTAATACGCTGATAAATTTGAGCTTGGAAAAAGAAGGTGTTGAAATTAGAAATTATAATAATTCTTTCACGGGTAACTGCAACCTTGAACACTGTGTTAATTTCTAAATCATTACAATCTTGAGCGCATACCTTCAAATATCTACATTTAAAATTTTGACTGGATTGGTTCAGTGGATAGGCCGCTAGGGCTTCGTATACAGAGAAAGCTAGCACCACTCTGTATATTTGTCTATGAAAAATGCGTGAAAAATTAAGTATTGTCCGGAAACCCATACTTGTCCAAATTCTGTGGACTGACTCTCAATCAAATCTTACATCAGCTATTTGCTAGCTATCTTACCAAATACGTTAAGTGTTAAAAAACAGCTAATTATTTATTTGAAGTTCGTATGATTTTGAGTTTTGCTTTGCAATATAAGTAAACGCATCTATTTCCTAAAAAAGGATAATTACGTAAGAGATTGTAACAAAAAGGATAAGTTAGTAAATCAATAAGCCAGTCAATAAGTCTATCAATCAAATACACTGTTGAATTTAAAGTTATTTTATTTAAATACGCCATTTAAATAAAATAACTTTCATTTATAATGCCAACAACTATACATTTTTCATGAAAATTTTTGCTATGAAAAATATTTCGTACATATAAAATTTATTAAACCGACCTTACATATGATCACACCACGCACTAATGGTAGAAAATAAAAAATTAGTGTTGATCATTGACGTTTAATTGTATACAAAGAGATACCTTTAGCCCTTCAGTAAACAGTGAACTTTATTCTTTATTTCGTTCTTTATTTTATTATCATCATCATCATCCTTATTTATACTATTAGTAGTAGTAGATACATAGTAATTTAAATTCGATATTATTTCTTCAATTCGCTTTCCTTTCACTTACACATTTATCCTATGATATATTATGTGAAACAAAGCATCAAAAACACGAAGAATATAAATGGTGAAATGAGTCTCGTGAAGTAGTTTGACCGCGGATAGTATGTAATTTGGCAATCTGCCAGGTAAAGACTATTCCATGTGAATGAATCTAGCAGGGAAGAAGGGAAAATAACGATGGGATTTTGATGCACGCGTTTTATAATGTCACTAGTGCCTTATTCATTTATTGCATTCTCTAAAATAAAATAAGGGAAAACAAAAATAGTTACCATGGAAACAACAAAAAGAAAATATTTTAATTTTTTTCAAGAACGTAAAAGCAAAATGGTAAGCTTAAAACTTTGTTGTGAATAAATAAATCAATTAATTTTTGCCGGGAGAATATAGATCGAATATACTTTAAATTAAAAAAATGTTGCTGAGAGCAAATTTTCTTTTTTACAAAACTAAGGCTAAATAATAGAGAGGCAAAAGTGCACATCTGTAACAAACCCACTAAAACCTCTATAAACTAATAGATACGTCCATTTCCGCCTATAAACCGGATATTAGCCTTTCCATGTAATCGATGGTCAGACAGTAAAATAGAACATTTAAAGACTGTCTGATGTTTTTGCCTTATATCTACTGTAAACAAAATCTATAATTTTTATTTCCTGTTACATAAAGCAATACCACAAACGAATCTGTATCACCAACGACTAAACATTTCTCAATTATATATAAATGGTTATTATGAAATTCCATTGCCTCAATTTTCTTGAAAAATAACTATTTCTTTGCAAAAATAGATAAATAAAAATATTGTTCTTAATGCTCGGTAGACCTTGAAGTCTTATTCAATGTTTTCCAAAGTAAGACTTCTCTTTTTCTCTTTCGTTCTCTCTCTTTTTTGTGTTTTCAAGTTTGTTCAGAACGTTTTGTTTCGATACATAATGAGAAAACAAAAGAATTAATTCTGTAATTACGGAACGCGATTTTGTGCAATTAAGGAAGTGGAATGAAAGGAAAAAAATGCATAATGAATATTTTTCTTTCTGCTTCCTTCGCGTAAAATATTTTAGAAATTGTTGTTGCGCGTCAGCGGTTTACATCATCTACATTCTTCAACTTTATTTCCCACTCTTTTCTTTTTTGGAAAAGAATATTTCATTAAAACAACTCAATTCTCTCAGATTGGTTGTGGCTGAGTATTGTGGTTTTGATGTTAAAGTGAACTTATTGAAAAATTAATATTTTAAAAACTCGAATTCAATTAAAAAATTCAAAATATTATTTGAATTTTTGCGTCTTGAATTCGAATTATGTTTCTCGTAATCACGAATTGCGATAAGACCCTGCTCGTTGAGTTTCTTCTTTCTGCAAATGGAAATGGCAGAGAAATTTTCTTCCGTCCGTCATATTTATAACTGGTGATTTTCTAGAAAAGGCGTACCTATAGAAAAAATGGTAATTAAGATGCGGTAATAAAGATAAAGATTTTACAGTCAATATCTACCCGTACACTTATCATAAAGCTTATTTACAGTGCATAACATTATGATATTTTATTTCTTATCAGTCTTAAATGATAGAAATTAGTAATCTGGAAATTTTATACTTAGATAAAGTTTTGTTGTTTAAATTCATCTATACCAAAGTTTTTTCCAGAAAACCCGTAATTTTACACAAAAAAAACCTTTTTTAATGTAACGTCTGCTTGAGTTAAGCCCTGTAAAAATTGTGAATAAAATCAAACAGCAGACGATTTTTAACTATGACGACGATAATTTCGCTCTCCAAATAAATATTAAAAACAACCGTTTCCATGGTAGTCTGAAAAATTAGAGCAACATAAATTTTTGTCAAGTGAGGATATAAATCTATTCGTGATTGCTCAAAGGAAGAAAAACACTGCATGAAATGTTAACACGAAGTTGTAAATTTTTTATTCGTACATGTACGTTTGTTTAAAAATAACAATTCTGGGGAACACTATTGGAGTCTAGATGATTGTCATTTGTAATCTCTCACAAAGGAAAATGCGTTGATATGACGTACACTATTTTTCTATGAAAAACAATGAGCTAATAACATACAATAAAGACGTTTCCAGAGAAAACCAAGCAGCTTTTGGGTGTAAGGGTGTGCCGTTCAATGCTGAAAAATGTCAAGTGCTTCTTTTAGGTTACTGAAATAAGCTTGAAATCTATCGTTTACAGGGATCTGCTATGAGAGAAGAAGAAGCTGTTCTTAAATTTCAATTATCTGAGAAGCATAAGGAGTAACAAAGTCAGTAGATTTCGATTCTTAATGCGTACGATTTTAAGTAAAGGGGAATCAAAGAGTATAGGATCTAGCTATTTAAATTAATCAAAACGGAGAATGCTTGTGGCTGAATTTCAGCACATATTAGGCAGTGATAAGCAAAGAGATGTAAGTGGACATTTTAAAGTTTTGAGTGAAACGCGTTCAAAGATAAGGTACGGATAGGCTTTTATTGAAATTTTTTTCTAAATCATGCTGTGTAGTACCACCTACCGGGACTACAAGTACTATCTCTTGCTCCAAAATAGAGAGGTTCATCTACCACTGGTTATCTCAAAATTTTTAATTCTGGCACTTACATCCTTTTGCTTCTCACTGCCTCATATGTCGAAACCCGGGATCATAGTTTTAAGCTTAAGGGAGTGAAGACTTAAAGACACCAAGTCACGTGACAGATTTTAAAGCGGAAGCAATGTGGAAGAAGTCAGGTTTCTTTTGCTAGTTTCGCACAAAATGTGTCAATCATTCGTCGTTAAGTCACGTGACTTGAGATCATTGACCAAGCTTTTGCTAAACCAATGGTTGGACTTGCTCCCTCCATTTATAATTCCTGCTCTATGATTGTATGCATTTGGAATAGCAACTTTGGAAGCAGCCGTTAAATGCGATTGATTGAATTGTTTTTAAAACGCTCTTGACCTTCACTCAATTCCGTCATTTAGGGAATCATGGGGTCAGTTGGCCTAGAAAAGTTTTGGGCCTAGAAAAGTTTAAAATGATGGACCCATCATCATCATAGAGTTGTATAAATTTACTAGGACTTGCTAAACTGTGTACACAGCCTGTTTCTGCTCGCTATTTTTGTATATTAGCGTTATAAAAGCTTTTACTTCCTGAAACTTTCATATGATTTGAACCTAGAATTTGATGTTTTTTTTTTTTAAATTTCCAGGTGCTATTATTTGAAGTGACCTGTGAAAATGTGACTGATGAGTCCTTGATCACGTGTCGCACAGAACGTGGCGTCAATTTAAGCTTAGAGGAGTACAAACTTGACACGTGTGCTCGCTGCTACACGTACTTGCCTCCTTGGGCTTTTGTCTCCGCAGAAAAGAAATTACGGTGAGTTGATTTTCTAACAATCATACATTTATCTCTCATCTATACATGTACTGAAATAAGATGTCTGTTTGTTTCTTTTTGTTTTGCGTGTTTGTGACGCCTATTCTTTGAAAATAGTAAAGCCCAGAAGTATAGTCCGGCCACGAGCAAATGACCCTTGTCAGTAATTTGAGAAAACGGGTCCATTCCTTAAAATAGGTAGAGAAGGAAGAAAGGACGCGCGCCATATTTTCGAGTTTAGCAACATTTTGGCGATATGAAAAATAAATGCTTCCAATATATTTTCTTTATGTGATTATTTAGACCTGAAGGATTTAAGTTGCGGCAATAACTGCGTTGAGTTGGCGAGAAAGTAAAAATAACAAGATTTGCATTCTTTATTGTAACCCTATTCGAGCCAATTTTCAATTGAAATTAATTATCGGGGGCGTTTTTATCTCTGACCATTGGCTGCTGAAATAAGTAAAATCAAGACCCATCCACTTACGTAGAATGTGACCTGTCCAATGAGACAACTGCCTTGAGCACTCAAAATTAAAATGTTTTTCCTCTTTGACTATTTTTTTAAATTCCAAGGTGACGTATTCAATCTATAGAACCAATGACGCTCTTATTAATTCCGTTCCAACTTTTCTCCCCATTTCGCCCCTTCACGAAAATGGACAATTCTGAAACGATGTGGAGCAAAGGCTCAACTTTTCGTGGTCAGAATTTATGAAATTTGGTATACCGATTATACCTTTTGCCGACACTGACAATGTGTATCTCATTGCCCAATTCCTGGTTAATTGATTAGAAAAATTCATTAAAAATGTGTAACGACTCGCATGAAGAAAAACTGTTGCGGATACATTTTCTTTTATTGCTTAGACTGTTGATGATATGTTAAATTGTGCAAAAATTGAAAATTATACGTAAATGTTTAATTTTTTCAATCAAAAGAACATTTTTAGAAAACTAATTTTTCATTTTGTTCAAAATCGTTACAGAAAGATTGCATTTTTAAATACAATTTCGCTCGTAAAACATTACTTACACTTTATAAAGCTGGAAATCAAACTAATAAAGTAACAAGCAATATCAAATTTCTAAAACTCAAATCCACTTTATCTATGAAAAGCGTTTCATACGTTATACAATATGCATTTTAATGCCCGAATTCAAGTAAAACATTTGTTCCTTTTAACATAATTAAGTTCCTTTTCAGAGCTTAAAAGCATTTTATGGTTTTACTCACAGTTTTTGTAAAATTTCTTTCCATCGCACTCAGGAGTATTTGAGTTATTTTCTTACTTTCACCATATTATTCAGCGCTCTAAAATAACTGCTCTTAAAGTTTTCCTTAATTGAGTTTACTTTCTAATTTCAAAAAATTCAGCGACCTTTTTTTAATTGTAAATTTTACTTGCGATGGCTTCCTATAATACATTAAAAAATATTTCTTTCTCGGTAATATTTAACATAATTTTTAATGTTTCTCCCAGAAATGTAATTTTACTTTCAAAATTAAGAGAATTAATGTCATTTGAATAATGTTTGAAATTAAGAAATAAACAGCCTAAACCTTCCAGCTGATTTGAAAACACTATTTTGTGGATTAAGTAATGAGAAACGAAGGGAATCAAAGCTGAAATAGCACGTGTTGTGAGACTGGTAAACCGTTTTAGGAACTATAGCGAAGCATTCGTGATCGATAGCATGAATTGAAAAATCCGGTTTTTAAGTGTAATTTTTTGAATAACCAACAAAAGATGACTTTTTGTTTAATTTTCGCTGATAGAGGAGAAAAAACCTTTAAATTGAGTTTTTCCGCAAGTCTGTAATTTAAATACGCCACATGGCGGTGATTTTAAAATTTTCTCGAAGACGTTAAATCATATCAATTTTGCGCGGACAAAGCAGATATCTCCTTGAACAGATCATATTGGGTCAGTCTTGGTTTTACTCTGTCAGCAGAGACTGCAGCTCTTTCTGTAGTTTTACTTAATGGCGAATATAAGATTCAACTTTCCTCGTAAGCATTAATATTATTATATTTTAAAACTGTTCAAAATTGAACGAAGCACTGCTCAAATGCAAAATAGAAGCATTCGAATAAGTTATCCAGGCTCAAATCTTTCCAATGAAAACTCATTCAACGCTCAATTTTTATATTTAAGGATATTTCATGAGTAAATTATCTCTATCTTTTGATTCATTTATGCATTTATTTGCTGTTTTGGAAAAAATGAGATAAGAACGACTTTCAGTCGTATTCCGTGAAACAATTTTCTGTTCAACAAACTTCATCAAATGTTTCTGCCTTGCCCGCTTATTGGATTATCAGTTAAAAGAATATCCCACTTGACGTAATGAATTTTCAATGTACCAAGCCGTTGTAATTTGTCATTTTGATCCCGGATAATGGGACATTCCGCTTTAGAATAACTTTTCGTGTCAATTTGGCTATTAGATTGAGAGGACTTGACTTGCTAAAATTACTTTCCTTAGGTATGACCCCAGATCGGGTTTGCTGTTTGACCAGAGAAATATATCTAGCGCGGCTGATCCTGACAACACCAGCCATCCCGTTTATGACACATTTGAATCGGACTTGTTTGCAAGGAAATGGATCGCCTGCTGTCAGGCAGCACTGGAATGCTGCAAGAAGATGTACGCCGACCCCCCTCTATATGATGGTAAGTCTTGGAAATGAAGCACAAAATTCAAATAATAGAAATGTTTAATATTGTAACCTATCAATAAGTTTTCAGTCTGACGCATAAATTGCATCACAGTTGACTGATAATATTGTTTCTGGATAATATTTACTACACTATGTTCACGGAATACAATGTCTGAAAGTAAACAAAAAGGTTTCCAGAATTTTTTCCACTGTGCCACTTTTGCGGAATTTCTCTTGAATTAAAAAAAAAAAAGTTAACCGAAAGGATTTGCATTCACCTTCTGCCTGGCACACTTATATAACGCACACTTTTGAATATATTACAGGCTTACATACATGATAAACTACAACAAATGTTTCTGAGTAGGCTAGTGAATTCTTCCAGCAGTGCTTCAATGCCTTAAATTATAGTTGATGCTTTGAAACTGTAAAGCAAAGCCAATAATAATTAATTTACACGTATAAAAAATATTTTCGTTACTTTAAGCAATATAAAAGAATAAGTACTCGATGTATATATTGAAAATACTAAATCTCAAAACAAGAATGCAATTTAATAGGAATCATTTAGTAACATCTGCTGATTTTGTACCTGAATAGTGCTGAAATTGAGATTATAAGACAAGCAAAAATAATACAAACTAGCTGTAGCAATAAGGAAATATTTTCAAAATGGACAGCTCTAGAAATAAATAAAACTAAAAAACGAATCTAAACATCAATTTTTTTGTCAAAACATTACTGTTTCCTTGGAAATTAATCTGTAGTTTGTTTTTCCGTTTTGTTCTTCATTCTAAGAACAAAATAGACTAATCAAAAAGAAAACGTCAGAATTGATGTTAGGCATTTCTGGTAAGAAAAAGTTTTAGACTAATCGGCTGAAAATCACAAGGATTTTAAAACAGAATGAATAGAGAAAGTCACTAAAATCAAGCTGTAAACGAAAATTCCTTCCAATCATTGTAAAGCTTTTTGGAGATTAAGTACCATCTTTCTATTTTCCTCTTCAATTTTTACAATGAAGGGCTCAAGAAAGTTTTATGATCTCTGAGATTTTTCCCGATCACTGGTTAAGCCTTTGGTTTTAGTGCCGAAGTATTTTTAGAACTACCTTTAAAAGAAATGATACATTAAGCTGCCCTGTTGTATTAATAATATTTGATCGTACATAATAAACAAGTTTATGTTTTATCGTGCATACAATTTTGCGAACAGAAACGTTCATGTATTTGTACCTCAACATTATTGAAACTCGGTGGAAAAGTAAAAAACACCGAATTCGTGGAAATGGGCGTGCATTAAAAGCACTTATTATCAAATTGAGGCTTCTACAATGTGCTCCTCAAAGCGTAATCAGGCGCAAGTTTTCAATTGAAATTTGTTTCTTTTTTTTATTACAAATAAAACAACAATGCTCCAGAAGAAAACTCGTTTTACCAACCCTAATTACAGAAACACGCGCTTCTCCTGTTTTCAACCAGTTTTGAAGTGTATTCGTCCAAGGACGAGTGCCAGCAATTCCGAGTTGCAATGTAATACCAAAGGGTTAGTGCAACCTGCTCTCTTACCTGTAGTTCCTTTTGAATTGCTGCGCTATAGAGGTGCTGGTTTAAGAGAAGTTATAGAGAAGTACTGCTTTAAGAGAAGAATACGCTTATTGTTGACTGCATTCTTGCTGTACTACATTCTTGTAGTCTAGCAAGTATGAGAACAACAAATGCCACCCCCCCCCCCCCAAAAAAAAAATTACCTTACCTGGAAATTAAGATAAATTGTTTTAGGCGCCCAAACGATACAAATATCAACGGGAGGCGGGGGTTGCAACATTCATATTCCTTCATCATATGTTTTCACTGCATTAAATAACGTGGTGTGAGACGCATCTATTCTTAAATTAGAGATCAAGTTGTCACAGAGCAAAGAGAGAGGTTAGAAAAATGCCTCTCCCATTATAAAGCGTGCACTGTTCTAAAGTCAACTTTTACATTACCGAATCACGAAGAAAGGGGACTCATGTTAAATTTCGTTCTATTTATTTTTAAAAGACTATTTTTCTTCCCAAGTTCTTAATCGTATAATGTCAAGTTTTAAGATTTAAGTGTCGATTCTTTTGGAATGTCATTGAAACATTTGCTGATATAAATTTAAGCAGCCATGAAAACTGGAATTCCGAAGAGCTTCTACACCAAACGGATTGTAAACCAATATGTACTGTGCCTTTTATTGTACCGGAGTAAAAACCGTCTATCAGGGGAAAAGATCAAATTGTGAAGAAATGAGGAGGATTTCGTCTTGTACCCTCTATTGCTTTGTACGTTAAATCAAGTTACCTCTGTTTAAATGAATTAGTTGTTGACGAAAAGGCATGGTGTTCAGTTCAACAAATGGTTACGTTATTTTCGTAAGAAAGTTTCTCATGATGGCATCCTAAAAGTAGCCATAGCTCTCAGATTTGTTCACTTTTGGTCTGAGTTGCTAACCTCCAAAGAAATATACAGTCAACTCTCGATAACCCGAAGTCCCAAGGTACCGACTACAATGCTCGCGTTATTGATCGTTCGAGTTATGGGAAGTTTCTACTACAATCTCAAGAGTTTGGAAACCAATAAAAACTTTGAGATAACAGAATATTCGAGTTATCAAGGTCCGACTGTAATCTGAATCTTTCATATTTTTTATGACTTGGTTGTTTCACCGCTTTATGAAATAATCGATTGAAAGATATTGCTTGTGAAAGGAACAGAATCCCAAGAAGAAAAGGAGATGAAGTGTTAGCAACACCCTGTATGATAATAAAAATTTATGATTTTTTTTATTTAATAAGCTTAATAAGAAGAAAGTAGCAGGCTGCGTGTCTGGGAAAAATGTCCTCATTTATGAAGAATAGGGGAAAAAAATCTACTCAATTTTAGCGTTTTTAATTAAATCACCTCTCTTAGGGAATTTAATTTTCGTAGTTATTACATATTCCTGATTAGTTTTCTTAAACAAAACCTCAATCAAGAAAAGAAATCAAAAGGATAAAACCTTTTTAATAGTTTCAAAAAAATAAGTGCTTAAATGTCCTAGTCATAAAGACTGGCTTTGTTCAGCACTATAAGAAATTTTAACGTTTTTTGTGTTCTAATAAACTAAATTTATCAAAAATGCTTTAGAACGTTACTAAAACTATAATAAAATTAGTACTTAGAGTGTTAGAATATACTTTACTGATATCTCTCTCGTAGCTAATGTTAAGATAATTAATAACTGAAAGAACCAGCACAATATTTTAACGAAGTATGTAATTTGCCATTTAAAAACTCCGAAGTAAAACGTCTCCATTTGCGCTGAAAAATAATTGATAAACGAACGTTATTAAAGAACAGAAATGCAAAAATATTGTACACAAGTGTTACAAAGTTATAAGAAAGCCACTTTTGCTGCCAAAGCTAAAAAAGTTTTCAGCTTCCTAGATTGAGCCGCAATCAGAATGCCGCCGTTGGAAACTAACTACCAAACGTCACGACCTTGAGGGTCACAGATTTGGACCAAATTGTAGATATACACTGAAGTGACAAAATTCATGGGATAGCAATATGCAAATATACAGATGGAAGTAGCATCGCGTAGAACAGGTATAAATGCGCTGTGCTTTCGCAGAGCTTTCATTTGTGTTCAAGTTGCTCATGTGAAGAGATTTTGACGTGATTATGACCGCACGACGGGAATTAACAGATTTTGAACGCGGAATGTTAGTTGGAGCTAGACGCATGGGTCAAGCCATTTCGGATATCGTTAGGGAATTCAACATTCCCAGGTCCACTGTGTCAAGAGTGTGCCGAGAGTATCGAATTTCAGGCATAACATCCCACCACGGACAGCGCAGTGGTCGACCGCGTGCACTTAACGACCGAGACCGGCGACGTCTGCGTAGAGTTGTGAATGCTAACAGATAAGCAACACTGCGTCAAATAACCGCAGAAATCAATGTGGGACGTACGAGGGACGTGTCCGGTAGGACTGTGCGGCGAAATTTGTCTTCCTTGGGTTATGCCAGCAGAAGACCGACTCGAGTGCCTTTACTGAGAGTATGACATCGCTTTCAGCGACTCTCGTGGTCACGTGAGCATATCGGTTGGTCCCTAGATGAATGGAAAACCGTGGCCTGGTCCGATGAGTCACGATTTCAGTTGCTAAGAGCTGATGGTAGGGTTCGAGTGTGGCGCAGACCCCACGAAGCCATGGACCCAAATTGTCAACAAAAGGCACTGTTCAAGCTGGTGGTGGCAGCATAATGGTGTGGGCTGTTTTTACATGGCATGGACTTGGTCCTCTGGTGCGACTGAACCAAACAGTGACCGGAAATGCTTATGTTCAGCTACTTGGAAATCACTTGCAGTCATTCATGGACTTCATGTACCCCAACAACGATGGGATTTTTATGGATGACAATGCACCATGTCACCGGTCCACAACTGTTCGCGATTGGTTTGAAGAACATTCTGGACAATTCCAGCGAATGATCTGGCCACCTAGATCGCCCGACATGAATCCCATCGAGCATTTATGGGACATCATCGAGAGGTCTGTTCGTGCCCAAAATCCTGCACCATCAACACTTTCTCAATTATGGACGTCTATAGAGACAGCATGGCTCAATATTCCTGCAGAAGACTTCCAACAACTTGTTGAGTCCATGCCACGTCGAGTTGCTGCACTTCGCCGGGCGAAAGGAGGACCTACACGATATTAAGACGTATTCCATGACTTTTGTCACTTCAGTGTATGTCAATTCCGCCTAGGTATGAGTCCAGGTAGAGCGGTTTGACTGAATAAACCCTAGTTCGGCTGCAACGAGGGTCCAGAGTTGGTAATTTGGACCCAAACATTGCGTGTATTAACACACAGTTTCAGGATATTTATTGTTTGCAAATGAAACTATTTTCATTTCATACTGATAGTTTGCTAGTAAAAAGTATTTACCGTTTGCGAATAAAAACTATTCACTTTAACTAGATATTTACCGTCTTCTATCAAAGATATTCCCCACTGATAAGAAAAAAATGGTGGAGGAGGAAAAGCTCTGATTTATATATTGCACATAGCACATTAAACGAACAAAATACAAGATCGTTTCGACTTTTCAAGAAACTTAAATAATGCCTGCAAATAAATATACTTTTTCCTTTCTTCTCGTAGAACTATCAAAAGATACCGAATGTGTTGGGAGAACGAACATTGCGCCGAAGTCTCAAATTCCAATGGTAGCACCAATGCATTTCTGGGGTTAAACTAAATAACTTTGAACCCTCGTTGTAGCCGAACTAGTGCCTATGCAGTCAAACCTAGGTTACCTAGTCTTACTTAGGTTCATATTTAATGGGATTTGACTTAAACCTAGAACTTTGTCAAAATCCGTGACCCTCAAGGTCTTGCCATTTGGTAGTAAGAATTTTTGTTAACAATGATTTCATCATACATTAAAATTCTTCTGAAACCACTGTTCTGTATTCGTCCTTATTTTTCAGAACAACTTTTTAAGAAATATCATATTAGCCTAAGAGGACATATTGAGGAGGTTCAAGTAAAGTAAGTGATAAATTTGGAATCACGAGAAAAGCTCCTAGAAGCCGAAGGATCTTCTTTGGCGAGTAATATGCAAATATCGAAAACTCTCTCCAGTGTTACTAGAACATATTATAAAAGAAAAGGAACGAAACTCAAATCATTCGAATTGTACTGTGCCGTAAATGTGCGCATGGGCTTAGATGGATATTCCACTGGTGAACTATTCAGCTACTTTAAGGAGGGCATCTAAGAATATTTTAGGGGAGTTCCAACATACTATCCTGAATTTCAGTTCGGGTCCAAAAAAATCGATTTCTTTATTTCGGAATCACGTTACCTCTCAAAAGTTGCATTTTAATATCCTTAATTGGGGAAAAATAATAGAAAAATTCTAATTTGACATCTTCAGTTCGCGCAAGAGGCTGAAAGTTTGAAAAAAAAATATGCTAAAATTTAAAATTTTCAGAAAATAATAAAATTAGTTCTTTTGTATTTTTTACAATACAACAGCCATAAATGGACAGTATTTATACCGTAGTTAGAACCGAAAAAATATTTTAAAGCTTTTACATGCGTTTGCGCATACGCCTTAGATTGGGCAGGAGAGTTTAGCCCAATTTAAGTCGTATTCGGAAACGAAAATCTTACGTAAAAGCTATAAAATATCTTAGGTGCAAATTACTCTATATACTGACAATTTATGACGTTAAAAAAAGCGAACTGAAAATGTCAATTTAGAAACCCCCCCCCCCCCCCGCCCAATGGACGATACCAAACTACAACTTTTGAGAAGTAACACGACTCCGAAATAAAAAAAAAATCGATTTTTTCGAACCACCCTAATACATATTACCGTGAAAGACTAAAATTGAAAAATGGATTTTCACCGGAAATATCCGGTCCTTCACCGATACCTTCGGTGTGTGAATGTTGATGTTCACTGGCAAATGTGAACATTAACCAGATTCCGGACTTTCTCGGAAACATATATATGTTTCTATATATGTGTGTTTTTGTATGTGGGTCATTCCATGTCAAGTGATCCAAAATTTGGGAAATTTTTTCCCTCACCATTTTGTATTTCTTTGAAATTTGGCTAATCGATTGTACCCTTCGAGGTTACCAAATTCCAAATTTTTAGATTTTTATCTCTATTATTTTTTTATTTATGACACTTTGATTTTTAGAAAAACCCTCTTTTTTTCATGGATGCTTAAACATACAATGGACGATAACTCAGCACCAAATATAGATAAAAAGATTTGGTAAAAAGCATTTTAAAGTACATTAGTTGCTGTTTAATGGGATATGCAACATGACTAATTTCAAAAAAAATTTATTTTTTAAAAAATGAAATTTAAATTTTAAATTTAAATTTCTCAGAAAAGGTTAAATGAATTTTTTTAAAAAAATTCTCAAAAATTGTCGTGTATTTTATCTTTATTTGTGCAAAGTTTCAAGTTGGGATCTCAATGAGATCATATTTTTATGAATTTTTAAATAAAATTTGACTTATGAAATAATGACATTTTTCAGATTCTAACTAGTTAAATATGGCGTTCTCTTACTGGGGATGATCTAGGAAGTAGTGATTGATCATGACTATGCTTGAAATGAGCTGACATGAATTTGTAGATTAGTATCCCCCCCCCCCCTAAGCCACACAACTACTTTTTATCTTTTTTTTTTTTTTTCAAAACTTTTCAAAACGTAAAAATAAATAAATAAATAAATAAATAACCAAAATAAAGAGTAAACTTATTAAAAGTTGGTAAATGTTCTTCTTTAAAGCAAGAACCCCCCCCCCCCCGAACCACCACTTTTATTATTATTTACTTTTTTTTTCAAAACTATTTTCAAAATGTAAAAAAATAAATAAATGAATAAAATAAAACAAAATGAATAGAAAACATATTAAAAGCTGGTAAATTTTCTTCTTTAAATCAAAACAAAGTACATTACCCCCCACACCCACACCAACGATTAACACTATACTAGTCATGCATCCCCTGATGTTTTTTTTTTTTCTTTTTCAGACCAAGTGTTTCTTTTTCAATCCTTACTTCACAAAGTGTACTTGATTAATTCACTATCTGATAAGGAGTTATGATTCATTTCATCCCCTACCCCTGCACCAATTTTCAATTTTGGAGGCACGAAAGAAATATTTTGTCCCAAGATCATAGCAAAATAGGAGTGTTTCCCCCGTGTTGTTCCATTCTTTTCACACTGACCTAAAAATAAATCTAAGTCTGATCATATGTCTGTCCGCATAAAACTGTCTTTCGACAACATTTGGTGTGCAGCTGTTTTTTTTTTTCTTTTCTTTAAGGTTTTCTTTTTAATTTCAGTTGTAAAGGAGAGCAATGCAGCGAGATCTATTTATACATATATTTAAAGCAGTTATAGATCAAACAAATTTGTTAGTTTGAGCATAACCTTCCATGTTGTTAAACTTCATTCCAGGTTGTCCCCTCCCCTCTACCGTCCCACTTTCCGAAAGAAAAAAAAAAGCTGCAAATGAGTTTTTCTATTTGTCTGTTAAAGTTTTTCAGACTTTTAGTTTTTGTGACCCCCCCCTCCTTTTATAAGCCTTAGTCACTACTGATGTTTAGCAGCGTGCGTCCCAGTTTATTATGATTATAACTCTTACATGCCAGCTTTTTTTTTTTTTTTGAATACAGTTTTGGAAAAAAAAAAAAAGATGAAACGTGGTTGTGTGGCTTGGGGGGGGGGGGGGGGTACTAATCTACAAATTCATGTCAGCTCACTTCAAGCATAGTCATGATCAATCACCACTTACTAGATCATCCCCAGTAAAAGAAACTAGTTAGAATCTGAAAAATGTCATTATTTCATAAGTCAAATTTTATTTAAAAATTCATAAAAATATGATCCCATTGAGATCCCAACTTGAAACTTTGCACAAATAAAGATAAAATACACGACAATTTTTGAGAATTTTTTTAAAAAAAAATCATTATACCTTTTCTGAGAAATTGAAATTTAAAATTTAAATTTCATTTTTTAAAAATTAAATTTTTTTTTGAAATTAGTCATGTTGCATATCCCATTAAACAGCAACTAATGTACTTTAAAATGCTTTTTACCAAATCTTTTTATCTATATTTGGTGCTGAGTTATCGTCCATTTTATGTTCAAGCATCCATGAAAAAAAGAGGGTTTTTTGAAAAATCAAAGTGTCATAAATAAAAAAATAATAGAGATAAAAATCTAAAAACTTGGACTTTTAATTACTTCAAAGGGTACACCTGATGAGCCAAATTTCAAAGAAATGCAAAAAGGTGAGGGAAAAAACTTTGGATCACTTGACATGGTTAATATTTAACTAAATAATTTAAATAATTAAAAACTAATTTAAATAGTTTAATATTTAACCCATGTATGGTTAAATATTAAACTATTTTTTGATATAATTAAAGGTATACTTTACACAACGAATGAATTAAATCTTTTTTTTTTTAATTATATGTATTATTTTTTTTTCAAAGATGAAGGTATTTATTACTAACAAAAACACACACATACATAACAAACAGTAAACAAAATAAAATAAAGTTACACCTACAAAGTAAATTACAAAAGACAATCACAAACATTAAGAAATTCTATAGTATAGTTCAACATGAGTTAGTAGTAAGTCAACACTAAACAGCGCCAAAGGCACTGTTTACAGTGTTATTAAATCTGTAGTTTGGAGAATAAACACATAAATATGTATTAAACTACATAATATTTATGTTTAAAAAAATATACGCAAGTAGTAAATATAAGAAATTAGTTTTGTCGGATACAATTTGCTTTAATGCGTAACTTATTACTTAGAAGCATATTTTACGAAGTTTTAAAAAATGTTTTACCACGCTGCTTGCAAAAATACTTTTCGAGTTATCTGACAAGTCAACAAAATAAAGTTCATCAGTCACTATACTCTATCGGGAGATTTATTGAAGAATTTTCTAATACTACTCATCAAAAACCATTCTGGAGAATTTTTATGATGCTGAATTGCCCCCGAAGTCCTTCTTTTCAATTTCTGGCAGGATTAAAAGCTCAAGTGTGAGAATTTCTCCTGAGCTGCTCGGAAATGCGTTGCTAAAATTCATTTACTCCACGGAGCAATCAAGTCCATGGATTGACTTCAAGATAAATTGTTGTCAAAGCAAAAAGATCAACAACTTCGTAAGCAGTACGGATGTTGATTGCATTGTTTTCCACCTTTTTTTCCCTACTTTCACGATAAACTCTCTTTAAAATGAAATGCCAGTGTATAGCTTTCTTGGTCTTGTTTTTCTATTGAAATTCAATTTCTTTTCTTATGTATAGATATTTATTTTAATGTAAAAAACATTTGAAGCGCCCCTTTTTTTTCCAGCAAACTTCAATAAAACAGTTTCGTCTTTATATTACAAATGCTTTTTTTTCGGCTCAAATGCAATTTTAAATAAAAAATAGAGAAATACTTTTGAGCAGAAAAGTAAGAGAAAAAATTACATAACTGAATCACACAAATTTCCAGAAAACTGCATACATGTGTTTCAGGGTTACAAGGGACCCCATGTTTGGCGTGAAAAGGGGGTTAGTTGTAAACCCGAAGCCCGAGTATGTATTTGTCTGCAAACTTGTGTGATTTAATGATGAAATGTTTTATTACAATTTAAAATATATTTTTTTACTTTGAATAAATCTTGCTAAATTTTACCCGTATTTAATTTAAAAGCTAATGTTGAGTGTGGAAAAGCTAATTATGATTGTTTTGCTTCTCTAGAAGTTAAAATTATTGTACTAGTTTATAATTTTAATTATATAAAAGAGTTTTGACATGAATATCAGTTATTGTGTTAGCATGCTCTTCCCCTCTTATTTTTAACGACTTTTGCTATGTTATTAAGAGAATGTAAAGAGACTGGTATTCACTATATTGTTAACGTAGAGCCACATGACGAAAATAAATTGCATAGAAGCTTTACTTGCTTTTATTTATTAACTTTTTTTTTGGAACCAAGCATTTTGATAAATGAAAAAAAAAAAAAAAAACTCCGTTTGTGAGTGCATCAAAATCTTCCTGGTAGTTAGAACATTCTTCAGGATGGCTGAAGTGCATTTGAAAAAAAATTCTACACAAAATTCTCCACTTTTATGCTCTCAGTGCAATTTTCAACGTTTATGCAGTGCAATGTCATTGCAGTGCTGCGGAATCTGAGTTAAAATGACAGACGCTGACTTCTGGAATTTCGAAGCTTCCGGCTTCGTCGCTTTGTCTCTAAATCAGTCTGACTCCGAATTCTGGAACTTTAGACTCCAACGCACGTGTTAACTGCTTTACCCCAAAATTAAGCCAATTCCGACTTTTTTAATTTTAAAGCTTTCGACATCCACTCTTTTACCCCCAAATGAGTCCAAATCCAACTGCTTTAATCCAAAATCAGTTCGACTCCAACTTCTGGAATTTTAAAGGCTCCAACTCCAACTGCTTTACCCTAAAACTAAGCCAATTCCAACTTTTTTAGTTTTGAAGCTTCTGACATCAACTATTTTACTCCAAAATGAGTACGACTCCAACTGCTTTACCCCAAAATGAAGTTCGTCTCCAACTTCTGGAATTTTAAAGCTTCCGACACCAACTCTTTTACCCCAAAATCAGCCCAAATCTGACTCCGACTATTTTAACTCAAAATCAGTCCGATTCCGACTTCTGGAATTTTAAAGCTTCCCACATCAACTCTTGCCCCCTAAATCCAGTACAATTTGAAATCTTGGCGTTTTCAAGTCTCAGATTTCGACTCCTTTACCCCAAAATCAGTCTGACTCTACGACTCTGACCCTGCAGCCCTGGTGATTTGCACGGCAGATCATTTGGGTATTGATTCAACGTTAAAACCACGTATTTAATTACACTTAAGTATGCCGGGATGAAACTTAAGAAAGGATCATTAACTTTATGGAATATTCTTCCCGCGGAAAATTGCAAAGTTGCGACAGCATTAAATTAATTTTCCTTTCCTAGGAACAAAAGTATTTCGACATTCCCTCCATTACTCATGATTCATTAACGGTAAATTTTTGGCTTTATTTTATAACGGGACTAGAATTTCATCAAAAATAAAAACAAAATTGGTCATTTGAATAAATTTTTGATGGGCAGTGAAATTTACCACATAAAGTGTTACGTACTTACGTTATACTAGTGTTACGTTATGCTCTCCGCTAATTTGTATTAAAGTTGACTCATTTAAATATAGTTCCTAAATTTTAAGCAGGTTAAGTATTTAACTTAATCAGTTATTAAGTAATTATTATTAAACTAGAAAATCACCCGTCAAGATATGACGGGTGAAAATTGCTTCTACATTTGATGGAAGTAATTGCCTGTTTGGTGATATTTTGATAGCTGAAATTTTAACCCTAACTCCAATGGATTAAAGCTAAACTCCAGTAGATAGCGTTCATTATTGACCACTTTTTCGTTTCTTCATGCCCCTGAAGTGACAGTTATACCAGTAAAACAGTTAAGCTACCGCATCCAGTTCACCCTTATCACAATAAAGCCTCTCCCTCCATTTTAAACATTACCAAAATACATTATTAAATTACCATGCCGTGGTGCGAGTTTCATTGTTGATGACGTCAAGAGCGTTACTCGATCATTGACTATTATATACAGAGGGTGTCCTGAAGACTGACTGTTTTCAAAAATTTACAACGGGAAAATGGTTAATGATGAAAAAATAATTTTTGCAGAAACTTCATGTAGTGGGTCGTAAGTTTCGTCCCCCAGAGTTCCAAATTTTAGTTCAATTTTTTTCAATAGATGGCGCTGCAGATAGTAAGCCTCTAAGTCAAAAAATAATTATTGAAATTCACCGATTTTTCCTCCGATTGTGACATAAGGTTGCAGCCGGCAGCAGGCCTTTAGAAAATATTGTTGTGTAATTTTGTTCATTAAAACATATTTTGAAAAACTATGATGTAATTTTATGTCTTTCTTTGATTTACGGTCTTACAATCTGCAGCGCCGTCTATCGGAAAATTCTTGAACTAAAATTTGGAACTTTGGGGGACGAAACTTACGGCCTAACACATGAATTTTCAGCAAAAATTATTTTTTTTATCATTAACCATTTTTCTATTATAAATTTTTGAAAACAGTCAGTCTTTTTTAGGACACCCTGTGTGAGGATAATGCATGTGTACACACGGGGATATACAGAGTTGTCTAAAAGAAACTTTTTCGAAATATTTAGTCTCACCTAATCAATCCAATAAAAATTTCACAAAATAGTTGTTAGGACGTATACTCTTTAGGTGTTGGTGATTTTAAACAACACTCACGAATATGGTTGCAGTGAAGGAGTGTAATAAAAAAAATTCTCTGGCAACGCCTTCCTTTTTTTTTTTGCATATTGATCAGCGTATTTAAAAACCACGACTGTATTGGAACGATCGGTGAAAATTTTCAGAATAAAGCAATTGCAAAGAATGGAAGAGAACATGAGATGGCAGGAGTTTTGACTGACTTTGCATAATTCACCGGGTTAAGGTACAGTAGAAGCAAGAATCGCAGAATAATAAAGGCAAAGCAAAAGTAGTGGAAAAAATCTTTAATAATCAGCGTGTAGTCCTTCGTCTAGTGTTTGAATGTTCCAATGAACTACTTTCGTCTCACGCGATGATTAAACGAAAATACTTTACAGCTAATATTTTCTGTTATTAACTTAATTTTAAGGTAATTGTTCACATGTCAAACAGTAAAAAATATATCAAAGCTATGAATCATCGATGCAAGGTTTGCTTCAACAGATTTAAAAAATCGATGAATTCCTTGAGAACGGAGTTTCACGTTATGATAATTTCGTGATTTATTCGTCCACGTTGTGATAATTTGCTTGGTAAAATTTTCTTAAAATTGGAATAGGAAAAGAACAAAATCGAATTTGCGAAAAATCGCTTCGAGGTGCACACCCTCATACTACAAACTAGCTTTATACCAAATTAGGCCGAATGGTCTTGGCGCTTTGCACCTAGATGGGAGGTCCAGACCGAGAAACTTTCAGCTTTATTATAAGTAAAGACATAAAAAGTGTACTTCTCTTCTGCTGTTAAATGTTTCGTTAATCTTTTTGCGTTATTTTACGGGAATGCACGTTTTAAACATGCACCTCTCAGCCAGAGTAACTTATGTCACACAATCGCTACTTTACAGGAGAGAGGGAAATTTTTTGTCGGAAGCAAACAAAGGATGGGTGGAGCCCTTTTTTAAAACTATTACGATGTTTATTTTATTATTAAAACTTTTTAATTTTTAGAAACGTTCACATGGCTCGATGCAGAATAGGATGCTGCATACAATGCACTATTAAATGGAAAATTGTAAATTCTGGACTTACGCTATTTCGGCCCTGAGGTTCAGAAATCAATGTTTTCAAATTATCACAACCTTAGATCAGTTAAATAAATAAAGACATGAAAAAAAAAAGATCTTTATTAGTAAAGGATCTGTACTTTAGAGGTACCTGCTTCCTTAGCAGGAGAGATTGTTTATGAGGAAATAACATTTCTGGCCTATTGGCCGTGGTCGAAATGGAAAAGAAAATTCAGACGTTTTGTCAAGCTCTCGCGGCTGACATCCTCAGTAATTAAGTTCGATGCGACTGATGAGCTGCTCCGGTCGCTCTGGTATTTAAGCAAACAGCTGGTGGGCGCCGATTCCTGATTGGATGGCGTTCTCCTATGATTGGAGCTCTGATGGAAAGTGGGAGTGGCTTCAGATTCGAAATGAGAGCGGACGTCAGTCTGTTTGGAACCGTTGTGACGAGCAAATCCAAGGGCAGGGTGCCATGTTTTTGGTAAATTGAAGTTCTTTTCTCTTGAAATTAAACGAATGTTTGAATATTTCAAAAGTTTCTCAACGAAGGCGGGCATAGTAATGGGATGTTGTGGCCAGGACTTCTGTGTTTATTTGATTTGATATAATGGACTCTTTCTTGTTGGCTGTCTTCAGCTACTGCTGATTTTTCGTAGTGTCCTAATCGGCAATGACGTTCATGCTCCGAAAAGCGGTTCTTGATGCTGCGCTTGGTGGTTTCAACGCAGACTGATCCACAAGAGCACGGAATTTTGTACACGCCTGACGAAAGAAAGGGACACGGGGGATCTTTCACAGGGCGATAGCAATTCCTTAGTTGAGTGGTGGGCTTAAAAATGGTCTTGATGTTGTGTTTTTCGAGAATTTTTTTCAATTCTTTCTGTAACTCTGTGTAGATAGAGTAAGAACACTTTCCCTAATGATTCAGATTGGGTAGTCTCCTGCTCGTTTCTTTGAAACCTCCTGGGATGAAGAGCTCTTCTAATTTCTCGTGTAGTGAAAACATTAGCTTGAAATGCTTGCTCAAGATGTTTCAGCTCCTCCTTAAGATGTGTTGTTTTGTAGATTCTTTCCGCTCGGTGAGTAAGGGTTTTGGTGACAGCCTTCTTTTGTCTCGGGTAGTGATTTGAGCTCTTTTGAAGATAATTGTCTGTGTGTGTGGATTTTCAGTAAACCTCGTGACCATCTTCCTTTTTTGTCACAAGAACGTCGAGGAAAGGTAGCTGATTATTGATAGCATTATCCATGGTGAACTGTATGTTTGGGTGAATGCTGTTCAGATGTTGAAGAAACAATTGTCAGTCTTCTTCACTATGGCTCCACACCGCAAAGGTGTCACCAACGTAGTGGAACTAAACTTCGGGCTTCTTTGTGGCGAAGGGAAGGGCTTTTTGTTCGAAAAACTCCATGTAAAAGTTAGCGATGACTGGATTTAAAGGGTTCCCCTTGGCGACTCCATCCCATTTCCCGTAGAAATTCGTGTTCCACTGGAAATACGTGGTCATCTGCGCGTGCTTGAATAGGTTTCCAAAGTCTGGAGGAAAAAGTTGACTAATCAGTTCAGGGTATCTTCAACTGGGGCCTTTGTGTAGAGCGAGACAACGTCAAAGCTAATGAACAAATCAGAGGGCTAGAGAGAGATCGACTTGATTTTTTAAAGTCACTGGAATCTTTGATGAAAGCGGATGACGATCTCTTTCATCAAAGATTCTTCTGCATGGGTGCATTGGTTGCAGAAGGCCAGTGGTTGTTTAATATCGAAAGCAGTTAACTGAACACTTGTAACAAGCCTTTTTTAACTGTAAAATGGTTGATATTTTATTATTTTTGTTATCATTATTATTAATTTTATTTTGATGCATTTCCTTCCCACACATTGAAGATTGTATTATCACAGAACTTAAAAGAAGGCAAAAAAAAAAAAAAAAAAGCAAGAATCATGCCACTATGGCAGTGCCATCAAACCCGAGAATAGCATTGGGTCCACTTACACTTTTTTTTAACACTTCTCCTTCATACCGACAAAATGTTTTAATTTCACATTTGGAAAATTTATTTCATTTTATTACTACTTTATTACTTTTAACTTTTTAAGTTAACGCAAATTAGGTTAACACACGGTAGTGGCCAGTGCTTCAGTAGTAGTCACTTCAAGGTTTATATTTGGAAAAATAGGGTTCTAGGTTTTCCAATTTACTCAAACCCTGCACTTTTGAATCCATTGGAAGACTTGTAATCCTTTTTTTCAAATATAAACTCTGAAGTGGCCACTGTTGAAGCGCTGGCCACTGCTGGTGTGTTTATCTTTCTGCGTAAAGTTCTTTAAAGTTTGCGTTAGCATCACCTTATAATCTTCAACGACAAATTATGAATTTGAATAATTACATAGATTTGCATTTATTCCTTCTTTAATTTTTGCAGATGGCGCTTTCTGCCCTCGAACGTGGGACGGTTGGCAGTGCTGGCCAGACACGCCTTCAGGTGAAGTAGCAGTCAGTGCATGTCAAGAACACGTGTACTTCATGAGTGAGCCTCCACCATGTCCACGTAAGTTAGTTGAGAGTTTATAGTCTTAATCAGCAACCGACTCAAACCTCCTCCGGACACCCGAACCTTTGAATGAAGCATCCTCATTGGTTGATAGGACTTCGATCGGCAGTTCAAATGTCGGCCGGATGCTCGAATCGGCTGGTGAATAAGGTCGTTAGTCATTCTTTTAGAAATAAGGTTAGCTTCGAACATAGTCCTCAAGAACTTATTATAATTACCCTCGAACTGGGAAGCAACATTCTTCTAAACTTAAAACTAGCTTTTTGGCATAATATTCTTTTATGTCATACTTGGAAGGTATATCCAGTGGCGTCACTACGGATGGGCAAGGACATTACTTGATAAAAAGAAACCCACAGGACATCCAGGCTGGAAAAGCATTAACCCTTAGTAGCCTGATTTACGAAAGTGATTTATTTTTAATATTACTGTGTTTGCTTGAGGGTCTAGATGAAGGGAAAAATAGCTAAAAAAATCACAATATCTATTTTACAATATTTACAATACACAATATTTTGTATTCAACAAAACTTTTAGTAAAATGTGTTTACTTGTTCACTTTGCCGCGCGAGTAATATGTCATAGATAAAATAAAACAATAATGACATTTGATTTTTTTTTTAAATTTCGTTGGAAAGAATATTATACAACAGTAAAATACGTACAGCCAACCTATAAAAAAAAAAAAAAACTAATAGTAATGTGAACATTCGGTTTAAAAGATAGGTATCAAAAAAGATTGGTATCAAAATTGAAACTCTAGGTTATTAAGGGTTAAAATCATTGTCACTCGCCGCAGGCGACATTGGACCACCACAGGTGGGAAATGGTGTTTGCGAGCGAAGCGAGCAGGGGGACGAAGCAGTTGGCGTACCGAATGCTCACTTCTCATGTAAGGCATTCTATTGAATTCTTCCTTCTCACACTAGGAGCTCCGTAGAATGTCGACCTATCATATGAGGCATTCTATAGAACATTGGTTTCGTATGTTAGATATTTCATACAAAAATAAAGCTGTAAACTCCAGATTGTCAGAAAAGTATATATTTATGTGAAATGTTGTCTTTTGTAGGATACGCTATGAAAAAATGCTGGAACAATGGCTCGTGGTACGTTAATCAATGGAGAAATGAGTGGACCAATTACAGTGGATGTGGCCGCGTAGAGGTAAAAACTAAATTCATCCAAGATTTTAAACTATCCCTCTCACATAATGCTTTTAGGTTAAATTTGAAATTTCGCAATTTATTATAGGCATACAAATATCCCTTGAAAATAAATTCATTAATAAACTTACAAATGTAGGCTTGAATGTTTACTGAAGAGTAACGCGCTAAACCGTGGAAAAAAATGGATTTTTTGAAGAAATAAAAACTGCCGCTCTTGTAAACATTTTTGAAAAATGTAAAACACTAAAAAAAAATCTACTTTTTTGTACAAGTAAGACAAAAAGCGTTATACTAATTTTGTAAAGCAACATTTCAAAATGTTTTTCCCCTCAACTTTTCTTTTTTAAAGATATTTCGTAACCTAGCGAGAAAACTTCTTAATTTCTCAAGGCATACCAACGAAGTCTTTTAGATATGCCTACCAGGGAACCACACGACTTCAGTAATCATGGAAAAAGTTCAAAATGTTCGCATTCGAAAGAGTATATTTAGACTTTTTTTTTTTGACTCATAAATTGTGTGCCCTCGTCTCTTCGTTTTCGAGATATAGGGGCTAAAAGTCTGCTGAAATCTCAAGAAAAGTCGCCAGATTTAAAGACTTAGCAAGAAATTTAAAACACCGCGCGATTTTATCGTCTGCATCTTGCATGGCATTTCATTTCCATTTTGGGTTGTCTGCAAAGCGTGTGAAAGATGTGTTGCATTAATCCCTTACTTGTGCGTGTTAAATTAAAGGAATCACCATCAAGTCTATGAAGTGAAAAGTAGTAGTGAAAAGTAGTATCCAGAGGACCAGAGGAACGAGAACTTTACAATGAAATGAAACATAAATTGTATTGTTTCATTCGTGATAATAATGCATTTCAGAACATTTCTGTATTTTAAGTGTATTTAACTTATTTAAGTTAATTCTTATGAATGAAATATGATGTAAGAACTTCTTAATAATCTGGGAGAATTTACATGAATAAATATAAAAAGCAGAGGTTGAGCTCATATACAAATAGTAAAACGAATGGTCTTTGATGTTGAAACAAAATGGTCATGGATTATGGTATCAGTTCTTTTTTTTAAGTGATAATTAATACATGAAGTATCATTTTCTGCCTGTTTGGAAAAGTATTTAATTTTCAATTAAAAAAAACCTAAAAAGATAACAACGGATAAAAAATAACTTGCGCTTCAAAATTATCGATATAGGAAATCACGTCACGGATGGAGGGAAATAGTTATTTTTGTTTTTAAAAACTGTTAATGTAGCCACTACAGCTAAAAGTGGGTATAAAGTAAATGCACAACATATTGCATGTTTTTTTATTCATTTTTAAAAGTACTGGAATACCTTTTACAAGTTATGTTTCAATCAAACTACAATCACTTATTCATTTCCAGATTATTACACAACCACAATACTTGGACATGATACTATATGTCTGGTACAAGTCTGGGTTATTGAAAACTCTGCCACCTCCATTTTAAACACCTTTACAATTTTGCATTTCGGGGGAGTTTGACGGTTGAAATATCTGTACAAGGCTCAAATTCATGACATGCTTCTAGTGCCAAATTTTCTATCTTTTAATCATTATTTTGTTCAGTTTCATATTTGTCAGGGTCAGTTGCATATTTTTGCCCTTTCGACAGGCTTCTTTCATTTTTATTTTACTATATCTCTCATTTGTATTTAACATTAATCTGCTAATTAAAATTTCTGAATTAGATTCTTTTTTAAAATTTATATTGTGTTAAGTATAAAAATTAACTTATTATGGCATTTTTATTTTACTTTAGCTTTTGTCTGTATTTAGGTTAATCTGCTAATTAAAATTTCTGACTTGGAAGATTTTGTTTAATAATTTATCTTTAATTGCCTAAAGTAAACAAATTAGCTTTGCACAGAATTTAAAAGAAATACTCATAATTAATACTTACAAGAACTATGATAAGAAATACTTAAAATATATTACATCAATAATATTGTAATTAACATTTTAAGTACCAAAGTAAAAATCTACTAAAATGCAAAAATATGCTCTTATCCGATCCGTCTCTTTAAAATTTTACTGGGGAAAACTCAATTCTGCCGTGGGAAGTTAAAATAAAGTATCTGCAGAAATGAATTTTTGAGATATTTGACGAAACGCGTTTTGGGTTCCAAAAAGGGAAACGTTTTAATATGACGTTCTTTTCGTGCTTAATTTTCAGCGGAAACCAAATAAGCAACATTGTACCAAATAAGCAACATTGTTCATTAAAGCTAAGGCAGATGTGCCCCCCTTCTAAGGACATGGGCGCATACCCCAAAATTTCACGGCGAACCCCCCCCCAAAGCATCAGACCCCTCCCCAAAATGAGAAAAATACCCCCCAAAACACCCCCTAAAAATTTAAATGGCACAGTCTGCCCTACGACCCTTCCCCTCCCAGGTAAGCACCCCTGGCTAAAGTACAGAATGTGACAAAAAGCAAAATGAAAGAAAAATTTGCTGATACTGCGCTTTGCCTTCCCACTGCAGAATTAGGTAAACAAAATGCTTATCATGCCGAAAAGCAATAGGAAACACACCCACATACACATAGCTAGAGTTGAAAATAATGTGTCTGGGAATTCACCTTGGGTTTAAGGGACTCGCCAGAAAAAAAAAGTGGTTTGAAATCAGTTAACGTTATATTTGCATTGTTTTTACAAAAAAAAAACAACATCAAATATTTCTGGCGATATTGGTCCCCCGCGCGTGCCCCCCTTCCCTACCACACTATACTTTTAGAAGTACATGTAAATACATTTTTGTTAAGGGTAAACCTTAGCCCCTTAAATTCTCGCCCCCCCCTCCCCGACTGTGGTGAGCCTGCTTTTATCATTAATAATAAGATAAAACTTAAACTTAATCTTGATTTAAAGTTGTTCCTCTGGAAAAACTTTCCACTTTATAAACTTAATAGTGGTTCTCAACTTTGATGCACACAAGTAAAGCAAAGGTGTCTATTTCAAGAGCGATAATGCTCTCCCCACACTAATACTTTAAAGACCTCACAAAAACAAACCCCCCTCTCCTGACGAGAGAAAAATACCCCTGAAAACAACCCCCTAAAAACTGAAATGACGATTCTCTTCCTCTGGTAGTCACTCATGAGTAAAGAATTGGCTTAAAACATCTTTCATGCGTTTTGGTAAAGACCAAAAATAGCAATTAGATGTCTTGACAGATGCAGATCTTGAGTTCGCGCCGTATCTACCATTTTTGAACAAAACTCTCTAAATTTGGCGACTTAAATCAAAATTTCGGCAAACTTTAAGACCTCATATTTCGATAACGGGATCACGAGGGCACGTAATTTTTGTGCCATAATAATGTTTTACGATGCTCTTTCAAATGCTACCAATTTCGATTTTTTTTCGAATTTCCTTGATCGTGTGGTTAGTATAGAACTAGATTCAATCTAAAACAAGAAAACTAAAAGAATAAAAACTTAAAGCGTTTCCATTTTACCCAGAGCAGAGCACAATATTTATGGGCTAAATTGAAACAACTGAACTGCTCATTAAAGATAGTTAGGAGGGGGGAAATCATAAACAAACGTCTTTAGTAATCTCCCACATATCAAGTAAAACTAGTTGAAACCAGTTAATTCAGCTTTGTAGACCTGCTGGAGAGGAAAAGATGCCTAAACTGATCAGAAAAATATTATTTCAAATGTTCAATTTCAAACATGAATTGCTTCTATTTTAGGGAATCCGCAGGCTGCAGATTTTCCATATTGCAACATATGCAGTGTCCATATTCTTCTTGATTCCTGCTCTTTTCATCTTCGCAATTTATAAGTAAGAGGCTTTTAATATTTATTTTAACACTTTTCAGTTAGCTTTTATTGAAAATGTTTCATAATTTTTAATAATTCATTTGAAATTGTAAGTTAAATGAAAATATTCCTTAAAAAATGTCAACGATGAAAGTGAGATTTTTCTACACGTATTCTAGATGGAGTATTTACACTCCACTTTACTGTTCAGTCGCAAACGCAAGGAACTTAATATTGTTTTCGAATCCAGGAATTTTGACCATGTTCTGGTGGAGGACCCCCCCCCCCCCCCACAAACGCCCTGTCGCTTACATATTTCCAATAATCCGGCATTTTTATCCTCGGCAACTTTTCAGTCCACTTTCGATTTTCTTAGATGGGTAGTGCGGAAAAGGTGCCAGTGATTAAACAAAGTGCGCATAAAATTTTTGATGATTTCCTGCTCTGCCGCAATTGCGTTGAAATTTCAACCAAATGTTGTTCTTTGATGTTATTGGCAATATTTGTAATTTTTTTTTTTTTTTTTACTATTTTCGACAGTGGGTTGAACGGAAAAGGTGCCATTAGTGATACTAAACTCCCACAAAAAAATTGAGGTGTGGTAAGATTCCGTCATTTTCTGCAAATGCGTAGAAATGTGGGAGATTTCCTGTTTTTTAACGTTTTTAATAAATTTTGTCAAAATCTTTAAAAAAAATTTCCGCGAAATAAATACGAAATAATTGCTTTGTAGAATAGTATTAGATGCTTGATATGTTACTGTTAGTTAATTAATCCTATTGAATTTTAACATATGGAAAAACCAATGATTGCCAAACCGTCAATTAAGATGGTCTAGTAACTCGCAGGGACACATTAGTGCGCCTGTTGGATTACCTTAATTTATTCAAAATTGATTCTATATTTACTAAAATTGTAGGTTTACAGACAATAAAAAAGCAAGCTTTCATTCAAAACATAGAGGGCTCTTTTGGCTGGTAGCTTAGAAGACGACTGGAATACAGTTATACTGTCGTGAGCAGGTAAAGGGTAGTTACTGCAAATTTTTCACATTTCAATGTTTTTTTTTTTTAATCCTTTTCTTCATCTATGTTTTTCACGAGCAACGAGTTTTAGAGCTAACTCGAATTTCCTGCCCACAGCTCAAAGACATTCAACAGAATAATTTCAGCAGAACGCAGAAGATCAATCCATAACTCTTTCTTGTTTATCCTCTTCTTCTGACAAGACCTCTGATGTACATTCGCTGTAAGGCGAACACTAATAACCACCTGATAACGTAGTATAAATCACCATCATTCTTAAGTTATAGATATATAATTACTGTATCCAGTGTACAGTACAATTATAGTTCTGCATTTTATTATTACTACGTATTGTACTGTTTTATTTTATGAACTTGTACCCATTAGTTTTTGGAGCACTCCCCAAGAAGTCAAACAAAATTTAGTCCAGGTGCTGATTCAATGCTTCCCCGTCAAGCATTCATAAGGAAAAATATAGAAAAAGGTTTCGTGATGGCCACGACATACTAGTTTTTTTATTTTGAGTATATTTGGAAAAGGGAGGGGGGAGTAATATCTAAAAATATGGTTCACCTGAATTATTTTTAGTGAAAAATAAGAACCAATTCAGTTATCAAACACCATGCAATGTTATTTTTGTTCTGCTATTATTTTAAGTGACTGTATCTCTCTCCCATTGATTTTTGCATCGTAACGATACTTTATGTTAAATTGTACAGCGTTTTAAAAACACAGTCGAATCCGTTTAGTAGAATAGCCATTTTGGCACGAAAAAAGATTCTAATAAGCAAGATATTCCATTAACCAGAATTGAATTAACTAACACATTACATCGGTTTGGTACGTTGAAAATGTATTAAGCGGGATATTCTTTTAACCGATATTTTAATAAGCAGACTCGACTCTACAGTAAACATTCGCTTCTTTATGTAAGAAATGGTAATATATAGTTAAGAAATGATTTAAAACTGAGATGTGATTACAATTGCCTAAAATAATTAGTTATGTTTATAAAAAAATCGTATACAATTTTGACTTACACGAGTGGTCTTGGAACGCATCCCTCGCGCAAATCGAGACTCGACTGTATATTTTAAATTAACTGTTCATCATTTTGTTGTATGCAATTCCAGAAGTAGTGTAATGCTAAAGATTTTGATATTCCTATTTCAGGCAAAAACCATTTGGTTATTAATCCAATTCAACATGTATAACTGATTCTGAAAATTCCTATTGGAATATTAGATGCAGTCCTCAAAATTTCAATGGACTCTAGAACCCGCATTCACATATTTAAGATAAATCATATTTTAGTTATTCAAAACGTTATATTACCCATTTAATCGAAGCATAAGGAAGCCGTGTGGTGATAACTATAGATTTTTTTTTTTTTTGAAAACATGAATGAAATACATTGAAACAATCAAAAGTGTTACAATTTGAAAGATCTTAAAAATAAAATACTTTTGCAAAATAGTTCTTTAAAAATGTACGAGCACTTATAAAAACTTGTAACTTGGGGGAAAAAAAGTTTGATTTTTAAAATCAAATTAGCACGCCAGTTCCAATATTTTTCTGATTTTTTTAAGCAACACCAAATTTTGTTTTTTTTTTTATACTGGAGTGAATATTTTCTTGTGTGCCCTACCATACTACCATTTAGGCAGCAAAATGGAATGCAAATAAAAAGACAAAGAAAAAATACACAAATAACAACTTTGCCAATAAATAGAGACAAATAATTTACGTGAACTAACTGCGTATGAATAACTCTGTTCTACTAAAATTTTGATAAAAAGATGAGAAGGAAGAAATGCAATCACTTATGAACTTGCTCTTTTATCACTGAAAAATAAAACTCTGCCAATAAATTATTAAAATTCCTCGTCTCTTTTAAACAGGAAATACTTCAAAACTTCTAAAAACTTTTTTTTTTCTAAAAATCGATTTTGTTCTCAAAGTTACCTAACTAGAGTAAAATCCGAATTGTTGATTTCATATTTTTCTCGATACTTCTTGTTGTGGTTCTTTTTTTTAAAACAATACTTTGTATATCTACTTTGCATTTAAAACGCAGTTTTTGATGTACGAATAACCAATTTCTGGAATTGAACAAATCGTTTTGCCATTCAAGAAGCGAAATTATGCAGGAAGTATTTTTAGATTTCTTGTAATCTAGCTAAAAGGTAAACTTTTTCTTAAGAAGAAAAAGGTTGCCTAAGATCGAACGTAAAAGTTTTGAAAATTGAAACTAAGTTACTAAAAGAGGACGATTGCTTGTTGAAAAAAATGCCTAACAGGCATTTCAATAATTGAAAAGTAATTTCCAATGGATCTTACATAATCAAAAACTGAGCGTATTGCTGGGCCGTTCCCCCATAGTGTAGTTAGGTACAAAGCGTTGTGTTATGATTTGATGACTTTTGAACTGTAGAATATAGGAGAAATAATAGTTGGATTCATTATAGCACATTGAATGTTTATTAAATAAAATTGTACATACACAATTCTAACCTAAGTATAGATATTTAGTCAGGAGTTAAACATTAATACTCAAAACGTTAAGGATTTCAAAAATTAAACACATCATAATTCTGCTCTCCAAAGAAATTAAATTTTAATCTACTGGTATAAATTAAGTAGTGGGAAGTGGGAGCTAGTATAGTACATACCAAGATTTTGCTTCTTTCTCCATTAAGTGATCCAAAGGCACTCGCGGGAGCGCGTTTCTAATATCATAACTCCGGACAAAACGTCTCGGAGAAACACAGAGCTCGGGAAAGCTGTTCTGCCCTCAAAACTCTATCTTCCCTCCTCTCGAAAAACCCCAACTCCCCGTTTTATACCGGGGGATGCAGTTCCCTGATCCGGACACATTCTCTGAGGATCATAGTTCAAACATCTGGAGATCCAGCTTCCAGGAAAACCCTATGCTTTATGGGATACGGAGTGTCGCAAAGTGTCAGAATGGAATTTTGTTATTCCCAAGTCTTCTATTTTATGAATCCAGAAATGTCAGAGTTTCAGAAGTTATACTCTGCAGCTGTGACTCGGGGACGGGAAAATGTTTGAAATCTCAGAAAGAAGCTAACCCCTTTTGACCCAATGCGGGTGTCGCAGAGAGAGGAAAATGCCCTTCTGAATTCCAAGTGTCGTTTACTCAAAACAAGCGATTGGAAAACTTTCCCGCCAAAATGTGTTTACTTCTAATTCTCTATTTTATGAGATGCAACTGTTAGCAGAATGGGGGAGGATGTCCCTTTCCAGGCATGTGGGGCAGAAGGTCAAAATCGGGCCCCAAAGTATGTGCCTATTCAACTATCTATCTTTGTCTGAGTTACAACTACCGAACGTTAGTGAAGTGACTAGGTGTCGATAGATTCAAAATTTTCCAGTCTTTATGTTTGGTTATTTGACATAATCCTTTGAAAACGATTAGCGAAGAAATCAATTAAAAACTATTAATTAGGATACTTAGATTTTGACATTAAAAACCTATTTTTCGAAGGGTTTCGAAGGGGATCCATTCAAATTATTATTCAGTGCTTCATCTCAACTTTCCGTAACAATACTTTTATTAAAATTTATAAGGTGAAGAAAATCACTGTGAAGAATGCTCTGTTGCCATTTTTATTCTGGAATGTGAAAAATCAAAATTCTGGCTTTTGTTTTGAGGCATTTTCTACAACCGAGGGATTTAAAATGTTTCCTTTTTGATTATTTTTCCGCAATCTGCCGCAAAATTTAACTCTTTTTTACTTCCTTTTACAAAAAAAGAAGTATTGTATTCGCGAAAAAATTTTCACTCAAAATTCGGCCTCAGTTTCCATTTTTCTCACACATAAATGAATGTTGAGTTTTTTTTTTCGACTCGACCACACGTGGATATATGCCTCGGATTGTACAGACACCCGAAACATCCATTTTGACGACCCCCGAGTTAATTACAAAGAATTTTCTCGTGACGTCCGTATGTACGTATGTATGTGCGTATGTGTCTCGCATAACTCAAAAACGGTATGTCCTAGAAAGTTGAAATTTGGTACGTAGACTCCTAGTGGGGTCTAGTTAGGCACCTCTCCTTTTGGTTGCATTCGGGTGTTTTAGAGGGGATCTTTTGTCCTTTTTTGGGGGGAAATCATTGTTAATTTTGATGCTAACTCAATTGGTGTTATAATTTGTCAGACACTTGACGATATATCGCCAGATGTTTGGTCGCCAAGTTTTGTCGCCAACTTAGCGACAAATTTGGCGATTTTTTTTATTTTTAAAATTTGGTTTCAATTTGGCCACTATTGGTGATATTTAGAGAGTAAACAATTGAATCATAATGGGAAAAAGACATTAAATTGGAGTAAAAGGAAGTCATGTGATGTACACATCAGCTCGTTTTTTTTTTGTTCAAGTGTGATTGTTTGAACACCCGTAACTTGACATAACTTTTATTCGAGGTAGACCTTGCTAAGCCCTTGCTAACGCAGCTAGTAAGTTGTTAAAGGGTGCCATTTTATTTTTACTTTTAAGAACTATATACTCTGAGAAAACTTAAAAATGAACGACATAATAAAGAGAAAAAACTGAAAATTCTGAAAAGTGGACTATACGATAACAAAAAAAAAAAAAAAAAAAAACTATGAATGTAGGTATTCTGTAGAACGTGGAGCCGCGTCGATTAATTTTGCACCACCGCATTTTTTTAGAATAGAAAAAGGTTCAGAAATGAGCTTTATTTTCTACTGAACTCCTGGGAAGTTTTTTTTTTTTTTTTTGTTACTTATGCAAATCGGGAACCCGAGCCCGAGACTACTCGGTTCAAGGCAGAGAGGTACGCTTCGTTTAATCGAGCACTTATTTCAGTGGAAGTCCAATTTGGCTCAGACAACACGATAGATGGCAGCCCGATCTATGGACAGTTCGATAATTTAGAGCCAAACCAGAAACTGAAAAACTCCTAGCTTAGCACCCCCAGAGGAATCGTTTCACTTAGAGGACTTTGTGACCACGAGCATATTTAACGTTCCCCAGTCACCCTCAATGAAGACGGTGGATTTTTGACCGGCTAAGACCGAACCTGGGACCTTGCGGTCACAAGTTCGATGGCGCACCGATCAGCCCACACGGCCTTTTTCTTTTTTCCTTTGTTATTTCTAATTAGACTGCGTAGTGGTTACTGTTCGCATATTTTTATTTGGTGCAAACCAAAACTGGCCGCGTCGTAATGCTGTGATAAGGATCTGCGTAGCCTTCATTGTGTAAGTGAGATTTTCCTCATCTATAGTGCCTTCCCCAGAGACGGCACCACTATCAGCGGATGGTTTTACCAAGAGAGTTTTTTCCCACGAGATGGATACAACAGAGATCTTGCAATCAGAAAAATGGGGAATTCAATTTTGCCAAGAGTATTCAAAGCGAAACGAACTCTTGAAGGATCCTTTTTCATGCCGCTTAATCATACGACACGTACCGAATTGAATTGATAAAAATTCGCCCTTACGACGAAAACAACAGAACCACAGCTGCCGTATATACTATGACAAAAGTCAAATGTTGATTTTCTATGCCCAAAAGTATATCGCTCGTTTGGAAGAAAAGTGTCCCAACACGAAATTTTTAATGTTCCTTTTTCTTGTCGCTTAAAGGGCTTCAAATCACGTTATCTTCTTTGGAATATAATGACAGGTTTTTTGTTCTAATATTAACCACATTGAGAAGCACAGGAAATTTATCTTTCTTACAGCAAATTTCCTGAAGAGTTAAACTTCAAACGCTTCTTTTGTAAAATGACAATTCTTCGTACTGTGACACTCTTCTCTTCTTCCAAATGAGTGATATTCACTCCCACTAGTGCGTTAATCACAAAGCTTATTGAGTACTACATTTTTTTTAAAGATCTTAAACTCAGCAAAACATTACTTGATCGACGTTAAGAGAATATTGATTTCTGGAATACTCTTCATAAAATCAGCCAGATGACATCACTTGAGTTCTCTTGCTAAAATTGATTTCTTGTCCATTTCCAAACTGATGAACGAGAAGTTCTTTGATTATGCAGAGGGGGGAAAACCGCCAAGCATCGATTATAGATATTTCCACATTGTTTATGACATGAACTTACGGAAATTTTGATGCTTGTCCTAAATTTAACAAAGTTATCGTACCGCATATCCGAAAAAAAAACGAAGAAAAGAAACGTAACTGGGCACGAATTCGCAATTAAATGTGAATGAACATATCCGGAAGTAATATGACAACTCTTTCGGTAAGTTATTTCCTCAATCAGTTAGCGATAAAAACCAAAACCGTTGCATACTGCTCGTGAAATTTATTTCAATTCATATTTTTTAATGAAGCTATAAGCTTATTCGGTTACTTCAGTCATTAGTTTTTTGGAAAAGGTTAGCAATGTTCTTTTTGCAGCAAATGCATGCAATCATGAATCTAAGGCAATGGGGCGATAACTTGTGGCTTATTGCGTTATTGACTATCTGCGTTGCACGGTCTATCTCGAAAATAAGAGCTTTGTCAAGTGACGCATGCTGTTTGACGTTGTTATTTCTTACTTTACTTTTATGCACAAAGGTATTTATTTATCTTAATCTCTTTGTTGTTTGAAAACAAAGTGCATTCAACTCTTCATTAATTACTTTTACATAAGCCATTAATACTCGATAAAAGGAAATCAAATGGAGTATCAAGTGGAAAAATTATAATTCTTTTCATTGAGAAGAAAAATTCAAAAGTGTATGGTTGCGATTTACTATTTTTACGAGAATGACCCATCTCACTAATTCATAAATTTATTAGAAGTCATATTTGCTCAAATTTTATGCAAAAACATTGACTTCGTTATGAAATTCTTCAAATTTTAAAGCTTCAAACATAAGTTAAAATATTACATGAAAATACTGGTTAAATATCTCGAATTTACATGATGTTGATTAACTTCTGCTAGAGTTACATGTCTTTAATATTTTGATTGACATCCAGTTTAATTTACCGAATTTTACTGCCACAGCTGGTTCAGAATATTTTTATTTGGGGCAGTATACGAGTTTTTAGAAAACGCAAAATGCGAGTTAGAAAATTTCCAAAATCAATATTCTTTCGAAATTTTAGAAAGTTTTGTGCAAGAACAAATAAATTTACCATTTTTCACGAAATGTAAGAGCTTCTTCTCCATTTTAAACAAAACATTAAAAAAGTGAAAAATTCAAAGAGTTTTAATTTATAACGAAACATGTCGTGGAGGAATTCTGTAATAAATTCATCTTATGCCTAAATTATAGATTAATATTTTTGCGAAGTAAAATGCTTTCCACCAAAATATTAAGCACTTCAGTGATTAATTGTGGAAGCTTTGAACTCCATTCTCTATATCTTTTATTTAAATGTTATTATTATTATTATGACTATATCATTATTACTTACTGAATGTTGAATCACAAAACACTTAGTCGCTTAGATATAGCGAGATTTTTAACCTTTTAGGTTCTTTAAGCTACTTTTGAGCATTGATATAAAGTCATGCCTTTTTCAATGCCATGAGGTGTGAGCCTTTTTTGGATTACTTTTCATCATAAAGCTCACACTTCATTGCATTGAAAAAAGGAATCCTTAAAACCCCGAAACACGAATCTGCAACCATTCTGCAAATTTTATGCAATAAAAAAGGTTGTTGCATCTTATTTTATATTTTTAAGCACAAAAGTTCAGGGCTGCATAGAGCCAAGGCGGGTCCCTTGTCAGTTTTGTCACCAGGCCCCTCCCCCCCCCCCAAAAAAAAAGAAGAAAGAAAAAAAAAAAGAGCTAGGGGGGAAATAATCAAAACTGCTTACTAGAAAATGATTGACTCTATTATAAGTGCCACAACAGTAAATACCAAAAGAGTAAATTTTGCTTAATCTTTGCGTTTCCGCTTATTCGGAATCCCCCTCTCTCTTTTTTTTCCCTTCCTTTCTTTTTTTTTCATTTCTTTCTTGCTTTCTTCTTTTTGCGTCAATCTCGTTGGCCCCCTCCCCTGAGGCCCGGACCCCTAGTTTCCGACTAGGCAGTCATTTGATTACGAAATTGCGCAAATTGTTCTGAGTTTTAATTTTTCATTGAGGTTTTTAGTTTCTTAAACATTCACGCCTCCCTCCAAATTCTTCCACGTCCTCCTAGGGGGGAGGCGGTGGGGGGGGGGGAGGGTTCTCCCCAAATTGAGAACTACTGGTTTAGAGCTTAGACATTACACAGGACTCGAACTGTGTTGAATAAGTGCATCTTGATGCTATAATTATGATGCGGTAACTTTTTATAAGGCTACAAGTTCATGCTCTTTCAACGATATTTATTGCACAGAAAATTCGCCAAGAATATTTATGGCAGCCAATATTTAAACGATGATGGCTTTCAAAGACGGCGGTTTTCGACAATGTTTATGTTGGAAGCTGGCGAGAAATTTATTCACTCTGTGGTGTAATTTTGCTGTGATGCGTTTTTAAGTCTCTGTGTCTTTTTGGTGCTTTGGGGATATTTATGGTGGCACTAATGGAAGCATAATATTTATGACATTGTATAATTTTTCTGTAAAAGCCGTGGGTCTACATTTTTCAACGTCACCGGTTTGAAAGCGATTATTTTAAAGGAAACGTCTGAGTTTTTGTGACTCTTTATGTTTTATATTTTTGTGAAAGAAATTCATTTATATGTATTTTTTTTTTCTTTTCCGAACTTCAACATTAAGCATGAAACATTTCTGTTATGTACTTTGAATGTGGGAACTGTGCCAAAGCTATTCACGACGACATAAGAATTTGTCAAAATGATGTTTTAATGCTCTAGAAAACTATACTTTGAAACTAATGGTGCATAAGTTTTTTTTTCTATTTTTTGCGGTGATTGTGGGATAATTTTTTGTTGGTGATTTTTATGAGCTGCAATCAACTGTCAACTTCCATATTAAAGTTAGGGGAGACTCGGTTTAGTTGATACACATTTTCATTATGATTTTTCAGTTTTTGTTTTAAATGTTCTGATTAAAAATAAAAAGAAATCTTTTTATACTTTTTTGATTTTTCCGTCGTTGATGACTTCAGCATCTCTGTCAGCAATTTTTTCATATTTTTAGTCATCGAAATTTATCAACTATCCTCAACGTGAGTCAATTTGATACTCAAAAGAAAATTCTGCTTCTTCGATGTAAGTTACTTCAATGAATGAAGTTTGTTAAATTTGTTTTCAAAAAAGCATCAGAAATGTTTGAAGCTATAATCAGAGTCGGATGATAAACGTCAATCTGATCGGCATTTACTACAAACGAAAGTGTGTTTATCTTCTCCGCTTCAGTATATTTTTCTATGAATTAATCCAAGTATCAAACACTTTTATTTTTATTCTCCAACGTGAATTCATTGCCGCTAATAATTTAAAATGAGAAAGATCAGAAAAGTAAAAGGAAATCTAGCAACGGTTAAATCGCACAAATGTTTTAAAGTCCCCTTTCAACACAGAAAAGTGAGCATTTAGTGGTATTGTCATCCGATAAAAGGGTTGCGTATGTCTTGCATTGTATGGATAAGTAAATTGCTTCTACAAAACACGCTCACTTTTTGGCGCATGCGCATTTGAGAACCCCTGCCTTAAATGATAGTATCCAAAATTGATTATTGACGCAGTTTTATGTGTCTCATAAAAACGCAGAGCAGTATTGAAGCTTCCTACCTCTATTACATCATTTATTTCTGGGTTCAAAGCCTTACTTAATAAAGGTAGCCTTATTAGGCTGAGAAGGAAAAATTTAGTTGTCAAAAGAATTTGCTATATTTACTCTATTTAACTCTTTTTTTTTTGAACTTTACTAGGATAGTAAAAGCTAGAACAAGTTGAAAATAATGTGCTCGAAAAATGTGTTTCTCTGAATTAAAAAAAAGAAGAAATCTAGACAGGGCTAATTAGAACCATCTTTCAAAATGAACTTCGATCAATTGGTTTTGTACATCCAAACAGAAAAAAAGACTGGAAAACTACAGCCGCTTTTCAGAATAAGATAAAATCATAATTTTACTAATTGAAATAATAGTGTTAAAAGAAAAAAATATCTTCTTGGAAAGAACGCAATTCTACAGGAAATTTTTCTGATAAACAGGTAATTTACTGGAATATCAGTTGAAACTCGCAGTTCTAGCGCCTAAATACGACGCCTTGCGGTGTTTTAAGATATTAGTCAAAGAAGTGAAACATTTCAATTATGCTCGTGCGAAGCAGATGTCTCATTTGACAGATACGTAAGTAGATCCTACGTAAGTGGCCTGCTTATCCTATGAGGATCTTGTTTTTTATCTCTTTCAGCCGCCATTTCTCCGAGACTACAGCGCCTCCTATAGTTCATGTAAATTGCGAATAAATTACTACGTAAAGCAATAAATGTTGCAGACGGTAATTAAATAATTAAATTATCTTTAAGAAATATATTTATACAGTTTATTCCGGTTAATAGGATCACCCCCATTGCGACGAAACCATTATGGTCCTAATAACCGGCTGGATCGATTAAGCGAAATGGATCTGTATAGCTTGACCGAACATACTATACACAAAACGTATAAATGCCCTTATGATTATTGTGAGCGCTAAGTGTATGGTAAGCATACAAAGAAAAATTGCTGTTAACAAAATTTTTGCATTAAAAAATAAAGTAAAACGAACAATCGTCCCAGACCGATACGGTTTTAGTTATTCCTTCTAGTCAGTATCGATTCAATATAACAACCAGAAGTAACTAAAAAGTGTGAAACATTAGCGCTAAAAAGTACTAATCATGCATTAAAAATTTCCAAATAAATTTGAATTACGTATTTTACAACTAAATTGAAGAAATTTGAAATTTCACTGAAATTATTATTTCTGCTGGAACAGAGCCGTCATGAAATGGGAAATCCGTTAACCCTTTTTTTTCCTGTAAATATTGCTGGATTTACTTGAGTGTTACATGAAACCAATATTAACTTTTATAGAACTATCTATTAAATTCATTGACATACTTGTAACTCGCTTCAAGTGGGCGATTTTTTAATTTTTTATCCTATTTGTGCTCATGTTCCTTGGTCCGATTAAACGGATTTTCGATCCCAATGAGCGAATAATTTTAGGCTTGTGCAATGGAATTTGTTTTGGTTCTGTAAGATTTGGTCCGAATAAGCGGCTGGTTCGATTAACGGGAGGTCCAATTTAGTGGATTCCACTGTACTAACAAAACATCGACGAATGTGGTTAATTTTTTTTTTTTTTACTCTGAAGTTTATAACGTACTGGACTCGTTTGTACCTACGTCACAAATGATTAACAAGTAACAACTCATTATGGTCACAGTATAACAGTCTTGCAATGCCTTCATTTGTTAAAATATTACTGTACATTTATGTATTCGTTACTATTTTATATTTCAGGCAACTACAAGTTCATCGCATTACCATGCATAAAAATCTCTTCATAGCACTTCTCATGAACGCTACTCTATCAATCATGTTCAAAACCATTGTAATCCTTGATGAACTAGAGAACTCTGGCAACCGGCGTACTATTCTGGAAGAAAACTGGGTAAGTTTTCTTCAGGTTTGGGTATTTTTCTTGAAACATGCTTTTTTTTTAAAAATATTTCTATAATATGGCTCTGATAAACAGAGGCTTGTCCTTGATACTTCATTTCTTCATGGGGAGAACAAATAGAAACATTAGAAATTTTTATATTTGTAGTTCGAATCATCAGAGATCATCACAAGAAAACACTTTATAGTAGCCCGTCTTCGTATTGGTCATAAAAGAACTACGCATAACCACCTTTTTTTTTCGAAAGTCGGCTCTTTTACACAACACATGCATGCAATATCAATCAGACTTGCATAGTCAGTGCTGCATATCCTTTGAAATTGTTCAAATTTCACTGATATCCGTTTTGGATTGTGCAATCACTTTCATCCATGTTTGCATCAATTGCTACTGAACGCACCCCTTTCCAAATTGTACCCCTTCCATTTTCGAATGCTTTTTCCTGATTTTTAGAGTGCATTTCATCTTTTCGAATAGATCTTTTTTTTCTTTGTTCACGATGTCCAGAAACGGAAAGGTGACTCATTCTAAAACATGTAGTTCAATTCAAAGTTCAAAATGTTTTTGAAAAACTGTGTGCTCCATAATCAAACTGGTCCAGAACTATTTATATTGATCACAAAATATACAATAACTACGCCAACTGTATATAAACATGAACATTCCTTCTAAACTGGTTTTCTTCGTCCTACTTCAAAAAATGAAATCGTAAATTTTACCTTTATCGGAATTCACCCTTATTAAAGTCAAACTACATTCAGTTGTTTATATTCATGCATTTAATTATTTTATTTATTTATTTTAAAAACATGATGCGAAATAAAATAAAAAAAGTCAAGTATTCTAAATTTGAATTTCATTTTTGCTATTCAGTCAGATCAAACGTCTAACACAAAAAAATAACAACAACGACTAATAGTAAGAATATGATGATAATGATGAAATTTTGACTCAGTCTTTGACTGATTAAGCGTTTCTCTATCAAGTATACCTTGACGGAAAAAATCCCTCTCCATAACACTGTTACCACATGTAAAATGGTTACACGTCATAGAGTTGAAACTTGCAAAAATGTTTATTTTTTTTTCTTTGTTTTAAAAACAAACTAGTATTTTCAGTAAATTACCGCCCATTAGCCACGGCTAAAGCAGAAATACATGAAATACACCGCCAGCTCAGTCATTTCCAGCCGAGGACTGCAGTTTCGTGCTTATTAGCACTCATCAGCCCGGCATAGGAAAGTGACTGAGCTGGAGATGGAAAACCTCTTATGGAAGCCAAGAGGGCCAAACAAACTGGTAGCTAATGTAGAATTAGCACAGACCAGCCGAGTGACCGAAGCAATGGATCGGTTCAACTCGAACCAACGGTGCATTTCATAAACTAGTATTGATACATTTTATTTGATTTGAATTGATTATTAAATTTTTGAATAATCGAATTGAAGCTGTAAAGATATAAAAGATGAAATATACCTTTTTTGTTTTGAATACATGATGTAAGGTATTTATTAATTTTATTTAATTTGAGCTTGATTATTCAAAATTTTAAATGATTCATTTTATTAGACCTCATCATCCTCAACTTAAACCCCTCTCGTGGGAGCATATTCTCAGGTATGTGTGTACGCATTTGATATATGGATTTTTTCTCCCTCTTTACATCTCTTCTAATAAGCTGATCCACTGGTTAGGAGGGGTAGACGATTTTTAGATGGTATAGTTGTGTTTAAACTATAACCGAAATACTTCTTCATATGTAACGATAGCTTCAAGGTATTGAAAGAGCTAATTTTTAATTCCTAATAACCCTTTAAAGACCATAAGACAAATGTGTCCCCCTGAGTTTTTTTTCTAAGTTATCAAATACAAGTAGTTTATAATTTTTTCTTTCTCTATGTTATTGAGACATAAAAATCTTTATACGTATTATTTTTTTTAAGTATTATTTCGAAAACAAACTGCAATTTCTTCTTTTCAAAATGTCACGAAAGAAATCCATCTATATTATCCAGTCCGTCCTCTCTATTTTAATTCAAGTTTGTTTTTTAACTTAAGGTTACATGCAGGTGCACTTCGATGGGAGGTCACGGGAAGTCCCTCTGACCTCCCTAAAATTTTCCATATTCGGCAATTTCTGTCAGACGTTTCAGCAAATTTTTGGACGTAATTGCAATATTTCAGTTTTTAAATGCTCGAATGTCTCATTTCATTAGATGTGCACATACCAGTATTTTACCATTCAGGAAATTCAGAATTCCTGCTCTCCCAAAGATTTTAGTTCAGGGCGCCCCAGATTACATGTGGTTAGTGTCAATATATCGAATAATAAACAAATGAGTAAATGTTTGAAAAATAGCTGTAGTATTGTATCTCTAGTGGAAACATAAGCATTCATCCATTTACACAATCTACTGAACAAACATTCATAAAATTTGAGAAACTTGTTATTTGAGCGCCATTTTAGGCAGTGAGAAGCAAAGGGATGTAAGTGGTATTATAAAGTTTCGAGGAAAATGCGTTTACAGATAAGGTCCTAGCTGTAGTATCGAATCTTATAACTGATATAACATTGAATTTTTTTCCTTCTAAATCATGCTGTATGGCAGCACCAACCAGGGCTACTAGTACCATATCTTGACCCAAGGCAGAGGGGAGGTTCACCTAACCATTTGCTTTAAAGTTACCATAGTTTTAAATATTAAAAGAGTTCACAGTTTCGAGCGAAGCTTATAGCTCTTAAAAAGTTAAATGCCTGGTGCAAAACAACTGGCAAATAATTTTGCTTTCTAGCTATAGTTTAGAAACTTCTGTCTAAATTGTTTCTTTCATTTTTTGAAAACAATTTGCGTTAACATTAAGTAAGTAGGAATAAGTAGTTGTAAATTTAAAACAATGTTTAATTGAATAAACTTTTAAAAATGGCCATTAGGATTAAAGATTTATATTACGTTAACGTCTTCCTCCTTACATTTTCAAGAAAATATCGTCGTCACAAAACAATTTCCAGTGCTGCAACAACGTTTTTCTGGGAACATGGCTGGAACTTTAAACCACTTTCAATTTGAGTAATGGCTCTTGTTTTCGAACGCGTGGAATAATTAAATTCAAGTACTACATAAAGTTAAGATCTAGTGCGTGGAGATAATTAATAGAGCATTATATATTTAAGATTTTTGAGAGAAAATTTATTGAGCCATTAATTAATTCTGATAATATCTGGAGCATAATTAATTAAAAACGCACTTTGTTAGCTTTATAGAAATAGTTGTGGTCTGTTTATGTGATGGTTAAGCGATGTTCTTAAAATAAATTTTTAGCATGTGCTGTGTCGCATATTTTAATATGATTTATAATCATGTGTATTGATGCAGTATCGAATCTTATAACTGATATAGTAGCAGGTTACGACACACGTTTATCAAATCTGATTTATTTTTCAAAAAAAAAAAAAATAATAATAATAATAATTTTTCAATTTAAAATTTACAAAAGATTGAGTGTAATATGACCAGGCTACTGTTCGATACAGTTGTTGCAGAAAATGAACCACAAGGTAAATAATATAATATATGTTTTATTTTTCAAACATTTTAATGTTTAATTCTATAGTATTTTCTTTCTGCATTTTTGCAATGCAAAAAGAAAAAAAAAAAAAAAAAACGGATAATTAGAAAGGATTTAGATCTCATTTTTGGGGCTCTCGATGGGGTGCGGGGGGGAGGCTTCTCCGCTCTATTTGAGGGGGAACGCAATTTCAACTGGGGATGATCGGTGCTCTTCCGCTATTCGCCCATAAGTTAAAGGTCATAACAAGTGGTACCCTGCAAGCAACGGAGTTGCAACCAAGAAGTGGGTTTTATTTGTTGAAATCCTTTCTAAAACCCTTAATTTTTACCAAATTGCCAATCCTAGAATGCTAATGTGTGTGGTGGTGTGTGTGTGGTGGTGGTTGTAGTGTGTGTGTATGTTTGAAGAAGTCATAAACCCCCTGCTCCGGATTATAGTTTTCAAGGAAGTTAATTAGAGCTTCGAAACATTTTAAAGTGTGAACAAATGTAAAGCATTGGGAAATACTTGAATGGGGTGGTTTCCTTCAGTGAAAAGTAATACAGTACTACTTTTAGTCATTGAAATGGATAGAATGAGCCCCCCCCCCCCAAAAAAAAAAAACATGGACTCATGGACTCAGAAAATACTTTCATTTTCCCAACAGTTTTTTTTAAATTAGTTTTTTATAATTTCCGAATTTTCAAACAAGACGTGGTCTTGATGACGTCACAAATGATGCACTTTGACGCGTCTTTGTACCGCGTTTCCACGTTTCGATAATCAAGAAGCGAATTAAATATTGCGCTCTACGCTTGCTATCAACCATATCGTTGCCAATACACGTGAGTAAAGATGCGAATTAAGTATTTTGCACTGTGAATGGCAACACTGAATGGCATTTCATTATTTGTGATGTCATCGGCAGAAGCCGTAAACAATGAAAGAGCTCCGATTTAAGTATTTTTTAAAAAATATTTAACTTAAACATGGTCAGATCCTATGTTTTTAAACATGCTCTTTCAGAAAAAAAAACTTTTAAAATTTTGGAAACTACCCCATTCAAGACTGCAGTATTGAACTTGAAGCAGACGAATGTTTTAATCAAACTGACGTAACTTCTGTTGCGTTCACTAAATCACCACTTAAACAAATTGCTATGACGACGAAATTAAAAAACTGATTTCAGACGCTTCTTTTGAAAAATGATACTTTAAGATCTCCGAACCCTTTATAAGGAAGTAGTTACACAAACTAGTTACTGAAATAGCAAATACGGTGTGAGACAACGACACGCGAGAAGTACTCATAAGATCAAAAATATCATATGGTTTTCATTACATAAATGTGAAACCAAAATTAAATGTCTGAAAGCTTGGTGAGGTAATTAATTTAAAAGTTAAAAGAGAAAGTGTGGGATGGTAGTGGAATTTTATACACATGAATCCTCCACGTTTCGAGCTTCGTGTTTTTTTTTTTTTGCTTAGGAAACAAGCAAAAAAACTACAGAAAAGTTTCATAAATCTTAAAAGTGCTTAAATTTCTGTAATAAATTGCTCACAAAGATGACGTTGTTTAAGCCTCATATTTTACGCAGATGACTTCACGTATAGCTAACATCTTTTCCGCGTGTAAGCTAATAAATTTCACTACATTTTTTATACGCGCTGTTTCACTCCACCTGGCTAGCGTATTAGCGACATATAACAGGAAGTTACTGTAGAATTCACTGAATATACACATGCTTTTTTTTCCTTGAATAAATCTCGTCTTTGATTTCATCTTGCTTCAGAGATTGCTAGCAGTTTTTAATTTTCAACTGCTCGTGATACAGTTTTGAGACCTTATATAAAAAAATCTCTAATCCCTTTGCGTGGAGGTCATATAAAAATCAAGAAAGCCGCAGATAACTCATCCGCCCTGTAAACTGTAACAAGTTAACATCTATTCAGCTATGTGAAATAAAAATTAACATTTTCAAAAACTATTTGGTTCAAAAATTTTATTTAAACCTTAAAAGCAAATACAGATATTCAGATTTAATTTATGACGTGTCCGATATGTTTACTATTAATAGATATGATGTGGCGTAGGCGAATCACAATTCTGCAAAACTCGCGTGTCAATTGATCTATACTTTCGATGATCCCCTGAACGGCAGTGTTGAATAGGTTTGGAAGTAATTTTCGTGAAATTGTTTTTAATGTATGTCACAAAAATGAGGTACCAGAGTAGTATTCAAAAAATTCAGTGTCCAACCATTCAGTCATCTATAGTGTCCTATTGCGAGCATCGATTCCCAGAATGCTCTTCCAGGCCATCAGTTACTTTACCAGGCCATCAGTTACTTTATTGGTGCGATGAGGACACTTTATTGGTGCCTAATATCCTTATTCTATATGAGCTACATCTTTTAGAAATCCAAAACGTTTTGGACATTATTAAGCAGATTCTCTCTTTTCTTCTTCTTAAATTTTCACATATCGTCCTTGGCAAAAGTTTAATTGGTATAATACTTGGACCAGTTTCTTTAGCGTGTCCACGGCTGCGAAATTCCGTATAGTCCCAATCAGGGTCTGCCCGATTGGAGGTCACGGAAGGACAATGGGACCTCACAAAAGTTTCTTTATTCGGCAAATATTGTGTGACGACTATGCAAAATTATCATTCGGCAAAATTTGGAGTTCTGTTTGGTAAAATTATTATTGTTTGGCGAAATTTGGCCATTTAGCAAAATCAGTACCTCAGAGCCAGAGGAACGAAAGTCACATTATGATAATTTTACAGTAGAGAGGAAAAACTTTTTTCTGGCGCAGGTAATGGATGGGACGCACGCTCTTTTAACCCTGGTAAAAAAATGAAAAGGATTTTTTTAAAAAGAATTTCGTTCACATGGCTCGATGCGGAATAGGTTACCTCATACAATGCACTAATAAAAAGAAAATCGCATTTTTTGGACTTACGACACTCTGGCTCTGAGGTGCAGAAATTATCATTAATTCGACGAAATTTGGAGTTCCTTTCACCAAAAGGATCATCATTTGGTCAAATAGGGAAATCCATTCGGCAAAATGAGAATTTCTGCTCTCCCAAAATTTTAAGTTCGGGGCGCTCTTGGTGCGAATCGGGTTATTATTGGCCTAAAAAAATCGGTACGCAATTAGAAACAGTTCTCTTTCTTTTTACCAAAATAATAACAATAATGCACATGGTCAAAAAACAAAAAAAAAAACAAAAAAATCCTGAATTCAGCCAAGTTTTAGTTGAATCTTTCTGAAAGTTCCAACGTTGTCAAGTTTTTTTTTTTATTATTATTATAAAGCTATTTAATTGTCACCCTATATTATGACTCTACACCATCAATGACAGCTTTTGGATTCTATTTTACGTCAAGGCGCAATAAACAACTCTTGCTCCTGTGGATAAAAGTGTTTCCAATAATGAACTTAGTGACGCCCTAACAATTACTAATTGGCTACTCGTGAGCCCATTCATTAAATTATATAGACCCAACGGCAATCTCAGAAAGTTGCCAACAAAGATTTGCTCCGTGTCGAAATCACCACGAAACCTCCTCCAGTCTTTTCCTTCTCTTGTCGCTTCGTGAATAAAATTCAACATAAGTTAGAATTTTGTGCCTACAAATAATTCCCGGTAGCCAGGCTACTACAGTAATCCACTTAAAATTTGAGTAATTCATGTTCACGTAACTCGTAACTAGGTAATAAATTTAAATTAAAAATTGCAGATCAAACGCGTTTATAACTGATCATGACACATTTTATTCGTTGTTAATCATCGGCATCTTGTAATTGTCTAATCCAATTAACTCCAAATCCATTTCTGCGCTTGCAGAGAACTCACAAATTATTTGATCCTCGGAAATACCAATGAAAGTTAATTTGAGAAGTATTATTTGCGTTAAACTCGATCATTAAGGATAATTAAATTATGACAGTTTTGTGGCCTAATATAATTGTATCAAGTGCTTTCAAAAGCATTCGAGAAAGTACGTAAAAACTAATTTTAATCTATACATATACATAAACTCAAACCCACATGTTTATAAATAACGAATTCACACAACTGATTTACGTAAACTCATTCATAACAGAACTTCTTGAGTACTTATTTTTCTTTTGTCTAAAATCACTGGTTTTCTTTCCAGCTCTTTTGGCTCAAATCATAACTTTTTTAATAATTGATAGAACGTAAGGGGTTAAAATATTGAAGGCCAGAGCACTTTCATTCATTTTTTTTTCACTTGAAAAATGTAGTGTTTCTTTTCATTCTTTTGATGAAATACGCAAATTTTTAGACATCGGACAAAAGGTAAAGGGTAAAAGTTAAACTATCGACACAGGGGATAGCTCTCTAATTTTCTGTCATCCCACAAAACCTCGCTTTTTTAAAAATGTTTTTGGCACAGTTTTACATATGTTTTGGATTGCCGTGAGAAAAGAATGAATTAAATATTAAAGAATGTCGGCGAAATTTGATTTTTAAGTGGGTACGGGACACAAAAATTGTCAAATTTTGCATTTTTTTTTAATTATGTGAAAAATTACTCCTTTTTTTTCTGCTTAAAAGGACGTTTGAATCTTGTTTCTATCTTATATAGAACGAAAGATATAATTATTCTTGTTGCATGCACCTAACTAATGTGTACTTAACTTTAAAACTTTAAACGCGTTTTTCTCCATGATGCAATGTTTCCCGATTTCTTGCATTCAAACTCATATAAGTCAGGAACCGATAAAGATAAAGTAATGAAACTTGGAGCATATCTTTTTCAAACAGTTTACTTTAATTTTTATTCGGCGAATTTAAAAAAAAACGTTTACTGCAAAAATTATGATTTTTTTTTAAAAGTATATTTGAATTTTTCTTCAACTATTTTTTATTGAATCAATATTTTTAAAATCGCCGAATAAAAATTAAAGCTTAGATATTTGTGCCTAATTTATTTTAAAAAAATTGGAAATTGATCAAGAATATTTTGAGTTATAGCAATGTAAAGCAACCCCATTTTTTTAACTAATTAAATTTTAATAAAAAATTATTTTTTTTCATATTTAAGTTATGATTTTGCTTATTAAATAAATGGTGAATCAGTGCAAAAAATTTCAAAACTCTAAAGTATATAATAAAAAGAATTTCAAAATGTGTCCCGGACCCCCTTAACTTCCATTTTTTCTTCTTGACACCCGACTTACGGGAATGGAGCAGAATAAAAGAAAGGTCTACGTTCCGTTAAAGAAAGTAAATGCCTAGAAGTTTTTTTTTTCTTAAAGAACCTGTTTTTTTCATATTCGATTGTTGCAAATAATCTTTTTAGACAGTTGGCAAAATTAATAAAACTATTAAAGAAGGTCAACTATCTGGGATTTTTTCTATCTTCTTGCAGAAACTGACCATCGTTTTTATTCGATTGGTGCCAAAAACATCTTTGTCAGACAGTTAACCAAAGCGTATGGGTAAAAAGGTTAGCAAATATCAGGACACTTCAATCTTTCTGCAGTTTTTTTAGTACTTAAGTCCTGCTTCTTTTTTATTCCATTAGAACAAACCGGATCCGTTTTTAGAAATTTGATAGAAAGAGGTGAGTTAAAAATAAACAGATCCGAGCTATCTTGTAAGTTTTCTAAAAAATATCTTTTTTTTTGGTACAAATTGTATATTTAGGTATTTAGTTAATAGAAGGAAATGTATTTTTTTGTAACAAAATCTGACTCCTTTCAAGAGCAGAAGCGTTTATTATTGGTAAATGAAAAATCAATAATTGCTTTCTTTGCATCTTCCACACTTAAATTAAAGACATACTATTCTATATTTTGAAACTTGTTTTTGTACGACAAATTTTATCTCAAGTTTTGGTGTGTAGATGGAGCAAACCTAACCTGGCAGTGAATGTTACGCGGATCCTAACCACAGCATTTTGATGCTACCAGGTTAGGTTTGCTTCACCTATTGTGTTTAGTCTCAATAGAAACTTTACAACTTAGATATAACTACTTTTGCCTCTCATTGAGTGTATGTTGTTGTATATTTGCAGGCTTTCTGCCGGATACTGTACATTTTGACAAAGTATTCCCGCATGTGTACGTACATGTGGATGTTCTGTGAAGGTTTCTACCTGCACAAACTCATAGCGGCAGCTTTTGCAGAGCAGAAGTCATTGCGCATGTTCTACTTCATTGGCTGGGGTAAGTTGCATCCTCTTGTTAACAGGATTTAATTTTGCAGCCCTAGATCGTAGCTTAAGTAGCCTCCATCTCTGTCCTAAATGCCTTTTTTCCCTATGTCTGCTGTAATAAAGTAGCGTGTTTTGCTTCTTGATTATGGTGTTTTTTGTTTCTGTATTAACACAGAGCAAGGCTTCACTGGATACTCGTCTTAAGATCTGATATAAGACGCGTATCAAGTATCGTCTGATATAAGACGCGATTCAAGTATCGTCTGATATAAGACGCATATCACGTATCGTCTGATAAAAGACGCGTATCAAGTCTGATATAAGACGTGTATCAAGTGAAGCCTCGTACAGAGTTAATACGAAAGTAGAATCAAAAGGCAAAACACGTTACTTCCAGCATAGCAGGCAAGATAAGCATCGTTTAGTCCCAAGATGGTGGACATGTCGCTACTTTATTCGACGATTCAGAGCGTTTATACAATAATTTTAAAGCCATATTTTTTTCTTTTTTTAGTATTCCCAGTTTTTCCAGTCGTAACATTTGCTCTTTTGAGGTGGCATTTCGCAGATGAACAGTAAGTTTATTTTATTGTTGATTTAACATAACTTTAGTATATTTAACTTGTAAAGTTTGAAAACTTGTGCCTATCACGTTTTACTTAAAGTTGGAAGAGGGTTCATTTTTCTTTAGCTTCTCTTCTTGATGAAATATTTTCTAAATGTTTCAACCTATAAGTCCGTATCTTTAAATCCACACTATACCTTTAAACCCACACTAGAAAACGGACGTCACTTTCAGAATGTAATACTGACGAATAGAGATAGATCTTCGCTGGTGTTTGCTAGTGAAATTGTAGTATTCTATGTGATGCCTTTCATTTTATACACTGGTGGACAATTGCTAAGGACGGATGGGAATGGCAAGGATAGCAACCATAAAATGAAAGACAAAGAAATATGGAAATTAGCATAAGTTCGGGAGCATTAAGACGTGTTGTGAGTATGCAAATTTTAGACTCACGATGTTGCTAGTCATGTGATAGCGCTGATAAGCGATATAAAGAATTGGGCGCGTGATGAATATTGTTGCTCAAAAGCAAAGTTTGACTTGAAAGAATACGGGAATTGACGAACTTGCATATTTTGGTATGCCATCCTGACATTCCTTAGATGATTTTATGGGTGGCCGTATGGTTGGCAGTATCGAAGAAGGGCAGAAAAATTTAGATGTTGCCAGGGAGTTTGACGTCAGCTACAGGGTTGTTTCTATAGTTTGGGAATCATTTCAAAGAAATGGAATGTGTAGAAAATTTCACAAGGGAGGTCGCGTACGCAATACGACGTCAGCAGAAGATTGGTACTTGGTGCTAACTACGAAAAGGAACCAGCGCAACACAGCTACTGAGGTAGCAAAGTTGTTTCTTGCTGCTACAAGCAAGCAAATATCCCGAAAAACTGTAGCCAGACGTTTGAATGCAATAAGACTATACGCCCGTCAACTTGTTTTGTACATCCCATTGTCTACAAATCAGCGTTTTGCTCGTTTGTAATGATGTCTTCAGCTACGTATTTGGAGAGAAGTCGACTGGGCTTGTGTACTGCACCCAGATGAAAGCAGGTTCAGTCTGTCGACTAATTGTGGGCGACAACTCACCTGGCACGAGAGTGGTACAGCATACAAGCCGACAAACATAAAAGAAAAGGACTAGTATCCACCAGTTGTGTTATGGTATGGGTAGGGTTATGATCAATGGCCGTATGTCGTTTGTGTGCTTCCAAACAAGACTATGAAGGCTTACTGCCTCATGTTCACGTGTTCTGTGGAGCTGTGCGCTGTAAATTCATTTTCATGGATGGCAACGTAACATATCTTCCAGCAGTGTCTAGCTCACTCAAAATATTCAACCCATCTAATGGCCAGCACGTTCTATAGATCTGAATCATAATTAAAATGTTTGGGATGCTTTGAAGAACAGTTTTGTTGGTCTACAACTCCCTCCAATAGGCAAGGACACCCTTATCCATGCTTCCATGACTGAAAGAAGAATGGGATAAATTACCCCAACAGCTGCTGGATAATGTTGTGTAAAGCATCACATCACGTGTGGAAGCTTGCATCGCTCTCCATGGTAGACATATCCCATATTTACATCTTACACCGGAACGCCTGGGGTCGGTAATTACACTTATTCACTTTTACGTATTCAGCCCAGAATGATCGTTTCGTCTTTTGAACACTTTTCAACAACTTCTGGATTTCAAAGCACAAAGAAATATTGTCATTGCAATGTTCTAGAGTTCTGGCATTAGTTTATTTCACTTAGCATGGAATTACATTTACTTTTTTACTCGCTGCATAGCTTATTGGACTCCGTCTTTAACAAACGTCCACCAGCGTATTTAAAACAAGCTCACCTTTTATCTGAGACTAATGCATAGGACGTTATTGAAGAACGAAAAATAGGAAAGAATCACGAAAAGGAGCCTTTACCTCATTTGTAAGGATTCTTGTACATTCACTTGAAAGCATTTTTTATGTAAAACATGTTCTTGTATAAATATTTTTAAAAAAAATCTTGGCACCTAATAATTATATATGCAGTTAAATGTGATATTTAATTTCGTTTCTTAAAAAGTAATTTTAAATAATGAAAAGTTTAATTAAAATGCTTTTGGAGTGAATTTGATAAATTTTGGATATCGTACCTTTTAACCAATTTCTCTTACTTAGAACATAAATTTAACAGGTTGAACACATTCAAATCAACCTTCGCGCGTTCTAATTGGAGCTTATAAATGGAATATTTTATCAGCTCTTTGGATTCATTTTGAATAGGATTATCTGTCACCGAACAGCGAAATATATCTAAGAGTAATATCAATAGAGACTTGGTTATTAGCTTTCTGACCTAACAATATCCAGACGTTGCGTCATGACGTGTATTTATAACAGGGGAATTTGACTGGAATAGATTTTACTCAATATCATTTGGCTTAGAGCGATAATTCAATATTAATCTGTCGAATTGTTAATTGCTATACGTTCAGCATTATGTTAGATTGGTATAAATCAGGATAGTGTGAAATTTATTCAATTGAATATTTTCAAATATGAAAGCTTACTATTTTTAAAATTAAAACGTTAGCAGAATAATAAGTAACAACTGAAATGTACTTCCGTTTTGGGTCTTACAAAAAAATTATCTAAGTTTTTCCTGAAAATAGAATAGGAAATAGTTTTTTAATGTAATGAAAAGAAGTACATTTATTGCGCTTACGTAATGAAGTGTCGTACTTTGAGTTGATGTTTTCCAGTTAATTTGTGTTTTACTTGTTTCAATAAATGCCCCCTTCCCCCCTCATTTTCCTTTTTTTTTATCGAATCAATTTTGTCTTTTGATTAAGGTTTATTACCATGATTTTCTGAGCATAAAATGGTGTACGTGTAAGCTCATAGCTCAAGGGGGGGGGGGGGGGGGGGGTACAAATCGTTGGAAATGGTTTTGTACATTGAATCACCCAATGTGTGAGAAACAAGGCAACGCCTTGCTTAAAAATGTAGTTCAGACACTTGCGCACATTGTTATACCAATTGCAATTCTATTGTAATATTGAAATATGATGTTAAAAATAATGAATAAGTGGAAAAATGAAGTAGGAAGATTTAAAATAATAAATAAATTGGAAAACTCTTGTGAATACTTAAGATAATAAATAAATTTACAGCTAAAATATGATGTTTAAACTTACAAATAAAACAATATTTTAATTCAGGAGTGATTAAGATAATAAATAAAATGTAAAATTAAATTAAAGGAGCAGAAAATAATAAACAAAACGTAAAGTTGAAGTTATGAGTTCGTAAAATAATAACTAAAACTTAAACAAAGAATATGAGTAATAAGTGAATAATAAATAAAAATGTATAAAATAAATAAAAACCTAATGAATAAAAATGTATAAAATAAATACATAAAATGATAAATAAAATGTAAAATAGAAGTATGATGTCAAAAATGATAAATAAAATGCAAAACAAAAGTATATCTCTTGAAATAATAAATCAAATGCAAAATTGATTCATTACTACTTAGAATAATAAATGAGAAGTGAAATGAAATAATAATGCTTAAAATAATAAATAACTTAAAAAATGGATAAATGCCGCTTAAAATAATAAATAACGTGGAAAATTGGTAAATGCGGCTTAAAACAATAAAGAAAAATTAAAATTGCAGCATGAATGGTTAAATAAAAAACATACAAAACTAAAAGACGTTAAAAAATGCTTAAAATATGTCAATTCGATCCAGTAGTGTTTTCATGTGTTGAAAAAAAAATATATACGTAACTCAATTTTAAACCAACTTTTTCAAATGTAATAATAAGAATAATTACAATATTTTTTACAACAATAATAACAACAACACAGATAATAATCACAATGATAACAACAACAACAATAATCGCAATAACAATCATTATAGCATTCATAATAATAACAATAGCAATAACAACAACAGCAATAGTAATAATAACAGTAATTAAAATAATAATAGTAATAATAATAATAAAATTAATAACAATATGCTTCTAAAATTAAAGCTGGCATAAGTAATCTAAACTGACTTTCCCTGGTCCTGCGAAAATCTGTTATTTAAGACATCTGCCATAAAAATGTGCCTTTCTTCGATTCTTTTGTTTCAAAGTACAACTCTAATGTGACAAAGCAGATGAATTAAAAGGTTTCTCACACCGTATAAAATTGTGTTTTACGTATAATTAGCCACAACATTCACAATAGCTTTCAGAATATAATTTAATTCAATCTTTTTTTTTTTGTAATGCACGTTTTCCGGAAATTCAAATCTTTCGAGAATAGAGCCGAGTTTCAAATGCAAATTATGTCAATTTTACATGAGATAAACAACACTCAAGGTGAACTAGTGAGTAAGTTAGTCTGGTCTGAGACAGCAGCTTGGTTTTGACAGATGCTGAAATGAGCATAAGATATTTGAGTTAAGTTGAGTTAGGTAAGACTCCAGAAGCTTGTTTGCATAGTGCTGCATTTTCTTTTTGTGTTGTGTGTGAATCGTGCCACAATTAAGGTAAAACACCAGTAGTGGTCACTTCAAGGTTTAAAATGCACTAGCCGTAACCACAGTTAAGTATATTTTTAAACTACAGATGTACAACATTAATTGCCCCTCTTGAAACTCAATAAACGTTTATAGCTCTACGCTTTCTAAACCTTCCGAATTTCAAAAAATACCAGAATTTTAATTTGTTCAATTTTTGTCAATTTTTTTTCTCAAACCTCAAATTTGATCCAGCAGTAGCCACTCCAAAATCTGAAAAATTTCATTAGTGGCCATCAGACATTTCTCATCCGAAGTATTACATTACTTACTTTAAAATCAAATAACTGATGAATGCAATTGGTTTAATGTGATAGTTACATTAATTACCAACAAAAAATCACATTATTATTGTTCATTTATTTCTTCAAAGTACAAAAGTAAACTTGAAGTACTGAAGCACTGGTGTTTTACCTTAAATATTATTTTATTATTTTAAACCATCTTTCTGATTAATCGAGTAGAATGCCGGAATTTGCATGGAAGCCTCCTTAAACTACGAACTGAGTTATAATCAAAAATAAAAATTAGCATTTTTCAGTTTTGAACCGAGTCTTTTCAATTACCTTTATGGTGTGCCTTTTCACTAAGCACAATATAAGTTTACATCGCCTCTCAGTCAATTCCAGCCGAGAACTGTAGTTTCGTGTTTATTAGCACTCATCAGCCCGGCATAGGATTGACTGAACTGGAGGAGAAAACCTCTATTAACTACCATTTTGTTTGGCACTCTTGGTTTCCTTAACAGGTTTCCTATCTCCAGCTCTGTCACTTTCCTATGCCGGGCTAATGAGTGCTAATAAGCACGAAACTGCAGTCCGCGGCTGGAATTGAATGAGTTGGCGATGTATTTCTGCCTTAACCCTTGCTATGGGGTGGTAACTTACTGAACAATATATGTTTGTTTGTTATTCTTTGTAATTATTAATTTAGCACCAAGTTAAACTTTTTATCCAATACTTTTAATGAACGCTACTTTTCATGTCCTTCCCTCCGACATTTATCTGCATAATGTAAAGCTGTTCATAATACAAATCTGCAATATTTTTTACAGGTGTTGGGCTGTGCCAGTCAAGCCGTATGAATGGGTGACGAACAGTCTTAACCTTTTGAGCCTAATAGTAAGTGTCATAAAAAAGTTCGACTTTAACTTTCGATCAATATTTCTTTTTTATAAAATTCAATAGATAGTGCTGCGAACTTTTTTTTTGTCTCTAAAACATTTTCTATAAGTCATTAGTTTCATTACAGTTAAAACAAAATATACATTCTTAGAAATAAGCAGGTGAGAAATGGTACGTACAGAGAAAATATTCTCATTTTTTTTACGTAAAAGCTCTTTCACAATATTAACTCAGCACCATTAAAAGGGCGGTGACTCTCAGCACATATTCTAAGCATTTATCTTCAGCTCACTAAGTTAGCAGTAACAGATTCACGGATTCTTACTGGTGTGGCTAAGTAAATTTAGCTACCAGTGTGAGGGTAATTGTTACCTTTAATGAGAAGTTTACCACAGCTTTGGCTCTGATAACAAGACACTTCGACGAGTTCATATATGCTTGCATTAAAACAGAAGACATTCTTAGATAGGCACAAGGTTATAACCGTACAAACCACTTTTCTCACCCCTATTTTAACAAATAGAATAATTTAATCCTCCACTCTCGGGAATCTTTTTATCAGAGTTATCCGACACTTCCCGCTCTGCCGTGACTATTCCAGATTTATGGTCAACTATAAGGGACGGTGTAACGAGCTGTTAGGTATATATCGTCGCCTCAGAGAAACAGCAGGATATCTTACTGTTTATTCCTGTTATTAGATGTCTTACCGTAGCTCTGTTGTGTTTGCTACGATATGTTACTATGAAAGTTTTAAATCCTGTAAATGTTGACATTAGCCGATGAATATCAGACATTCATATACAAAAACAACGGAGAAATACCGGCTTCCGGCGAACCACAGGTTATAATGGACATTCTCCACTTTATCATACCTTTCACGGTAACACGTATGTATAATATATTTTTAAATACGTTCGAATCATAGGTTGTTTGTGTGTGTGTACAATTTTCTATGTTCGATATTGAACATCAAATAAGCTAATAATTCCAGTTGAGGGAGTCTTGCGTAAAATTTAGTACTTTCAAAAATGAATAAACTTTAAATTAAAGTCTTCCTTTTAATTAAAGCAAATATCCGTGGCTCACTTTTTCCTGACTTTAATCTTGAGACCTGCTAAGAAGCTTCCTAAAAATATTGACTTTTATCCGAAAGCAGTCTCATAATTGGGAAAGAGATCCGCACAATAAAGAAGAGTATCATATTCTAACGACGGAGTTAATTTTCGCTTCAATAATTCCTAATACTTTCATTATGAAGTAGCCGCTCTACGAAGTTTTTCGCTCGTATAAAACAAAGGGAAAATATTGATCAAACCTACACATGCTTTGTTTTAGATTTTCAGTTGTTTCTTTTTTTAACATTTTTGTGGAATGTTTTTCTATTAAAAAAATAGATGTGTGTATTCATGTGCGTGTGGTAAAAATATTCTTTAATGAAATTTTTAATTTCGATGCATTTTTTCTAAATAATTGAACATCCCCGGAAGTGCAATGTATGAACCATGAAATAATTTCCTCCCAGGATCTTTAAATAAGGGAAAATTATCCATGAATTGTAATATTTCAGAGTCTGGCTTTAATGTTAAGTTTTCTGAAATGAAGTTATTGACATGTATTGAAATTAATAATAAGAAATATTTTTACCGCTAAATAAGCAACCGTAGTTTAGGAGTTGACAGCTCACGGTGCAGGCTGACGACCAAGTTTTAAATTCAACGGAAAGTTTACAGTCTAAGATTCGACTTAGATTGCCTAACCTAATCGACTTTCCGCATGAATAAAATGATAAAGCTACTAACATGTAATGAAATTGATAATAAGAAATATTTTTACCGCTAAATAAGCAACCGTAGTTTAATAGTTGACATATTACAGTGCGGGCTGACCACCAAGTTTTAAATTCCACGGAAAGTTTGCAGTCTAAGATTCGACTTAGATTGACTAACCTAATCGACTTTCCGCATGAATAAAATGATAAAGCTACTAACATGTAATGAAATTGATAATAAGAAATATTTTTACCGCTAAATAAGCGACCGTAGTTTAATAGTTGATATATTACAGTGCGGGCTGACAACCAAGTTTTAAATTCAACGGAAAGTTTACAGTCTAAGATTCGACTTAGATTGACTAACCTAATCGACTTTCCGCATGAATAAAATGATAAAGCTACTAACATGTAATGAAATTGATATAAGAAATATTTTTACCGCTAAATAAGCGACCGTAGTTTAATAGTTGACATATTACAGTGCGGGCTGACCACCAAGTTTTAAATTCCACGGAAAGTTTGCAGTCTAAGATTCGACTTAGGTTGACTAACCTCATCGACTTTCCACATGAGTAAAAATATAAAGCGAGTTGCCGTACAGTAGGGCGAAAACGCCAAAAAGCGCTCAGAAATGCTTTTTTTTTTTCTTATTTTCAATCAATTGAAGATTAATAAATTTGCACAGGCCAACCCTTTGGCAATAAGAAATGGAATTTTAGAGCCCTTCGTCCACTACAAAACTAAAGGGAGCCTTTAGAATATTGAAAAACCATGGGCGCGGGAATTTAAGAAAAATGCTTTAAATCAGTATATATATTTTTTTAATTTAAGGAGGATATATTTAATTTCTCTCGCGTCCAACAATAGTTATAAGACGAAAAAAGTAAGTAATACAGTATTCAAACTGAAAATCGGTTTTGATCAGCACCGAAAACTGGGGAATTTAAGGTTATTTTTTGCCAAAACATTCTACAAAAAATGTACCCTTATGTACTTTTTGTAGAGTGTTTTGAAATTAATATTAATTAGTCATCAATAGTCTGTAGAAAGACCAGAAAAGAAATCAGCTGCGTAAACCTGCAAACTTAGGACCCTGAGCCGAAACAAATCGTAAAACCTCCTTAATTACATGCCTATGTAAACAAACGAGCGAGAGAGGTTTTTTTTTTTAAAGCGCTTTTTTTCCCCCACTGTGCGCCGTTTAGCCCGAAAGACCTCTATTTCGCAACCATTAGTCTTAGATGCATAGTTTCCGTTGCAAAAAAAAAAAAAGAAAAGAAAAATGCAGAGTTTAGATATTGGAAGTTTGAAGCGAAAAAGAAAATTAGAGAAATAAAAAGAAATCTAGTTTTTTATACGGAACCTAGGTGCCCTAACTTAGTGATACGGAAATAATAACCGTTGCAAAATAGTTCCAACACAAAACGTTTGACATCGGTACGCCAATATTCACCGAGATATGAAACACGGCGCTTTGTGATTTACACCAGTTTGCGTTGCAGTCAATAACATCTTTTGGAAGGAAATACAACGGTAAACAGGATAAAATTTTACATGTAAAATTTTATGTATGTATTTTCAAACTATACGATGTTGTGTATTGTGTTTTATTGTTTCTTAATAATTTTGGATAACTGACAGTGCGTGTAAAAAATATTTTTTTCCCCTAATATAAGCAACAACACTACAGTAAACTCCCGATTTATCCGCGAGTCAATCAACAATCAGGAACATGAATTTTCGCTGTTGAAAAAAAAATACCAATCGCTTTTTTAAGTGGAGAAATTGCAAATTTAAACTCGGTTGTTTTTGTTCTAGGTATTTATTTATTCTTTTTTTGTGCTTGCTTCGTCGTACAGACACTATTTTTTTGTTATTTCTGTTAAGCTCTATTATGCAAAAATACAAACAATTTTTACTGTACTGTATACACACTGGTGTAAGAAATTAAGAGACTTTTCAGATTTGGTCAATTATCTCCAGAACTACTGGACCGATTTTAATGAAATTTGGTATGTACATACATTAAAGCAATACAAAACAAATAACCATCCAAAAATTGAATTACGCACGTATGATCATGAATAACACTCGTTAGAGTTGGATGGTATGAAACAGAGGTTGCAAAATTGAACAAAAAATGGGTTAGTAGGGGCTATGGTTCCCTCTAACAGACATATAGATCTTGCAGTGTGACTTCGTACTTAAAATTAAGCAGTTATGGGATCCTGCGGCAATCATTTCCACTCGTTCAACAAAGCTGTTCTCAGGCTAGGATAGTCCCCGTAGGGGGTGTTGCGAGTTGCTATTGCCCTCCCGAGAGCGTCCCAGACATGCTCTATAGGATTTGAGTCAAGCTTGGCCAATCCATACAGTGAACACCCTCCCTTTCCCGAAATTCGTCGACCAGAAGGGCACCATGTGGCCTTGTGTTAACATCTATTAAAATCAACTCAGGGATAACAGCGCCCCTCAAGAGGTGAGCATAGGGCTCAAAGACATGGAGGGCGGTGCAGCCATCCAACTTGATGCCTACCCAGGCCGTCAAACCACCAACGCCATAATGGTCGATTTCGCAGATATTGGAGGGTAGGTAGCAGGTTCATGCTTCTATCCATATGAACGTAGGACAATAATAGTCGGTTAAGCTGAAAGGGTACCCACTACTTGCCCTCCAATCCACCATTATGGAGGAGGAGGTTTGACGGTCTGGGCAGGCATCATGCTGGATGGCTGCACACCCCTCCATGTCTTTGACAGAGGACCTGGGACAGTTGCGAGGTATAGGGATGTGGTCTTGGAGCAATAGACTCACCTCTTGAAGGGCAGTGTTAGCCCTGAGTTAATTTCAATGGGTGATAACACAAGGCTACAAAGAGCTCTTCTGGTCGACGAATTTTCTGAAGGGGAGGATATTCACTGAATGGATTGACCAAGCAGATCTCTAGACTCCAATCCTATAGAACATGTCTGGGACGCTCTCGGGAAGGCAATAGCAACTCGCAACACCCCTCCGGGGACCATCCATAGCCTGAAAACAGCGTTGTTGAACGAGTGGAATCGATTTTCCCAGGATCCCATAAACTGCTTTATTTTAGGTATGAAGTCACACTGCAAGGCCTATATGTCTGTTAGAGGGGACCATAACCCCTACTAACCCATTTTTTTGTTCAATTTTGCAACCACTGTTTCATACCATCCGACTCTGACGAGTGTTATTTTTGATCATGCTTGTGTATTTTAAGTTTTGGATGGTTATTTGTTTTATATTGTTTCAATGTATGTACATACCAAATTTCATTAAAATCGATCCAGTAGTTCTGAAGGTAATTGACCAAATCTGAAAATTCTTTTAATTTCTTATACCAGTGTATTTTCACTGTGTGAAGAAAGCATTATGCATCAATACAGCTAAGCTTTGGAGGAAGGATGATTTTTATCTTATTTGTCCCTCATTTTAGCCTTTTTCGGTTTATCCGCGATTTTAGTATCTGCGGCACTTCTGCTACCAAATGGGGTTGTTTCCTTCAGTGAAAAGACTCAAAAAATACTTTTATTTTCCCAACAGTTATTTTTTGATTAATTTTTTAAAATGTCCGATTCTTCAAACAAGGCGTGGTCTTAATGACATCACAAATGGAAATGCGGTAAAAAGATGCACTATGGCGCATCTTTTTACCGCATTTCCACGTTATGATAATCAAGAAGCGAATCACAATTTCGCTCCACGCTTGCTGTTAACTATATCGTTTCCAATACACATGAGTAAAGATGCGAAATAAATATTTTGGACCGTGAATGGCAACACTGAATGACATTTCATCATTTGTGATGTCATCGGCAGAAGCGTTAAACGATGAAAGAGCACTGGTTTAAGTATTTTTTTTAAATATATTAAACTTAAAGAAATTATTTAAAAAATGGTCAGATTCCATGTTTTTAAACATGCTCCTTCAGAAAAAAATACTTTAAAAATTTTGAAAACGACCCCATTCCGTAGATAATCGGGAGTTTACTACATAAAAATATGAGCGGTGCAAGTACAAAAGGCAATTCGAAGATTAAAGTTACCCAGAACTACTGAACCACTAGCATCATTTTTATAATCAGTAAAAATAATTTTAATACTTTTGAAACATTACTTCGGACCCGTATGGAAGAAAATATTGAATGTCAACATCTGTAGCAGTCACAAAAAATGTTTCACCGCCTCGGCTCGATTATGCGTGGGTAATTTCCAATAAAAGATTCGTTTTCAAACCATTGGTTTTGTAAGATAAATGTATAGCTGCAAAATATAATACGTATTTACATATATTTTACGGTCAGACGTTTTCCTATTCAAACATTGCTGGGAAGGCTATAAAATTGAAATAACATTCTTGTGATGCAGAGAAGTGACAGAAGCGTGTGCATTATTTAAAAGAGTTTTGTACATTCTGTGTGTGTGTGTGTGGTGTTTATGCTGGAGTGCGTGTGAATGGCACATTAGGAAGAAAAAGTAAATAAGAATTTCCGATTGGATTGAAAATGATTTCCTAAACGCTTGCCAGTATTTCTTCTCGTGTATATAATACTCATCAAAAACAACCCTGTTGTAAAAATTTCCCCGCCAAGAAAACCTTTAACTTTTCGCACAAAAAAGAAAACCTGCATCCTAAATCCAAAAACCCTCAGCCATAAAAAGTTATGATATCTAGTTTGCCCGCCAAGTATCTGCCAAACTATCATCCTCCCTCTTCTCCTTTTTCATCACAGCTACTTCCATTAGAACCTCCTCCCACCTTCAATTCCTCAGAAATATGGATAGATCTTTTAAATTGTTTATCTTATTTGGCGGGAAGCTTTTCAAAGTGAAGTGGTTGCTTGGTGAGCAAAAAGCTTCCCGCTGAACAAGATAAACAATTTAAAAGATCTATCCATATTTCTGAGGAATTGAAGGTGGGAGGAGGTTCTAATGGAAGTAGCTGTGATGAAAAAGGAGAAGAGGGAGGATGATAGTTTGGCAGATACTTGGCGGGCGAACTAGATATCATAACTTTTTATGACTGAGGGTTTTTGGATTTAGGATGCAGGTTTTCTTTTTTGTGCGGAAAAGTTAAAGGTTTTCTTGGCGGGGAAATTTTTACAACAGGGTTGTTTTTGATGAGATATCACATCTTTTTGCATTGATATTATTACTTTGTCTGTATTTTTAGAATTGAGAACTTCAAGTCAGAAAATTTTCAGTTGAAACAACGCTTTTTTGAGTTTTTAAGGAATAATAATGGCTAGCCTAATTTTACGTCAAGTTATTTTCTGACTATTAAGATTCTATGTTCATTTTGCGAGAATTGGACGGTTTACATTTTATTAAAATCCTTGTATCTTCTCTGTTGCAAAGAAAACTTCTTGGATAATAAAATACTATATTTTAAATTATATTATTTTCGAGTATTTTACAACTTCGCAATAAATTCTACTACAGTTTCTTTATTTGACAGATTATTCAACATTTTCATGAAGGTTTCTTTAAATGTGTTACAGCTTGAGGGCTATTTTAATCTAGCTTTTCACTTTCTTGTTTAATTACATTTTTTTCTTAAATCGTGGATTATTTTACGTTTTATGGGATAATTTTAATTGTTTGGTGATTTATCTTTTTCTTGATATAAGTCTTTGTCTTGTTCAATACCTAGTTTTGTTTAAAAGTTCATTTTAAAAACGAAATAACGCATGTTATCACAAGCAAAAAAAAAAAAGCCATTAAATATTTTAAATTTGAATGTGTCAGAAGATCTATACAACTTTACTCGATGTCAAATTGCGGATATCCCAAATTTGCCATAGCGAAAGCGCATGTTGTGCGCGGACTAAGCTCATTGAAAGTCTTGCTTAAATTAAATGCAAAATTTTTTTCAGCTAACAAAAAGCACGGATATCCACACACGTATTTCATATATTTTCAATTCATTATGTGTTGTTTGTGAAAAATCCATTAATTTAGAAACTAAGCAAACCAATAAAAAAAGTGCTATTTTTCACTTTCAATTAAAAAGTTATATGTGCCGTATTCATATGCGTACAGTTTCATATAATTTGTCACGTAAAATATTGTAATGGTTTAATCCCAGTTTCGCGCCGACATTTAAAATTTCTTCCCTTCATAAATATATAAAAACTGAAAAACAGGGGGAAGGAAATTTCGTATCGGCAAAACTTTTTTTTTTTTTTTTGGGGGGGGGGGGGGACAGCATTCTAATCTCATTGATTAATTTGTTTCTCTGCTTAAGTATAAACAAACAACATAGAATCTGAAAACAGAAAGCCCAATGAGCTAAGTCTGCGAGCATGCGCAGTCGCTGTGGCAAATTTGTGATATCCGCGATTTAACGTCTAGTTGCAACTGTTGGATATGTTTTAGTCTTGATTGAATTTCATTTCCTAAGACAACTTTGGAATAACTGTTAGATCTGTTCTAACCTTGCAGTTGCAGTCCGAGATAAACAAACCCTATGAGCTGAGAGTAAGTACATGATAATTTAGGAAAAATTAGTGATTTTCAAACTTCAGTTACTCCGGCCCGTGATGTCCCTGGGGGTTGAATTCTTGTATATGTACTCAATGGCCCCCCAAGAATATGTATACAAAAAATCATTACCGTAGCCCCCCGGGGGGCTGTGATAGAACCCCGGGAAGGTACAATTTGGGGGGTAAAAAAGAGGGGGGAAGGGGAGGGGGGTCAAATGGCACAAAAGGCACATCAGTAGGGCACAAGGAATGTGTGTGCGAAATTTCAGCTTTTTTCCTTTTTTCGTCTGGGCTGTAGCCCTGTCAAAGAAAGCGAAAATTTTTTTGAACAGCGATTTTATAACTTTAATACCTCCTCCCCCTATAGGTTCAGGGGATTGTATTTTGGTTTACGGCGTCAGGGGCCACTAGAGATTGAGTGTACCAAAAATCAACTCCGGCGGTCTTCATGGGGCTGAGATACAGAGGGGGGAAAAACCCAAAAAACCTGAATTCGTTCTGTCGTGTAATCTTGTTCTTGGTCGTTTTTATTTCCTTTCGTCTTTGGCGGTGGATTTGCTTCTGTTGGCTGCTGACGTTTGGTTTCCTTGGCAGGGCGGGGCGCTCCCGCGCCCCGTAATGATTGCCAAAGAGCAAAAAGTTTTTTTCTGTTCACGTTTTCATATACATTCGTTAAAACTGAGTGTTTATTAATATGTATGGTTAATATTTCAAAAGAAATAAGGGAAATTTAATTATAATACAAATTGCTGTAAAACATTTTTAGAGTAGCACCGAAAAAAGTGCTTCACCCGTTGACACTAACAGAAAAAAAAATACTTCGTTTTTCAGCCATGACGATGTAAGTACAAATACGTGTTAATGTATTCAATTCTATACAGATAAGCCAATGGGTGTGTATTTTGCGAGCGCTGGACTATCTTCAATGAAATTTTGCATCAAATTAATCTGCCGCTAACTTTTTTTCCCCGAAATTCAAAGTTATTATTTTTTTAATTCAAATTACAACTTTTTATTTAGAAATTTTCACCTTAATTCAACGATATAAAAACGCAAAAAGTCTCGCGCAGTTTAACTATTTTATCATTCACAAAAGAGGATATTTTTGCATGACATGAAATGTGGGTGAAACTACCCGCTTTGGGCGACCTACCCGCTTTGGACCACCCTCCCCTACGTGTGACACACGACTTTCCTTTAAATAGGTTTCAAAAATTAAGTCACTAATCTGTAAAATCTGGCGAATTAGAGGTTTTTGTTTCTTAATGATGTTATAACTATTTCACGTAGACAATTGATAAGAAGATTGAAGTAAAGACTAAATTTTAACGAAATCTGAGTTTTTTTAGCATCTAAGTTTCTGCTCTCTTTGTTACAAATTCGTAAAGCTTAAATTTCATGATGTTAGTTTTGAGTTTATGCATTTTCCACTTGAGTTTGTTATCAATGATCGAATGCTTAAACTTGAATTTAAATTTCCGACTGTTTTAATATTGCACTTTGTGCACACGATTTTTGTTTAATTCCCTGTAAAATGTGTGACTTTATTTTACTTGAACTCCTTTTGACCTTTATTTTCTTTTTTTTTTTTGCCCCACAAAAATGTAATTGCTATTGATAAGTTAACCAGCTAGTCCACATAGTTGATAAAATTTAAATACTGACACTGTAATATAAATACTTTTAAAAAATCATTCTCATCATTATACATATTTTTTTATTTTTCATAAGAAATAAGTTACAAATTTCTTCATATTTGTCCTTATATTTGCTTTTTACTTCCTTTTAGAAAAAAGGAAGTATTGTATTAGCGAAAAAATTTTTACTCAAAAACAGGCCTTAATTTCTATTTTGCTAACTCCCGAATGAATGTTGTTTTTTTTTTCGACTCGACCACACGTGGGTATATGCCTAGGAACGTACAGACACCCAAAATATCCAGTTTAACGATCCCCGAGTTAATTACAACGAGTTTTCTCGTGACGTCTGTATGTACGTATGTGTGTATGTATGCCGCATAACTCAAGAACGGAATGTTCTAGAAAGTTGAAATTTGGTACTTAGACTGCTAGTGGAGTCTAGTTGTGCACCTCTCTTTTTGGTTGTATTCGGACGTTCCTAAGGGGGTCTTTTGCCCCTTTTTGGGGGGAAAGCATTGTTAATTTCGGTGTAAATTCAAGTGTTGTTATAATTTGGCGAACACTTGGCAATGTATCACCAGTCTTTTGGTCGCCAAGTTTTGTCGCCAACTTAGCGACAAATTCGGCGATTTTTTTATTAGTATTTTTTTTAAAATCTGGTTTCAATTTGGCCACTGTTGGTGATATTTAGAGAGTAAACTATTGAATCGCATTAAAATTACCAATATTGGGAAAATGACATTAAATTGGAGTAAAAGGAAGTCATGTGTTGCACACATTAGCTCGTTTCAAAAGTAGAACTAATGTTTTAATAAAAGCTGTTGGCTAATTCTTAATTTATTTTATGATTTCGTTTTCTAATTAGAAAACAAAATATGCAAGCGTAAATTTCTGCAAAACTTTTTTATTCCTTCATCATTAAATTCTTAAATTCATGTATAACTGCTACAGTGATATAAACATTTTTAAAACTCATTATTTATTATTACGTTATTCATTAATTTTGATGCAAAATAAGCTACACATTTCTAGATATTTGGCCTTATAGTTTTTTTACTTCCTTTTACAAAAAAGGAAGTCTTGTATTCGCGAAAAAAATTTCACTAAAAATTCGGCCTTAATTTCTATTTTGCTAACCCCCGAACGAATGTTGTTTTTTTTTTTTCCGACTCGACCACACGTGGATATATGCCTAGGAACGTACAGACACCCAAAATATCCAGTTTGACGATCCCCGAGTTAATTAAAACGAGTTTTCTCGTGACGTCTGTATGTACGTATGTATGCCGCATAACTCAAGAACGGAATGTTCTAGAAAGTTGAAATTTGGTAACTAGACTGCTAGTGGAGTCTAGTTGTGCACCTCTCTTTTTGGTTGTATTCGGATCTTCCTAAAGGGGTCTTTTGCCCCTTTTTTCGGGGAAATCAAACTCACGTGGTGTTATAATTTGGCGGACACTTGGCGATATATCGCCAGTCTTTTGGTCGCCAAGTTTTGTCGCCAACTTAGCGACAAATTTGGCGATTTTTTTAAAAAATCTGGTTTTAATTTGGCCACTGTTGGTGATATTTAGAAAGTAAACTGTTGAATCACATTAAAAATGCCAATAATGGGGAAATGACATTAAATTGGAGTAAAAAGAAGTCATGTGATGCACACATAAGCTCGTTTTTTTTTTAATCTGGTTTCAATTTCGTCACTGTTGGTGATATTTAGAGGGTAAACTATTGAATCACATTAAAACTGCCAATAATGAGAAAATGACATTGAATTGGAGTAAAAAGTCATAGGAGTAAAGTCATGTGATGCCCACATCACTATCGTTTTTAATTAGCACATGATTTATTAGAAGCTTTCGGGCACTTCTTAATTTAACTTGTGTTTGGTTTCCTAATTAGAAAAAAAATGCATGCACATACTTCGACAAAACTTTTGGATTCCGTCAACATAAAATTCTCAAATTCATGGATGACAGAAAATTTTTGAAACAATGATCCTGACTTTTAATTAAAGTTTTTTATTAGTTTGAAAACTATTTAAGCATCATTTGCTTTCCTTGTAATTATCGTGATTTTTTTGTACCGGTACCCGCATTTTGAAATTCTTTCGAAGCTTTAGCAATGTTCGAATTCATCTTCGATGTCTCTGTAAGATTAAAATGCTACAGAGGCTAAAAATGAAGTTAAATTTTCGCTCCAATAATTCCTGTTTCTTTATATTACGAAGCAGCCGTTTTATGAAGTTTTCCGCTGCTGCAAAATAAAGAAAAAAGTATTGATCAAGCCAGCACACTCATGTTTTCGAGTTGCAGTTATTTCATCAGTTTCCATTCAGTAAAAGGAAAAAGAAAGGAAAAGAATGTGCTTTCAAGCATTTTTTCTAGATATTATATTTATAGAAGCTTAGCAGCAGTTTCCCATAAATACAGGAAACTTACTTCTCCCGCATTTCATCAAAGCTATGGTATACTAAAATTTGAAACATGTCGTACCACTCTTTACATAATGTTTAGTAGTTTTGCTAGACGTTTAAACGTTTCAAATCAAAATATGTCATATAGGTGCATTACAACTATTATAGTGTAAATATTATGTGCAATGAACAATAATTATTATGAAAATATACAGGAAAACTACTATTTCACGCATTTCATCAAAGTTATGGTATACTGAAATGGGGAAAACATGTCATATTACTCATTACATGGTTTTTTATAGTTTTGCTAGACTTCTAAACGTCTCAAATTAAAATATGCTATATAGTTGCATTGAGAACAATAGTAATGTAATTATTACTGTAATAAATAACAATTCCTATGAAAATATACAGTAAAATTACTTCTCACGCATTTCATCATGTTATGGCTTACTGAAATGGAAAACATGTCATGTTTTTCATTACATGATTTTTATTAGTTTTGCTAGACTTCTAATCGTCTCAAATTAAAATATGTTACATAGGTGCATTAAGAACTATAATTATGTAATTATTATTTGTAATAAAATTTATTCTTATAAAAATATGCAGGAAAATTTCTTCTTACGCATTTCGTCAAAGCTATGGTATACTGAAATGGAAAACTTCTCATGGTTTTCATTACATGGTTTTAAGTAGCTCTGCTAGACTTCTAAACGTTTCAAATAAAATAAAATGTTATATAGGTGCATTGTGAAAAATAGTAATGTAATTATTATTTGTAATAAATGATAATTAATCAATAAAATACAAGATAATTGCTTCTCACACATTTCATTGAAGTTATGGTATACTGAAATTGAAAACATATTTATTACTCATTACAAAATTTTTAGTAGTTTTGCTAAACTTCTAAACGTTTCAAATTAAAATATGCTATAAAGGTGCATTAAAAACTGTATGTAATTACAATTTGCAATAAATGATAATTATTATATAAATACACAGAAAAATTGCTTCTCACACATTTCGTCAACGTTATGGTATTCTTCAATGGGAAACCTGTCATTATTCATTACATAATTTTCTGTAGTTTAATCGTCTCAAATTAAAATAAGTTATATAGGTGCATTAAAAACTATAATTATGCAATTATTATTTGTAATGAATTATGATTATTGAAAAAATAAATTATAGTTACGTTAATAGATTATTTCAAATTTATTGAATATTTTTTAATGATATTCAATAAATATTATTTAATTATTATATAAATTAGTTTTGCTAGGCGTCTAAATGTCTCAAACTAAATTACATTATATAGGGCATAAAAATCTATAATTATGTAATTATTCTTTGTAATAAATGATAATTATGATCATAAAAATTAATTATAATCATGATAATGGGTTACTTCAAACTTATTGAATATTATTTAATAATTGGAATAATTATTTAATAACATTCAATATACATTATTTAATTATTAGAATAATAATTTTTGCTTGACTAAACATCTCTAATATATGTTATAGGTGTATTATATAATAATGTAATTATTATTTGTAATAAATGATAATTATTATAAAAATAAATAATAATTAAGTTAATGCATTATTTTTAATCTATTGAATATTTGATAATTAGAACCATTTTTTATTAATTTTCAATAAATGTTTTTTAATTATTAGAATAATTAGTTTTGCTAGATTTCCAAACGTCTCAAATGAAAATATGTTGTATTAAAACTGTACTACATTAAAAACTGTAATAAAGCAATTATTATTTGAAATAAATAATAGTTATCATAAAAATAAATAATAATTACGTTAATGGGATTTTATCAATTTATTGAATATTATTTAATAGTTATAATAATTACCAATTTACTATTAAATTCATTCATATTTAAACTATAAAGATGAATTTAATAATCGAATAAATGATTCTGTTATTGAAAATAATCTATTTTAATTAATAATATATTAGTTTAATGTTATTTTTATAATAATATTAAATTTAACTCATATATATCACTTTTATGAACTGTGAAAAATAGGAGCCGAAATTACTAAGAAGTTTCATAAGCTCATAGTGCATTTCAAAGCTCTTCACTAATCATTGATCGTTTGCTAAATTTGAGATAGTGTACTTTATCTCATGCCGATCAGTCGTTAAAATGGATTTAAATAAAGATTAATTTTAATTACAAACGATTGATTCTGGTTTTACGGAACTTTAACTCAAATTATTTTTTTAAAATTATTTTAAGTTCAAGCCCTAGTAAAAAAAAACGTTTATTTTGTTTTTTCAGCTTAATTTGGCGTTTTTATGTAATATAATAAGAGTTTTGGTGACGAAACTTCGAGCTACACATGCCAACGAACCAAGTCAATTCAGGTAAGTTATTTTTTAAAAAATTGAAACAGGTTTAAAAACCCATCACGAACGAAACATTTTTCAACACAGTACACTACTGTATCATAGGCTTCCTTTGGTAAATTAAACTTAGAAAATAGATTTCTTCTTTAAGTGGTTAAATAAGATTTAAGACGCTTATAAATTTTTATTTTGAAAAAGAACAAAACAAATACTACTTCTTTAAAAACCTTTTGGCTTGAAGCCTTAGATTTGTGGAATATAGTGCAGCAGATGAGGTCTGGGTGTTTTTTTTTTTTTTTTTTTTTGAAACGGAAAACTTCAGATCCAATCATCAAACCTCGTAATGGTTCATAAGAAGTTTAGTGATTTTATTTTTGGAAAAGTAAAGTTCACAACCTCTACGAGAACAACAAATTGGAAAACTTTGGGTAAAGCAAACTTTTAATGGTTTTTACAAGAAAATTCTTATGCAAATCTTGATAGATTGTATGTATGACTTATGGTAGGAGAGAAGCAAAGCATATTTGAGTTATTCGAAGAAGCGTTTCCAGTAATTTAACTTATAAGCTTTAAAATTGAGTCTTTTTGAAAGAGCATCATTTAAACCAGCCGACATTGTGCACATGCAAGAAAAACTGTTTTTTTAAAAATGTTATTGGTATATTACAACCAAAAGTAAAACTTTTGAAAATTCATGGATAGAACTGGTTTTGAAGTAAAAGCGTGTTTTTTGACCTGATTGAAAGGGATTCGTTTCAAGCATTCGTTTCTCCGCTTTGTAGCATGAGAGTATAGACTAAGAAGTATCAAATTATAGAAAAAAAAGTTTTGAAAATTCATGGTTTAAGCTGGTTTTTGAAGTAAAACGGGGTTTCGGCAGTGATTTTAGACCTGATTGAGAGGGATTCGTTCCAAATCACTCTGTAGCGTGAGAATATAGGCTAAGTATCTAGTTATGAAGAAACAAAAAAACTTTGATACTTCAAGGGTTGAACTGATTTGGGAAGTAAAACGGGTTTTTGGCAGTGGTTTTAGACCTGATTGAGAGGGATTCGTTCCAAATCGTTTCGTTGCGTGAGATTATATAGACAAAGAAGTATCAAGTTATGAAAAAAAAATATCTTTGGAAAATTCATGGATTAATCACTTTTTTTGTGCTTAACTCCTCCAATAAAATAATAGAATTTCATTTAAACTATTAACATGTTAAATAGCATGTGACATTTATACCGCTGCAGTTCTTTTCATGGATCTTTCGAAATAAAACTGCAACCATAGCGACCCTGTACCCATTTTTCATTTTGTATTTATACATCGATTTATAAAAAGAAATATCCAGCTTTACAAAAAATACCCATACAACATAATACTGCATTGATACTTTAGCATCCTTAAATAGCTAAACGTGATGAAAAAGAATCTTTTTTTTTTCAAATGCTTTCTCAAAACTAGATCAAAAGTAAGTTTTTGTTTATGAAAAACTGCCAAATTTTCAAATTCTGAAAATTGTTCCGATTTATATTTTTTGTTTTCATCAAAGTTAGAGAGAGAAAAAGGAGCTTTCCAAACGAAATATTTTTTTTACTCTCAAAACTTTAATGCTTAACGATTTCAGAAATAAAGATGTGCTTTGACGTTATTTAACGATCTTTATCTCCTGTTACGCTGAAAAAGTCTAAATGCGAACTTCTTACCAAAGCAAAATCAGAATTGTAAAACACCTAAATGTATATTTGATTTCCTTTTTTTCATTATTTGTCTTTTGACAATTCGCTGATTTAGAAGTTCAGCTGTAACAAGCATAAAAATTTCATGCTTCTGATATCTAAAGCAATTTTGTTCGAGAAAAACTTCTGAGCCTTTAAAGTGATTTAAATTTTTCACCTTTGCTGGACGAACTTTCCTGGAATTTAATTTATTCCGGATTCCTTTCTAAAGACAAAAATACTATCTTTTTTAAATGTGTGCTGTTTGACTAAACTTAATTTAGAACTGGTGCACAAAATGGAATTTGTTTCTGAGATGCATAGAAAAAAATTGGAATAAAGAAATTATTCTTTATGTTTCACGGATGAAAGTAGTATTAACTCCGTTACGTCTGAAATTTTTTGAATCTTTAAGTTTTAAGGAAAAAATACATCTGATTATAATGTTCTAGTAATTTAACTTTTTTACCATGAAATTGATTCATGAATAGTTATACGTTTTCAGTAATTCTTGGGCAAAAATACGGTTGCACAAATTATTTAGAATGATTCATATGGTTTTTAAACTCTGCATAAACTGCACATTGTTCATTTTTTTCGAAGCTCATGCTAAGATTGGAACATAAGCAATAATTAATGTTAATTGATATTTAATCAACATTCACCTGCATCTCTTTTGATAGTCATTCGAAAGAGTAGTATACAATTTCATCCTTAAGGACAAAAAAAAAAAACTCCTAAAGGACAACAGACATATTTTATGTCATCGATTGAGCAATTAAGATTGTATATCACTGTCACTTTGGCAGTTCCTGATGTTTCTCAATCTATTGTTTTTGATTGGTAGATAGTATGATTCACAGTTCACTTTGTAATTTGTTGATTCCCAGTCACGTGATTCACTGTTCGCTTTGTGATTAGTTCACTGCCATTTATTACTTTACCTGATAGGGGCTTTAGGTTCCGACATGGTAAGTACGGTAAGTATGAGTGATGATACTTTATTCTGCAAAGATAAACTAAAATTTGCAAGCTCATTTCTATCAACACAAAGTAACAGAGCATAGAAATTTAAAAAAAAAAGGAAGAAATAAAGAAAACGTTTCAAAAAAATATAGTGATTATAAACATGGTTGCAAGCCTTCATTGCGATACATTTTGTCAGAAACACATTGAATCTTTTACAAATTTATTAGCGTTATTTAAGTTGCTTTTTAAATTGCAGTTTTACGTGCTCTTGGAACTGTCGTGAATTTTAGAACTTTTCTAAAACATAGAATCAAAGCACCCTTGGGTAATTATTTTGAGTTTCCTTACTCAAGTACTGGGGTATTTTCTGGGAGGAAAAGAACACTTTATACTTTAGCATATACGCTAGGAGTTAACGTTTAATTAAGTTCTGATAACGTTTAGTTAAGTTCTATAGTAAAAATTTCTTTTTTTAAACACAGAAAAGCTGTTCGAGCCACATTGGTGCTGGTTCCATTGTTCGGTCTTCATTTTTTTCTCGTCATCTACAGACCGCAGGGTGGAGAATGCCTGGTGCTGGAAATATATTCTTTCCTCAGCTACACAATGGATGGATTACAGGTAAAAAACCTAACAGTGCTATGAAATCCACTATAACCACGGTATTTCAAAAATGTTGTCTTCATTTGACGTAATAAGAGAATCGTGAATTTACAACAGCGATACAAAGTGCCAACAATGTTTTAAATTCATATCGTTTAAGGTTAAAGAATATAAAGCAAATTTCTATTTTAATCTGTTTTTGTCTTCACGAGCTATTATTCAAACTATCATAAAATTTTTACATTAACAGATCTTCGATTGTTTCCGCGCGGGGGGGGGGGGGCAAACCTTGAAATTACCATCCTTGCTCATTCAAAATACATGTACCTGCCCAAAAGTTCAGACGTACGGAGACGGGGGTTGAAATAATACGCTGAACTGAAAAAACAATGCTACATACTACATAATATACGCGAGTAATATGCATATACATTGCAATAAAATAATTATTTACCAAAAAAACTGCTGGGGAAACGAAACGTTTCTAAATTTGTGATTTTTTCTACGCTACTGCTAGTGTTAAATTGAGGGCTCATTGAGCACCCTCTTAAAATTTGAGTAAGAAGCTAAAACTTTTACAGTACTATTAGTAAGTCTGAAAAAAAAATAGGGGATTTCCTGGAAAAAATGGTTTTTTGAACCACCCTATTGCACATCTTTCTTCAATTTTCGGCACATTTCCGTTTAAGGTCATCAATTGATGTTCGGCGACTGGTTTTCTACCTTGGCAATAAAAAAAATGCTTAAAGCTATTGGAGATATCTACAAGTATAAGGCAACCTTAGAACTTAGGAGTGACTCCCCTACATAATACAAATTGTGACACCCTTTAGATTACAAATAAATAACAATTTATATGGAATTAATAGTTTAGAGAGCTAATGATTTTAGATACCTGTATTTGGACTTCAGGTCGTGATAAATCAGTATAAGGACCTTGAAAACGAGATACTGGCGTGACTTGAGCATATATACAGGGTGTTCCGTTTTAACCTGCAAAACCTTTATTTTCGCAACCGTTAGTCCAAGATGTGTACTTCCAACTGCTAAAATGTTCAAAATCAGATGCAGAGTTAAGATCCAGAAAGTTTGAAGTGAAAATAAAAATCACTCAAAAAATACAAATTTTAAATTTTTATACGGGCTCCAGGTCCCCTAACTTATATTTAAGAAAAGAATTACCCATTTAAAAATAATTCCAACACAAAAAGTTTGAAACTAATGCGACCAATATTCACCGATATATGAAACGCTGTGTTTTGTGACTTACACCACCTTTCACTCGCCGTCAATAACACCTTTTGGGGGGGGGGGGAATATAGCTGTTAAAAAGGTTAAAAATTATATGTGGGTTTTCAAATTGTTCGAGGTTTGGCTGTGTATTTTTGCGTATCACGGCATTGTATTTGTATATATTTTTGAATAGCAATGAAAAATATAAATACTTATTTTATTTACTTCGACAACCTGACATTCCTCTGAAAGGGCGATAAGTTTTAATCTCATCTTTTGCATGGTCCTTGAAAACTTAAACCGCGAATATCTCCTTGAGTTTTGGTTGCACAACTGTCAAGGTTTTTGTGTCAGTAATAGTTTTCAATGGAGTATATTTCTCTAGACATTAGTTAGAAGACCTGGGTCCCGCATAAAAAGTTAAATTTTGTATTTTTTGACTCATTTTTATTTTTACTTCAAACTTTCAATATCTTAACTCTGCATTTGATTTTGAACATTTTTGCGATTGGAAGTATACATTTAGGACTAACGGTTGCGAAAATAAAGGTCTTGCAGGTTAAAACGGAACACCCTGTACTTATATTTATAAGTTAAAACATTTCACTTATCAAGTTTTTAGAGTTTTTACTGCTGTAAAATCTCCTACATGTACAGCATATTCTCAAAAATAACGACGCTCAGAAGAATGAGCAATTTAGTTGTTTTTATCCATTTTTCCCCTTTTGTTTCTTTATTTTCTGTGCACAGGTAAGCATAAAAAAAGAAACAAAATTCTGAAATTTGCGAATGTTTGCCATGTTTTTGAACTACTTCTATCGTGATTCAATTATATTAGATCATTCTTAAAAGCTAGCAAATTAATTGGATAGTGAAAGTGGTGGAACTTCTTATATTCCAAGCATGTGTGAATATTTTCCAAGTACATATGACGCATCTCTCGGTAAACATGAAATGCGCAGCATATCGTTCGTGACCGGAATAAAACAGCAGCTCTTTCGAAAACATGCAGCTATCTCTCCTTTGCACACAAGCGCTTGAATATTTTCGAAATTTTCAAAATTATAAGGCCTTTTGCATCATCGACATCAAAGAAAACATTTAATTCATTTGCATTTCACAAACACACTACTGTCCGACCTCAGATCAGATGGAAAGATGAACAATCCATTTTTTCAGGCTGATACGGATGCATCTATTTGTTTGCAGGGTTGACGGTTTGCCAATATAGATGGGCAATGCAAATAAGTGCATGCAAATGACCAAAGAGAAGAATTTGAAGCAGAGTCACGTCAAAATGAATGAAACGTGAAATTCTCGTGAGTAGTATGTATACATGTATGTATACACATAAATCAAAAATCTTCAACGTGGGTCCTTGTAACTTTTACAGGGTTTCCGGATGTGATCACTATTTGCTTAAATACCGGGTTGCCATAACTTCAGTAGAATTTATTTTTTATAACAGATCGAGTTCTTAAAGTCGGTTTGTTTGTGAAAATAAGTATAAATACATATTTCACTCGTTGCTTTTGCTGATTATTCTTTGAATGTAATTTAGAAAACCAAAAAAAGATACCCCCTGTTATTTACTTAAAGTTTCGTTATCTTCTTAAGAGATTTGTAAGTGATAGAATAAAGATAATTTTGTAAGTTTCGATAGGATAAGGCTTTGATATTGTCTTTCCCCCCTTTCTTTGCTGTAGTAGTTCTTTCAAAAATAAGGTACACTCAAAGGATTAACCAAATTTTATAAGTTGAATGCCCCTGATTTAAATGAAGTGCAGTTATTAAAATATAGGTCAATAATGTATGTAACCAAAAATAAAGATGAAACTCAACACCCTGTTTAAAATGTGTAAAGAGCAGTGCATTAGTTTGAGGGAAGGGGTCACCAGCCTTCGATACTTTTGTATTGTAAAAATAGTGCAAATGTAATGCATATTGGTTTCAACCAGCCTTTTCTTTTCTTTTGAGGAGTTGCCACGAACTGTCAGATGAGTTCCGCCAAACATTTTTTCCAACTACAGCAATGGTTAAGAGTTGCTGTGTTATTAAAAGAATCAGTTTATTTTCCACTATAACGGCATTTTGTTATTTTAGTTATATTATTAAAGCTCATCGTCCATTTGTTTTCTTCCAGGGTTTGCTTGTTTCACTCATCTTTTGCTACCTAAACGGTGAAGTAAGTAACATAAAATTATTTGCTATGTAATCCGTATAAATATTTTTTTTTATTTAATAATCTTTGTTACATAAAAAAAAAGAACTAGTACGCACTTTGATGAGTCTTTCACATTCAGTTTATGATATTCTATCAAACTATTGATACTTTAAAACACTGATAGTATCAATAGATTTTTTGAAGGATAGGACGAAAAACTACCAATGAAACATTAGTACCCTCAAAACTGTCATCTCATAATGTACAACTCTTTTTTGAGCAATCACGATTGCTTATTGTTCTCATTTGACTGTTTTGAATTCCTATCATTTTATTTCTTCGCCAGCACCCTCTGCCAGCACCACCGTCGCGTTGACCGGCCTCACGATGCTGCTCCTCTTGCGAAAACCGTCTTCTGGTTGCGTCCATATCCTACACACACACGCATACACACACACGCATACACACACATGCCTACACACATACAGACACTCATGCCTATGCACAGACACAAACACACACTCCTACACACACATATACACACTCATGCCTGCACACAAACACATATGCCTACATACACACACACACACACGAAAGCCTACACAAACGCGCGTACACGCACAGCACTGCATACACAACATGCACACACATGCATACATACACACACGCACCCACACACATGCATCTACACAAACACACACACATGCGCCTACACAAACACACACGCGCATTCATACACACACACGCTCGTGATTGCGAAAAACATAATTTGAATTCAAGATGCCAAAAATTCAAATTAATATATTTTTTTTTCTGCATTTTCAAATGTTAAAAATTATGTTTTCTTTTCTTGAAAAGTTTCAATTTGAAATCACACAATACGTGGAATCGTAGAATAGTGTGAGTATTGTCTATTTCAGTTCTAAGTTCAAAGAAATGAACTAATTAGAACAGAAAAATTCGTACCGGTTTCAGACGGATTATGATGTTAATAATACATTTATTTTAATAAATTTTATTTTTATACTAAACACAGCCGCATTTAATGGACTTCTGATGGGATGAAAAAGGAGTGAATCAAGTGTCTGTTTGTTTTTTTTACCCATGATTTAGTAAATACGAGTATATTACATGTCTGTATCACATCTTGTTTGCCGTCTCAGAAAACAAAAGTGCGCAGTGCACGAAATATAAAACACATGAAAGTGAGTTATGAAAACGCAGATTTAAATTTATCATAATTTTATATTCCTCCTAGTATTAAATTCCGAAATTACTTAGTTAGTTCAGTCTTTATAAATACTTATCAATAAAGTTTAATGTAAATTACTGAGTAATCCATGGCTTCCAATAGTTTCACAGCATCAATGTGTGGGGCAAAATATATTCTTTAAAACAAATCAGAACAGTCTCTTTTGTATGACACATTCAGCAGAAAAGTTAGTCTGGTTAGTAGGCCACCTCCCCTCCCCCCCTCAGTGGCGCTGTTGTTAAGTAGTTAAAGTATATGACTCCAACATCACGGAGCTAAATTTGAATCATGGCCAAGTTATGAACGTTATTTATCACTATTTAAGTTTTTCGATCATGTGTTAGTGGTCTGGAAGACACATGGCCTTTTTTGCAGAGCTCCACTACAGAACTTCAAGTTCTACCCATTTAAGATTTAGATAAGATTTATTAACAAAACAAAATACACATACATAACAGTAAGCAAAATAAAGTAAAGTTAAAAAACTTACAAATTATAAAACATAAATTATAAACGTCATAACAAAATATTAAGAAAATCTTGACTATAGTTCAACATGAGTTAGTAGTAAATTCAACACTAAAGAGCGCCAAAGGCACTGTCCGCAGTGTTTTTTAATTGGTTTAGTATGGAGTACAAACACAAATATGTATTATCAGTTATATTTACAAATCAATTTTACACAAGTAATAAAAATTTTACACTGAACAATTATTGGACTGTTTGACTCCAGAAAAGAAAACCACAATAACTCGCATTGAAACATTCAGTAGTATAAAAAATACGATACAAAATCCCCCCCCCCGGTTGACAAGTCAGTATATTTTTATTAGCTAAAAGTTAATTATTGATAGAATGTCGTTATTTTGTATATATTCATTGACCCCTTTTTTATATTTTTTTAAGTTTTTCTCATTCCTAACATCTTCCGTTAGTTCATGAAACAGCCGCGGTGCCAAGTAAAAGAATTGCTTTTTAATAATTGTTTTATAGGTTTTATAACTTTATATTGTTTGCCTGAAATTCGAGTATTATATTGTTTTTCATTAACTTCAAACCAGTTATTGTTGTTATGCAAAAAATACAATATTCTCTGTGCATATATTTCTCTGATATTATAGATTTTCTCTGACTTTTGTAAAATAGTATCGTTTTTATTAAGTTCTTGTTTAGATCCATAAATTATTTTCAAAATTTTTGCATAAGTTCTATTTAAATTGGTAAGATTTGTTTCATAATCACCTCCCCATGCACAAATACCATACGTAATTATTGAGTTTATCCAAGCGTAAAATAAACATCTAAGAAACTTTTTCCCAACTATATTTCTCAATAGATAAAGCCAATGTATTCTACCTCTTAATTTCTTCACAAGTTTATCAGTATGGCATTTCCATTTTAAATTTTCACTAAAAGTTATACCTAAATAATTTATATTTTCGACTCTTTCTATGGTAGGGCAGTTACAGTTATTTGTGCAGTCACTAATAACTGTAACTGCTTAATCAAATATAAGTGCTCAGAGTAACATCCAAAGTGCAAACCTGCCACGAGAACTTAAAGGGCAGCAGGTGCAAATTTTTCATGTTTCATAATTTTTGTCATCTTATTGTACTTTAGTTTAATCGTACAATATTGCTTATTTGATTTCCGCTTGAAATATAGCACGAAAAAAAAAAGCGTTCAACTCAAACATTTCTCTTTTGTTAGTATGGAATCTTAAACGCGTTTCTTTCAAATATCTAAAAAGCTTATTCCTGCAACCTGCAGATACTGCGCTTTACCATTTCACGGCAGAGATATGCTCAATTAAAGACGGGAGTAGAGTAGACCGGGGCGCGTTTACGCGGATTTTTCTCAATGCATTTTCTAATTTTTATGTTTTAACCTAAGAAATTTTAGACATTGTGGTTTTACGAAACTGTTAATGAAGTCAAAATTTGCATATTCAGTTGTTGCTCAGCTTGTGTTTTTAACTGTAAAAAAACAAATGTTTTTTGAGTCCAAGTAGGTTGCGTAAACATGCTCCGGACACGGGGCAAGTTTACACATATTAAAAATGATACCACACTGTTAAAAAATTTTCCGGAAAATTTACGGTAATTGTTACTGGCATCCATGTTGCCAGTAACTATTACCGAAAAAATCAAATGTTACTGTAAAATTTTACGGTATCCTCGGTAGGCCGCAGCAACCAATTGGCGCTGGGATCGCTTATTTCTCCGGTATAAATTACCGTAAAAATCAGCTATGCGTTAGTCCGTCATTTTATAGTAACAATTACCAGAAAATCTTCCTGAATTTTTAACAGTGCAGGAAGTAAGTGAAATAGCTATTTGACCAAATTTAATTGTTTTATTTATTTTAAAACACTTTAAGAATTTGAAAATCACAAATAATTCATTAAAGAACATTCTATAGGCTAAACTGAAATCATAGGGCTTACTGCTAATTAAAATCATAAACTGTTTTGTCATCTTCATCGCTGTTAGATTTTACTAACAAAAATTAAGTATTTCTTTTTGCACACTTGTCAAGTTGTTGTTGTTTTCTGATGATGTGCAGAGTGCGAAAGGTTTAGAGGTGTCCAAAAGTCTTGATAACAAGATCCGCTAATTCTGGGGCTCGATGGCCGTACAGGATTTCAATTGGTGATGCTCCAAGTTCGAGGAGGGAGCGAATAATGGCCTGACAATTAAAAACATGATCCGGGATGAGTTGTAAATGGGGACAGTGCTTGCAGATGGGATAAGACTTATTATTAGTTGGTAATATCTTCATGTCCTTGAAATGTCCAGTGTGTAGCCTAGCTATTGTAGCAGAGAGGTTTCTTGGGCAGTGAAGGTCCTGGATTGTTGCCTTGCTGAAAAGCTGATCGTAGATCCTTCGCCTGGCAACAGCATTCACGTCTGTGAAGGTGGCTGTTAGAGGTTGATCTTGGTCACGTGCTTCCTTTGCTACCTGTCAAGTAACAGCGTTTTGACTTCTAAGACATTGAATCCTGTCTTATCCATTTTTCGATTGGTTGTGTACTTTCAAACAATAGATGCAAGAACAATTTTCTACTTTAGTGAAAAAGTTAAAGCTGAACAGGAATGAAGACAACACCGAACACTTTATGATTGTAAGTTATAAGATACAAGTCTGTTACTTAATTAAAAACGAATGGTGATTTTCAAACCTAAATAACATGAAATTACTAAAGGTTTGAGACAGTACAGATTGGAAACAGCGTCCGGAGCCCGTTCAGAAGTAAGACATTGTAGTAGGACACAGTGAGAAAGCGCGTAAATGTGACCCGATGAAAATGCACAAACGTGCCCCGTTGCAAAGTTTGGATTTATTTTTAACGTGCGACAAAATTTTATAACTTCTCTGTTCATACAAATACAAATCTCAAGAAAACGATAAAATTCTACTAATTTTTTATATTTATTTGTTCTTAACTAAGTATTATTTATTCAAATAACCTTCAAAACGCTAAACACAAAATGTACTTCAACGTGGTGGAAAACAGATTATCCTTTCCGCATGCTGAACTAAAGTTTGTCTGATGCTCAAAAACCTGTGCAGACATTTGCTAGGGAGCAGCATCAATCTGGTATGACTGTTGGCTCTCCAGTTATAACCCGTTTGGAGAAAAGGGCGCTGCGTAAACGTGTCCCGGTCTACCTCAATGTAGTTATGAGAATTTCATATTTACCTGCAATGTACTGGATATGTAAGCAACTTTTATCATTAGTAGAGGGGCTATGGTAGAAAATATAGCCGGAAACTGCATTTTGTGATAAAATCGTGAAACTTGGCATTCTTTACAAACATTTTTAGAAGGGGAGACATTTCAAAATCGCTCCCTCCCTTGGCGGCCATCAAAGTATCTCTAAACCTCCTAATTCTAATAATAATTTCAAAAACTTTGATTTTTTTTTAAACAAAACTATATAACTAACTATAGTCTTTAACATTTCTGGAGGAGTTGTTTGAGAAATGTTTTTTTAAATGTATTTTAAGACGTTGTGTAAAAGAGAATCAATTCATTTATAGTAGAATCCAATAATCCGATCCCCAAAAATCCAAAACATTTGAAAATCCGAACATATGTTTTAAAATTTGCTGACAAAAATTGATTACAAAGCTAAGAATAAAACTAGAAATAAAAAAATCACAAATAAAGCTAGTATTTTTTTCAAAACTTAAAAAGCATTTCAATTGTTATTTGAGAATGAAACAATACCTTGATTAGTTAAAACGAAATCAATTTTCATTACCGGCAAAAAAAAAAAAAAAAAAAAAACTTCAAACACTATTTTCAAATGTTTTTGGAAGTTTCACTCACATTCTGCAGTTTTATAAGTCATATTTGCGCTAGCAAAATAAGGGGAGGGGGGCACAATTATTTTTTTCATAGAACTCCAAAATTTATTACTAAAAGCTTAAAAACAAATTTTAAGTTTTTTCTCATTAGACGATTTGAAGCGTTTGTTCTATGTTTTAAACGATGTAAGAGGAATGAATTATTGATTAATGCAATAAAAAAATTAGTGCATATTAATAAAGCTAACAATATTGTTACTATTGATAATAAAATTGTATTTATTGAAATATAACTCACTATTAAAAAACTACAACTAAAACTACAACAAATCTGAGTAAGCGATACGTACAATGATTATACAGAAGGTGATTTAAAACGCTTGAATTTATAAGTAATTTACCTGATACATAGCATTTTCCATTGCAGTATTTACACATCGATGTGCGGATAAGTCCATTTTTCAAGCACCCACAAGTTATTTGAGAGCAGTTGTTTTTTACACTTGTACAGTTATGAAAATTTCTGCAATAATTTTACTTTCATTGACAAGCTTGGTGTATTTATTTTATTAGTTGCGTGTATGTATACAGTCAACTTTTGATAACTCGAAGTCCCAAGGGAACGGCTGAAACGTTTGAGTTATTGGTAGTTCAAGATATAGAAAGCTTCCACAACCGTCTCAAGAGTTTGAGACCCTATGAAAACTTCGAGATAAAGGAATATCCGAGTTACAAGCTTTAAGTTATCGAGATCCGACTGTACATATACATTACAGTACATTGATTTACTCTGCACCAAGTAACAAAAAACAGGAAGAATATTGTCCTGTGTGTGGTTCAAGTATTATACTTGTTACTTTTTTTGGAGCAACAGAAAGAGAGCTAGTCTAAAAATACTTAAGTAAAATTAAAATAAAAGATAGTGACAATATGTTTACTCTAAAACATTTAGCTATAATATCGATCGTATAAAAACATGATATAATTCATCACTATAATGCATTATTATGCTAATAGTTATCCACTTTTGTATTTGGTTTTGTGTCCTTTATTCAGAAGAAAGTGAAAACAAAACGAAAAAAAAACATCTCTGACCCCCACACGTTTGTGCTCATTTTCGCATCAATAACAACACTTTTTCATGTTCTTAAAATAGTATGTATCATCTAACCAACCCGATGGCTTGATTTTTCGTCGAAAATTCATTGCGTCACAAACAAAGGATCAAGTTTGACAAATGTCTATTGATAAACAACTTCTTTATTCGCCTTGATTTTTGTTTCAGCAAGACAGAAATGTTTCCATTAATCCTTGTCATCATCCTTTACGACAACAAGATGTTTAATGGTTACTTTTTGTCGTTCCTACTTGTTCCCTTTCTTTTTTGCATCTCTTTGTCTTCCTCAATGTCATCTCTATTTACAATGCTACCATGTCTTTTTTGAAGTCTTCTTGAAAAACTATGCTTGTTCCGTTTTTCCACTCGCTTTTATTGATTGATTTTTCGCCCTTTAAAAGTCCTCATGATCAGTTACGCTCTTTTATCTTTCACTCAAGCCACTCTCCCTCCGAAAACTAGGAGCTGTTGTCTTTTTGACATACAATAGAGCCCGCTCATTAGAATATCGGTTAAAAGAATATTCCGCTTAATATAACACATTTTGATGTACCAAACGAATGTAATGTGTTATTTTGACTCCGGTTAATGGAATATCCCATTTATTAGATTTTTTTCGCTGCAAAATGGCTAATTCATTAAGCGGATTCGACTTATCTTTTAGGACATTTATTCCAAAAATGAAATTTGGGGCAATAACTCAAATTCAGTACATAATATAGTGCAGACTGGTGTTTTGGGATTACAAGAAACCTCCTTTTAAAAAGTTGCAGTGATTTTTGAGCTTTTGGACTGCTTGCGTCTTTTGATCAAGCCACTCTTCCTCCGAAAACGTGAGCTATTGTTGTTTTTGCACGTGATATATTTTGGGATCTTTATGAAAAAATCTAACACAGTGTAAGACTTTAACTGAATGCGTTACATATTTCAGACGTGTTTCGACTTAGAGGAAACCACCTTTTTTAAACATGTAATAAATTTTGAGCTTCTGGATTCTGTGTTTGCTTCTTTCGCTCAAGCTACTCTTCCTCCAAAATCTATCAACTGTTGACTTTTTACACATAACTTTAGGACATTAATTCAAAATCCAATCTGGGGGTGCGAAACTTGAATTTAGTGCATAGTATATTACAGATAGGTGTTACAAGAAACGAACTTTAAAAAATTTGAAAGATTTTTGAGCTTATGGACGGCTTGTATCTTAAATCTCAGCAATTTTCTTCACAATGAAGAAAGGTACTCTTAGTAACTCCGAGGCACAGGTAACTAATATATTTTGCAATTTCAGTGCCACTACGCTGTTCAATCATAATTATTTCTGGTGTTAGGGGCATGCTTTAGACCTCCCTCTACAGAAATGTAAAATATAGTATCAAGAAAATTGCAATCTAATTTCTACCGAGTATGGAAGGTATTTTCTTTTACATCGCGGGTTAAAATAGTCATGTATTTGCGTGTTTAGATTTTAAAATATGAATTTCAAAATTTTTGAATGATACAGTGCAGGAATGATGTCAAAATTTGAAGTGTAATTATTAAATGTAGTTTCAACTACATTATGCATTTTTTACTGCGATATGGATCAGAATTGCGGGATAAATTATTAAAATAGCTGTTTCATCATTTGGTTTCAACCGAACATTTGATCACTAAAAATTGTTTAATTCAATGAATTTTAAAAAAAAAAGACATGTAATGCTGAACATAGTAAACCAGTTAAAATTTTCAAACAAACTAGGCTCCACATCCGGGGTTGAATCGTTAATGATTTTTTCTAAAGTTTTATTCCTTAGTCCAATTTTAAAAGTAACTTAACGTCTTTTAAAAAACTCAACTATTTTTAATTGAAACCAACAATTTTCTTTGCAACTACATTAATGTTTTTATTCATAATATTTTATATAATTTATTACGCAATCATTTTTAACACTAGTGTTTGCAGGGCACATTCCTTTTCTTTTTTTCTTTCCGAGATTTTGATTCTTTTCTTCTTTCTTCTTTCCGCTCCCACGTGACTGCAGGTCCAAGCCCTTCTTCTGAGATCCTTCCACAGGCTGAGGTTACAAAGGAAGCTTACAACATCTTCCGACTGGCGGCGCTCGACGCGTTCAGAGCCTGCCAACAGCAGAAAGCTGAACTGGTAGATTATATCGGGGATGATATAGGTTCGTGTCCCTCTGGATCTTACTCGTTTGTGTTTTGTTAGCTTTGTGTTAGCAATGTTACTTATTGTTTTATTATTTATTTTATTTTGTGTTTTTCCCCTTGCACTTAGTGTTTAGTTTTAGAGGCTTTGAAGTTGTATTCGAGTATCACAATTCTGTGTTTTTCATTTAATGTAGAGGAGACCGGGGCATGTTGGCGAACGTTTTAAACTAAATTTTGTTTTTCTAAGTTGAAACTGCATACCAAGTTTTCATTAATTCTTTGTTATGATCTGTATAGAATCAGCAATAGAGTTTCATTTTTGTTTTGATAGTACTATGTTTTCCTTTTTTTTTTTCGAACCTTTGCAGAGCTCGCACACTTGCCCCGTTACGGGGTAAGTTGGCAAGAAGTACGGGGTAAACTAGCGAGTTGTAAAACAAAATCATAATATACATAAATATGACATCAAGCCTCGGGGCAGTTTTGAATTAGCAAGTAAGACTTACTAATTTGGTTTTATTTTACTCATTGTTAATAAAGTTTGTTTGAAACTAGGTATAATAGTATAGAAAAAGTTCAGCTTTGGATTTAGAAGTGGGTGTTAAAAAACGCAGAGGCATTTTGAGTTGAACAACATTACATTATCTTTTATACTTCAATAATTTTAAAAAGAAAGATAATTCGTTTTACTAGGCCACAATATAGAAATGACGAAGGTTCTAATAAAAAATTACGCAATGTTATTATTCAGTCCCATACCTTCATTGAAATTGCAATTTTCACATTCAAAGAAGATGGGTACTGCTCTGGCACACTCCTTGTGGGCCCACATGTGACATTTCCTGCACTGGAGCACTCCAGTTTCTCGAGATCTACTATCTCTGAAACGTTTTTAGCAATACAGGCAAGGTGCATCGTCGTCACACTTGTGGATACTGTATTTTCCATCTTCTTTCCTTTTTTTTGTCTTCTTCCGGTTCACTTTTATCTTTAGATTTCGTGCTGGTTTTGAGGATTGTTGTACTGTTTTTAGGTTTTCTGTAGCGTTTCCTTTTTCTTCAAGAGCCATAATAACAGGAGTATCTGAATATTGCCATAGAATATTTGGTCTCAGACCGTTTTTGGTTTTCCTCTTTCCTGCTTTAGATAAGGTCTTAATGCCCTGAGGCACATGCTTGTTTTGCTGAGAAAACACGATCTTCAGTAGGCATATCTGAAACCTTATAAGTGGATGGAAATGAGGATAGAACCACTTGCAGAATTAGACAGGGAAATATTCTTACTGGGATGACCCAAACCACATCAATCTGGGTCGCAACTCCTGGATGGATAAGGTGTAAAAAATCTCTGAACTACTGAAACAGTAACTGAGGCTGATCTAGTGCATCACTTTTTTCCTTTAACATGAGATTACTACTTAGAGATCCAGATTTTCTCATCAAATTAGGAGGTTGATGAGAACACCTGTCAACCGCCGCTATTAACTGAATGATGGTAGAGGACTACATTTCGGGACTTATTTAAGAAATTAATGAGCCATACCCCACTCGCAATAGTGCACATTTTTAGATCTCTTGTCATCAATTTGTAAAGCTGTGGTTCAAATATACTATTTATTTGCAGTATAATGTTCTCTTTTTATCATTACAAATAGAAAAAACCCTAAAACTTGTACTTTTCACACAAATTTGAACTCTTTAGTTTTTTTGACTACCAAAACTTTTTTTCATGGTTTCAAAGTTTTTTCATGGTTTTATTGTAGAAGCAACTGACATATTATACTAATTACCAAGAAACAAAAATCGTGTTACATGGTGTTATTTGCTCCATTTTATCGCACTGTTAGTATAAATATTATCACTAATGTCTCCTAAAATATAAAAGTTTACCAGCATTTGACTATTTTACTCACTGTACCCGATATTATAGTACAGTACACTTCAGACAATGTCTCCCTAACAGTCTAGAAACAGTCTAGAAAGTTAACAGTTTGTGTTAACAGTCTAGAAAGAAGCAATGACGTTAGCGAGTGTGAAATTTGTATATTTGCCTCTTCAGTGTAATTTATATCTTCCTATTTGTAAATCCATAGAGGACTCACAAATTTCATGGTTGCGTGATTTTCATTCATTTAAGTTAAGGAAAAGTTTGAGATGACGTGAGGGAGAGTTGTTTGAAAGCAATCGATGCTAAAAAGCTTTAAAACTCTGCTGAAGTGTCTTCCATCGATGATATAAACACTTGAAATAAATTTACTGCTCTCAAAACTGCTGATTTACATGTGCTTCACGCCTAACAATGATTGCTGTAATTACAAAAGTTTTCTTTAGCGTTTTAAACTATAGCGATTTATAGTGTAGTAAACATAACTGTACTGCTTGATTATATACGATCAACTATTGAACATTTTGAATGTGTTCATAAATCATTCTTGAGATTGATAAAGCCTTTTACTTTTCTTGAAAAATAAGTCTGCTCATTAGAATATGGGATAAGAATATAAGGCAATGTCTGCTTAAAGAACAAAAATACTGAAATTACGCTCCACCATGAATACGGAAAATGTTTTATCTAGTAATTAAATAAAAATTAGCAGTTAAAAACTCAAAGCCCTTGATTCATGTTTTTAAGGCTCAGTTTAAACTAAGAGCAACAAATTTATATCTAGGATTGAATCTGTACAATTGATTTTTTTTTATCGAGCTTAATTGATAAAAAACCAAAGCTAGTTTATTTTCATCAAACTTAATGAACTGATAAAAAGCAAAGTAGTTTTACTTTTATCAACTGTTATTGACGGAAATTCCAACAAAACTATATTTTTATTTAATGAATCAAAATTGTATGATTTCTCTACATGAATCTCGATTGTTTCAATTGGCAACTAGCGTTTCGAAACAGTAGCGAAATTTCATGAAAATAAGGTGACTGAATTGGAATTAATTTCAACCTTGTTTTGTTGTATTTTCTACTAATTTTATACAGAGTTTTGATTGTTCATTCATATGAAAGATTATCCAATTTCGGTTTCCTTACTTTAATTTTTAAAAAAAGCACACACACACACACAAAAAAAATCTATACTGTAGCAGTTAAGCTAGTTTCACATATCACTTTTTTCGAATATTTAGTAACATGAATTCTCATTACGTATAAAAATGATGCTAGCCAAATGTCCGGCTCTAGACATTTTGCAGCAACAGGGGCAGATACAGACTAGACTTTTAGGGGGAGGAGTGTGTGCAGAAAAATAAGAGCTTTGGATGCGAAAAAAGTTCTGGAACTGTTTGTGCGCGAGTAAAAAGTACCAAATCGGTTAATAATACGTCTCCCAGTAGAGCATAAACTTTAGAAGCAATGGAAGAAAGTATTATTTCAAATATTTACTTGAACAAATAATGAATACATAAAGAGATACATACGATAAACACTTATAATTTATTCATTACGTATTTTAACACAACGTGTAACAATATATTTGCATGTTACTCTACAAATACTCATTCATCTTGTATGCAGCCATTAAACTGTATCTCAGAGGCAGAAGGACGTCAGTCACATTATGATAATTTTACAGCTGAGAGGAAAAACTTTTTTTTCTGGCGCATTCAAAGAATAGGACGCGCTAACACTGGTAAAAAACTGAAAAGGATTTTTTTTTTTACTGTTGTGGCACTTAAAATAGAATTAATTGTTTTCTAGTAAGCAATTTTGATTTCTTTTTCTCCCCCCACCCCGCTTTTTTTCTTCTTCAGCCTCTTTTACTTTCTCTACTTTTTCTTCGTTTTTCCCCATTTCTTTTCTTTTTTTCTTCTTTTTTTCTTTTTGTGGGGGAGGGGGAGAGAGAATCCAGCGGCATAACTGATAAGGGGCCCGCCTTGGATCTCTGCGCCCCTGACTCTGAGGTACAGAAATTACGATCACATGCAATAGTAATTTATAGATAATACCGTCGATGGTTGGGGGGGGGGGCATGACTCCCTTGATCCTACTCTGTATCAAACTTTCCTGCGCAGCTCCTGCGCAGTAATTGATTTGTTTGAGGTAATGTGTGGTGAGTTTTTCCCAAGTTTCGGGGGTTATCTTTGCTATAACTTGGCGATGTAAGTTTTTAGGTGCTCCAAAATTTAAGGTGGGTTGTCTCTTAATATAGACACGTCACTCAAGAAAACCTTACAAAAAAAAAACTCCGATGGGGGACAAACTGCATAATCTTGACGCCCAATTGACGTTATCGTGACTAAAAATATTCAACCTCTGAACCTTTCACACAAAACATTTAACGTAGCCGTCGAGTGCGGTATGTTGCAGTTTCGCTAAAATCAAATGTCTTCCACACCAATATCTTCAATTTAGTGCTGAAAATAATTTTTTATCATGCGCCTATAGCCTGGGGTATAGCCGGGCTGTTTTGTATATTGCATGTTGCTAGGTTCACCAAATTCGAAAAATTGTCAAACGATGCGGTTGAAATAATGACTGAAACAGGACTTATATATCTTCCTTGATCGACACTCATACTGAAGTTTCAAATGCTGTACGGTTCCCATGAAATATTTGCAATTGAATGCGAATAAGAGTCAGTGGTACAAATACGTAAATAAATTTAAACAGCTGAAGAAATAGATGAATTTACATAAAAACGGAAGTAATAACTACTAGTCGACCCGTGCGGAACTCCGCACTGTGCTTCAAATCGTTTCATAAGGCATTTCGCTCTTTAAGAATTTCAAAGGAAGAACATTATGAAGAAGAACCGAAAAAAAAAGTAAGCGCAGAAGAGAAGGCACGTAATTTAAAGACATCAGTAAGAAAACCTCGTTAAATACAACGTTGTGATAATTTGATCATAGCTCCCCTTTTAATCATACATATTTTCAATGCAAACATAAATGTCATTAAAAGTGTGGCTGAGTGGTGACTCGTGAAAAAGCAATAATTGTGCATGTGAAAAAACAGGTTGTGGCAAATACAGTCCTGCACATGTCAGCATCTGACGGGAAAAAAAGAAACATTAAAGAGATATTTATTGGCACGTATTCGAATTGGCGCCATTCTGACTAAGAGCCCGACACCCCAACAAACCTAGCAATTGCGCCTTCCTTTTCGAAAGCTATTCATTGAAGGAATGCGTAGTAAAAAACAGCAAAAAAGCATTTTGCCAAAAAAAAAAAAAAAATAATAATAATAATAATAATAAGATCATGCATCTGTGTTTTGTCATTAACCAGCATGATACGATTTAAAATTATTCGCAAAGCATGGAATTTGATTAAAGAATGACGAAGATCTCACGTAGCGATTGAAACAAACATTCTAGAGAAGTAATAAATTTGATTGAAAATAAGTGTTTTTATCTATGAATATTGAACTATTTTACGTAGAAGGTTGCTTTAACCGTTACGGCTTAAATGCCCGCACATGTTTCTCTTTTAATCGAACACTTAAAATTCAAAACCAAAACCAGTTGAACTGAGTCCGTTCTTAAGTGTAATTTTTCGAACGTAGACAAAATGTATTTTTTTTTTCAGCAGAAAGCAGAGGAGTAGAAAATAATTTCTTGCTAATGAAGTTGATAATACTTTTAATGCTTTATATCGTATTCGCGCGAATAAAAAATTAAAGGTTTAAAAAAAATTAAAGGTTTAAAAATTAAAGGTTTACTGAGTGAAACTCGTAGTTTTAATCGGGGGTAGTATTTTTTCATTTGTACAAAAGGTCGAACACTGCTATTAGAAACATCTACATTTTAGCATACAATAAAAATGTTTTTCTGCACAAAAAGGATTTCTTTAGGTAAATCTAATACTTTTTTATGCTTACATTACGTTGAGTGGTCTGGATGTAGTCAAAGAACAGAGTTCGATTAACAATCAACTTATCCGAATGATAACTGTAGCCTTCATAAAGGAGTCGAAACACCAAGTAGCATTCCCACTGCATTTATTTTATTAGGTGTGTATGTTATGAGCACATGTAATGCGTAATACTAATATAAATTTGATATTATGTCGGACAGCCCAAGCTTGCCCGAAGTTCAGATAGTTTATAGCCGAACGCTCTACCGAAAAAACTTAACAATTAAACCGAACAACTAAGTCCAGTGCTGTTAAGCTTTATTAAAATATGAACACACACACAGGCTATTTTTTTTTTTTTTTTTTTTTTTTGCCGAAAGCGACGTAAAAAATGGAAAACTGCATTAGAACTTTGCTTTAAAAATGCATAAGAACTACAGGCAGCATCAAGGTTTTGAAACATCAAGAGGCGATTTCGAAAACTTGAATTTTCGACCGTAAGTCTATTTTTCGTCATTGGCCAGCCTGATAAATTTTAAAATGAGAGGGGATTAATATATAAGATAAGATATTGAAGAAAAATGTTTTTATTTTTGAAAATTTTTACAATTTGTTATCGCAGGCTGCTTAAACCGTTATAACTTAGATGGCAGCACGTGTTCATCATTTAACAGCACGATTAAAATACAAAATAAATTGAACTATGCTCTTTTTTAAGCGTAGCTTTTCGAATGTAGTAAAAATGTGATAAGCTATTTGATTTTTAGCAAAAAGAAGAAAAAATATATATTTTACCCTTCAAATTGAGGTAGTATTTTTTTTTATTTGTAGAAAGAGTCAAAAACTTATTAGAAGAATACATATTTCAATATACGATTTATTTTTTTTTTCTGAACAAAAAATAATTCTATTGTAGTCTGAAATCTTAAACCTGTTACTTATATTTTCGCTTACATTATGCTTTAATTTTCTTTCCAGAGTCAAAGCTTCAAAAAAAAAAAAAAAAAAAAGCACGTGCAATTTCGAACGAAATCACTTAATGTTTTCATATCAGCAAGGAGCATTTCCTTCTCATTTATTCTATTCCCTCATAGCTGTTATTCATTTAATTCAGTGTTCATGTAATGCGCGATGTTTCTCTAATTTTTTTGTTGCAGATTGTCCGGACGTGGGCCCGAACACGTAATCTCCTGGTTTCGAAGAGAACGCTCTGCCGATCAAGCTACTCAGCTCTGTCGGTCATAGCGCAAATTAAAGTTATAAGTTTGACCGAAAACCTTATTCTGGTTCTTTAAAACAGGTTTTTCGGCTAAAAGAAACAATTTTTAGACCTTGGGTCTATTTTTCGTCAGTAGCCAGCACCATAAGCTATAAAATAAGCCGTAAATCAAAGAAATCGATCAAGAATTGAGGGAAATTTGGCGTAGAAACCAAAAACAGGCTACAGAAATAATATATAAGGATTTTAGAACTTCTATTTTCAATCATACATTAGCTAAGAAAAATGGAGTATTGGTATAAAATCTTGTAAATACAACCTTCTGAGATTTATGTCTCCGAAAGTGAAAAGATCTTTATAAAAATGAAACCAATGTACCTATAACCAATGAACTTCTAATTTTCATATTGTTTTTTTATATTTACTGCATATAGCATAATTATTTTATTTACTATAATTTATTATGGTGCCATTTAATTCGTTAATAATATTTGTCTTCTAGGTCATTGATTTGATACGTCGATCCTGGTATCGCTTCCGACTGCGATATTCCTTGGACGTTCACCCAGTCTCGGTTACGACTACATCTGAGCTCTCCATGGGACGTTCGAGACAATCGACCGATGGAAATATCGAGTACTCCGTCCGTCCCTGGCGGCGAAGTATCAAAGATGCAAATTCCACTGATGGACCCACAGAACTCAACATCCTCAGATCGTCCGTGAAATCTAAAACCGATCAGAATTCGACGACTGTGGAGACTTCACTCATTATCCATGAGCGAAACGACATCTTTTAACTTTTCGAGCTTGTTTTCATTGTTCTTCTGGACACATTTTAATCGTGATGCTTGTCCCTTTCTTTTTGTGTATTAAACAAACTGTATTCATTTCAAAGACCAGAAGTAAAATTTCAGACTATTCTTGAAACTTTAAACTGAAAATGAGGCCAATAACTTATTTGTCAAGGACTAATTTGCATTGGAAATTACAGCTTGGTTTAATGTACCGACATCCCAGTTATCCCATCCAGAGACTGCAGTTTCTTCTTTGATTGGACTCATCAATCTGGAATAGCGAACATCCGAGCTGGAGGCAAATGTCATTTGCTTGAAGCTATAAGAATGCCAACAAACTGGTAGATAAAGTAAATTTATCTCAAGAGAGAGAAACCACAGACATGTTGAGCTTCAGCTGGTAAATTGAAGAGAAAGCTTAAGTTTCAACCAGCTACATTTATTTATATTTCATGTAATTATCACTATATTATGTAAGTTGTCCTTTTAAGGTCTGAACCAGGTCTTATGACGTTTATTGTAATCTCCAGATGTTTGTCCTTATATATGTTCAAGTTATGTGAACGATGATCGATGTGTGTGTACAAATATAGTCGAGCTCAAATAAATAATTTTGTCCACAACCAAGAGGAACTATTTTTGTAATATGATCAGACGCGCATACGGGCTTGAAAAATTTATATTTTACGTTTAACTAATGAGATATTGAGAAGCCTAAGGATGTAAATGCCAAAATTTAAAAAATGGAGATAATCAACACAATTCGTAGGTAAATCTCTCTTCTGTCTTGGTGCAAGGTATAGTACTACTAACATTCATAAGTGCTGCTGTACATCATGATTTAGAAGAACCTTTCAATGAAAGTCTATACCTAGGACCACAACTTTAAACGCGTTTTACTTAAAACTTAAAAATGTCCATTTGCAACCCTTTGCTTCTCACTGCTTCAAATAGGTATGTTATTGTTTCTTAATCAAGATCTTACTACTTGCGGAAGTCATAAAACCAGCAGAATTTATCTCGTATTTTCTTTCGTGATATTCTATTGCTATTACAATATACCTTATCAATGCTGTTCCAACACTAACTTGACAATAGCTTTATCAATACTTTTTAGCTGGATTACATGAAGAAACAAAATTACTGCCGTGGGCAAATAAAAGACAGTAACTACAAAATTTTCAGTTTCTTTTTCTTTCTTTCTTTTCTTTTCTTTTTTTTTTGGTGTGTGTGTTTTTTTTTTTTTTTTTTTTTTTTTTTTTTTTTTTTTTGCACATGCTAGCTTATTTGGTTTTTTGTGAGACACAAGCACGAAAAAAGTGTCTATTTACAACATTAAAACGCGTTTCTTCAAATACCTCGAAAACTTATTTCTGCAAATACTGCCTTTAACATTTTCACGATCATAAATTCTGAAGTACATCAATGAAGTTTGCTGATATTTTTTTTTTTTTTTGAGCAATCACGATTGCTTATTGCTTTTATTTGACTGTTTTTGGCGTGCTATCATTTTATTTTCCCACAGCCACCCTCCGCACCATCACCGTCGACCGTCTCCTCACGATGCTGCTCCTCAAAGGAAAACCGCCTCCAGATTGCATATATGTCCTACACACGCGCATACATACACAATTACACACCCACACGCACGCACGCACGCACACACACACACACACACACACACACACACAAACACATACACAAACATACACCTACACACAAACACATACACACACGCATACATACAGACACCTACACATACACACACACATACACACAACTACCCACACATTCATGCCTGCACGCAGACACAAACACATATGCCTACACACACATACACCCCCCCCCACACACACATTCATACACACAACTACCCACACACTTATGCCAGCACACATACAAGCAAACATGCCTACACACACATACACATAACCCTACACACAAACACACATACCCCACACACAAACACACACGCCTACATACACACACTCGTGATTGCGAAAAACATAATTTGAATTCAAGATGTCAAAATTCAAATTAATTTAATTTTTAAATTTTCAGTGCCCCCCTCCCCTTTTTTGATTTATTTTTAAAAAATAAATTTTGCCCCTACCATTAAGAGTCTAATATCTTAATAATATGAGAAAAAATATAATTTAACAATAAGTTACGTTCTATGAGTTGTAAAATGAACTTCATTACATAAAACATGGAGACTTGAAGAGGTAAACATCTCGTAAATTATTGAATTACAAATAAAGTACGTAGAATAGAGCGGGAAACAGTGGGACAGTTTTAATTTCTTTAATTTTAGTTTTAAAGAAATCTTAATTGCGGAAAGAAAGATAAGATTGAAGAAATATTTTGCTGTCAATGTAATTTTATTCATATATTTTCCTTGTTATATTGCTGATTTTCGAATGGCTTTCAAGTACTGTGCCCTATGTGGGGGAACTGTGACACAAAGCATGGGGTACAGTGGAACATAGAAAAGGCTCATAAAAACCAGCTATATTATGACTATCAAATACATTTTGAAGTTATTACACAAAACAAGAAAGCAGGTCTTAAACGACAAAACTTAAAAGTAGTTATAATATTAAAGCACATGTGAGAGTGTAAAATAACGTTTGTTGTATTGAAAAAATTTTAGTAACATGAAATAAGACATCAAAAGATGAGAAATTGGAATTGATAGAATATAGAAGACAATCAAAACTTCATTTTAACTTAGAAAATATCGAAAGCCTTTAAATAATTATATTTTTCTTTGTTGTTGGCAAACCACGAGAACCCTTAGGTTTTTGATAATCTCACAGACTACATGTTCGGAAGCACAAAATTCAGTATAATGTATTCAGATTAAAATTTAGGACACATTTTAATTAGTAATAATATAGTAGTATCAGTTAGTAAATACACTCTCTGCAAGTATGTAAATGCCACTGAAAATTGTTTAAGTAAAACCTCATTAAAATCAATGTCCAGTAATAATTAATTTTAAAATTTTATGTTCTAAAATACTTCGCAATATTTTAAAATGTTACTTTTCTGATGCAAAATGTTGGAGCTACAATATGACATTGTTCTACCGTACCCCCATCAACATCCAACATGTCCCACTGTACCCCCAAAGCAGTATTTTTAAATCAAGAGTATTACATAAAATTTATTAAAGAAACGTAAAATATTACACGCATTCAATTAAGAAAGTTTCAGCTTTAAGTTTATGCATTGATTTTGATTATTGAGTAATTTATGAGTTAAATTCAAAAAAGTAAAACTTGCATGTGTTAGACAACAGTGATGACAAAAACATAAGGGGTTACAGTTTCCCTATAAGATGAAATGAAGCTGTGGCTAGACTCCACGGCACTGCTAAACATACAAATTATATTATGTCATACATAATAAAACTTTTAGTATTTGATCTATGGAAAAAAATCCATTTGTCCCACTGTACCCCGATCTCCCCTATTTCATAAAGCACCTCCTAAGCTATTTCATAACAAGTGAAGTAGGTTATTGAATGTTCTTTTAAACTAAGTACTTTATTATTTTAATATCATCCCGTCACTGAAATTATTGGTAATACATGAGCCAATAAAAAACATTTAGTAGCCTAGTTGTTTTATATTTTTTATTGTAAAATACCCTGTACGTTAGAATTCTCCTCGGATCAAATACGCCAAATTCATGAGACGTTACGAGAAAATAATAATAAGATAATTTCGAACAAATAAAAATCAAATAAAATCGGCAAACATCATTTTGATACACACAAAATTTTCCTCTCAAACCTGCATAGCTTTAAAAATGAATTCTACGCCAACGTTTTTCACAGAGTGGGTCGAGAACCACTAAAGAGCTGCCAGCCACATTTTAACGGTTGACGATATTCTAATTGATAATGCATTTAGTTTTAAGTTGAAAAATTGCTTTGTTACTATGTTTGGAAGTTATTTTATAAAATAAAAATATCATGATACAAAGCGAAGGTCAGAACATATTCTTTTTTACTTTCAGAAAATCTTTTTTTGCTACTTAAAATGAACACAGTACGAAAAAGAATCATTGCTACTTTAAAGTCATAGTAAATATTTAACGTAAATATTTGATGAATAAAGTAAATATGACAGTAAAGTAAATATTTGATGACAAATATTTTTCATCTAATAAAAATTATCAATTTAACCGTAAGATTTTCTTTTTGTAAGACTATGTACAGTTCGTTCGAATGGCAGTGTGTATTAACTTTAAAGTAAACAAAACGTAGAAAGTTTATTTATTTATTTATTTTATTTTATTACCTTTGAGATATCCTTATCTAATAAACAAGAACCTAACAAGCAGCGGAGAGGAAATAATTCGATCTATTTTAAATTTCTAAAAGTTTTCTTTGTCGGTAGAACTACCTGTTGTTTTTGTCAAACGTAGTTCTATTCTTTTAGAAATGGAGGTTTCTTGCGGTATCTATTTTGAAAATTAAGACTTTATTATTTTCCTTAATGAATTACTCCTGCATTCTTTCTTTAATATATTTATCTCATTAACTATTCTTTTTCAAATAACCCAATTTCATTGTCTTTGATCCTTCCAAATTTAAAAGAATTTTGTTTTCTCTTTTTTAAATGAAACTAGAGGGAAAAAAATGGTTCCAAAAAGCTTAAATAAAAGATGTGTAGGATTCTGAGCACTATTTCTGGATTAAGGTTTTCGAAAAAGTTAAAATTCTATACAAAATTATTGTAAAAAAATAACCCTCATACTATTTTGAATGGGGGAAAAGTTTTAACTAAGATTCAAGTTTCCTCTATAAAACTTAGAAACTAGCAGAGAAACTTATATTTACATTCAACATTATATTATTTTAGTTTTACCTTTCATAATCATTTTTTGAATTATATGTGTGAATTTTTTTCAGTTGTATAAGAAAAAGGATGTTTTTAGCAGCCTTTTTACTTTCTTTTACAAAAAAGGAAGTATTGTATTCGCGAAAAAATTTTCACTCAAAAATCGACCTTAATTTCCATTTTACTCACCCCCGAATGAATATTGAGTTTTTTTTTCGACTCGACCACACGTGGCCTAAGAACGTATAGATACGCGAAATATCCATAATGATGATTCCCGAGTTAATTACAGCAAATTTTCTCGTGACGTCCGTATGTACGTATGTATGTGCGTATGTGTGTATGTATCTCGCATAACTCAAAAACGGTATGTTCTAGAAAGTTGAAATTTGGTACGTGGACTCCTAGTGCGGTCTAGTTGTGCACCTTCTCTTTTGGTTGCATTCGGATGTTCCTAAGGGGGTCTTTTGCCCCTTTTTGGGGGAAATCGTTGTTAATTTCGATGTAAACTCAAGTGGTGATATAATTTGTTGGACACTTGGCAATATATCGCCAGTCTTTTGGTCGCCAAGTTTTGTAGCGAACTTGGCAACAAATTTGGCGATTTTTTTTTTAAATCTGATTTCAATTTGGCCACTGTTGGTGATATTTGGAGAGTAAACTATTGAATCACATTAAAATTGCCAGTAACGGGGAAATGACATTAAGTTGGAGTAAAAGGAAGTCATGTGATGCAAACATCAGCTCGTTTATTTCAATGATCCTGGGTTTAATTTACTTTTGATCATCTTGTTCTTGAAGTAGAACATGAAGAATTGAAATTAAATTATTATTGCGTATGATTTAAATGTGAAATGTTGCTACACAATGCTTACTTGTCTTATGTTCTTGACAACGTTCCGAACAAAAGCCCTTAAAAATGTCCTTTTTCTTTGTTTTCTCTCTTTTTTTTCCTTTTGCAGTTAAATATTTTATTTAAAAGTAGGAGAACTTACTTCTCCTTGTAAAATTTTAAGATATTTTCTCCATAAAGATTTTAACTTAGTTTGATGGATTCATAAGAAAAATGAATTACCTTCAATTTTTCATCCTAGTTGGAGTTGATAAAGGCCAAAGCTGGGGAAATTCTTTAGTCGGAAGTGGTCGGTAGTAAGAATTTCATTAGTGGCATTTTTTGTTAAGCTTAAAGTATATAACATAACTTTTATAATTTGTTGAAGAGAATTGTCCTAAATACATTAATTAAATGAAGTAACATATCATATAAATAATTTCTCAAAGGTGTTTTTTTTTCGGACCATAACTTTATCAAACTTTCTAAGTTAGGTCTCATTTTAAAGAATTTTTTCTCCGCTTTCGGTTAAAAATAGAGAAACAAATCGCAATTTCGTTGTTTTGCCGAACAAACCGATGTATAGTAGACTCTCAATAACTCGAAGCCTTATGATTCTCAAAACAATTTAGTGTTTTCAGTACAAAGTCTCTATATCTTAAATGCACTCCTCAATGTCAGAGTTTTTATGGAAATCTCACTCATTTTATGCATAAAAATGCAACCAAATGAGAAAAAAAAACTTTTTTTTTTTCCGTTTTATACATTGGCTTTCCTTTGAGCTTGTTTGAAGGGGATAATTTACTTACAATAGGACTTGTTAATGAGAAATGTTGCCAGTTTTCTTAAATAAGGGGCTAATTAGGCTGCTTTTTGCCATGACTGACGACCTAAAATGTCATTGCAGACTAATCTTTGAGAGTCTTATTTTTGTTGATGTTGATTTGGATGGAAATGTAAAATGTAACATGTGCTCTACAGAAGCGATTATGAAAGCTTTTCGTGAAGAGTTTTCCTGTGCAGATTCTGATGAAGATAATGATAAAGAATTTTCACCACCATCAGCATCCCCACCCATTATCATCAGCAAGTATCAGATTTTGGAAATATTTTACTACAGTACTTGGAAAGTTCCAAATACTTGGGTAGTTTAAATTTTGTTTACAAACTTAATAACGTTTTTCGGTACAATAAAAAAAATGTAAGCAGCCAAAAATCGTTTCTGTTTTGAAGTATGTTAATAAAATATGTTATCTGCGAAAAAAAGTTTTTGTTGTACTAATAATTAGTTTTACCCAAGCAATAGATGTTATAGGTTATCTATTAAGCACTCTTCCTAAATTAAAAAAAAAATCTTAAGATGGCTGGAAAAGGAACTTCCGATAACTCGAACTACCGATTGCTCAAAGGTCTAAGCCGGTCCCTTCCGACTTCGATTTTTTGAGAACTGACTGTATTCTGTTTTTTATTACGCATTGTTTCAATGCATAGTGTCCCGAAACGGAGACCCATTGGCTAAACTGGGTTGAGCGTCGTAATAATAAAAATGTCGTAATAATGCAAAGGCTGTGAGCTGAAATCTCCAACATCTGAGAAATATCGTTTTAATGACTTAATTTTTTTCAGTAGAATTCTGATCCAAATTTCCTTGAATATATAACAAAAACTCAATGCAGGATTCTGCGCTACAATTCTGTTGTTGTTAAAATCAAGGAAGAAAATTCAACTTATACATGGTAAATCGCAGTACAACGTTTAAAAGGTATTTTGAAGGGGCCCGGGACGCAAAAATTGTGAAATTTTGCATTTTGAAAATTATTTTTTTATTATTTGAAAAACTTCTCAATTTTTTCTGCTAAAAAGGACGTTTGACTCTTGCTTCTATCTTAATTAGAACGAAAGATATAATTATTTTTGTTGCATGCATTTAACTAATGTTATACTTAACTTTAAAACTCTAAACGCGTTTTTCTCCATAATGCAATTTTTCCCGGTTTTTTGCATTCAAACTGTCATAAGTCAAGAACTGATAAATATAAAGTAATGAAATTAGGAACATATCTTTTTCAAACAGTTTACTTCAATTGTTTTGGCAAATTAAAAAGAAAAACGTTTTCTGCAAAAATTATGATTTTTTTTTTTAAAGAAAGTATCTTCGAATTTTTCTTCAAATATTTCCTATTTTTAATTGAATTAATATTTTTTAATTCGCGGAACAAAAAAATTAAAGCTTAGATATTTGTCCATAATTGTTTGAAAAATTTTTTAATATTGACCAAGATCATTTTGAGTTTTAGCGATTTAAAGCAACCCCACTTAAAAAAAATTAAATTTGAATATTTTTTTTTTTAATATTTATTTTATAATTTTGTTTATTAAATGGGGATGTGTGTGCAAAATCAGTGCGAAAAATTTCAAAACTCTAAACTGTTTAGTAAAATATTTTTCAAAATGTGTTTGGACCCCCTTAACAAAATAAAAGCGTCGCTTTTCATTTATTTTGTTCCTTTATTACACATTGCTTTAGTCGATATTACTTAACCCGCGATGGAAGTCCTTTCAGCTCAACAGGCAAGAGTGTTCTGCGCGTTTCAGACATGACATTTTTCAATGGCATTCTGAACGTAGTTGTGTATTCAAAAGAATTTTCATTAAGAGAAATAGTACGGTCATTTAAACGGGGAAAAAATCTTGATTCACACATTCCTTAGATTTGGCTTCCTAACTGAAAAGTATTTCTGTCGTCAAATTGTGATATAGAGGATATACCAAATCGGAGACAATTTTTTCTTTGAAAATCTTCGATTTATCGTATTATTTTGCACATTAGGATTTCAAAAATCTCTTTAAAAAAAAAAATAAAAACCGAAGAATAATAGTTAGTACTAATTTAATTATTGTTTTCATTTTAATATTTATTTGCGCTTGTGTGAACTAAAAAAGTATCTTATATAATCTGCCTAAAACTTCAAAATTTGCATCTTATTTCAAAATTTTTATTTTATTTCGAAAAAGTAGTTTCTTAAATTGTAAAAAAAAAAAAAAAAAAAAAGTCTACCAGATTTGTTCACTGTTATTTTTTGGCATATAGACCTTGGCATAATTAACCTGGTAGTAAAATCTAATATAATACTAACCAATAAAATAATTCTTTTGATCTATAAGCACATCATATCACCCCCCCCCCCCCATTTGAAGAAAATATCTCAATTTTTTTATACAATCATTTTTGTTTAAACTACTAAAAGAAGCTTTCGTTCGTAACTTTCTTGTTTCATCCTTAGCTCTAACATCTGGAATGTCGTTTTCTAATGTTCTATAAAACTGCCATTTTGTATGTTATTGCGGTCTGCTCTAGTACCAAAGTGACTTTATTTCCATACCCAATCCTGAATAATGTCAATAAATATGCAAGTCTTTCTTTTTTCTCTTTCAAACACTTCAAGTGTCTTGAATGAAAACACAAAAATGAATAGAAAGTGAAAAAAAGAAAACACTAAATGGATTTTACATTTCATTCCACAGAAATCTGAAATTTCATTAGCTGTGACATCGCCGTTTTTTGAATTATCTCGAAAGATGTTGTAAACACGTGTAGTACTTTTCTAAGAAAATTAAACCTGCACCTTTTCATGTTTTTTTTTTTTTTTTTTTTTTTTTGACATTTTTTTCGTAGCTTTTTTGTTCTTCTGGAATGGAACAAAATTCTATTTGGAAGTGATTTCGAAAACAGAAAGATTAAATCAAAAAGTTACATGGAGGTTAGAGAAGCAGACCAACTTTACCTTTCCAAACAATGATAAAATATAAGTAAAACGTATCTTTATAAATTGTTTTAAAAGTGATTTTATTTTCTGAAGAAGTGATTTCTTTCGACACATACTGATTGAATAAATTTCTTTCTAGCAATGTCTATTCTTACTTTCAATACTTTTACAGTTAATATTTATTTATTTTTTCTTTCTAAAATCTTTGCACTCAAAATAGAAATCTTGCTACCTTGTTGCTTACAAATATGCAATATATTGTTCAAAAATTATAAAAGAGAAAGCGGTGTTTAAAAAGTGGGAACTAAATTTCTTTAAACATAAAAAATATCGCAAAACAAAAGATTCATTTGTTTCATTTTACTGCTTTTTACTTTATTACTCCACTATTTTTATTTATTAAACTTTTTTATTATGAAACACTTTTAGTAAACGCCTACTGATATTAGTAATCGTGCAAGTTATAACTAAAACACGAAAGTTTCATGTAATTGCATTACGTAAATGCATCAAGCAGGAATGAACTGCAAATACAAATTCTGATCGGACATTTTTTGAACGAATTTGTAAATACTGATAAAAAACCGATTTCGCATTTCGAATTAAGTACATTCTCTTTTTGGTTTTGCGTTTTCTTAATTACGATTTATTAGAAAATTTCTAAAATAATTTCTTAAAATGTAACTGTAATATTTTTTTCTCCATTTCATAAAGCCTCCGTTATTAGACAGTACATAGTTTTAGGTTTCTCTGGGTTGCTTTCAGTAGCTCCATTGCAAAGATCCATAGTACCGATTTAAGCACAAAAGTTGCAACTGCTGCTGAGCTCAAAATGGGAAAGGGCTTTTTTCTTTTAGTTTCACGCCACCGTATATTTGAGTCAAATGGCATTTTTCACAATTTTCAAAAAAAAAAAAAAAAAAAAATCGACAAAACATCGAATTCAGCTTATGAAAATCCAAATTTAAGCCCTGAATATTTTTTTCTTAACATAAAAGGTAGATTTTTCAAAATTTGAAATTATAAATCAGAGGGAAAAAAAGGTATATTTGAGAACACCGATGTATCACGAATAAAGTTTTTTTTTATATTGATAAGTTTTTTTTAATGTGTGTTAGAATATTCAAGACTTAAAGAAACATTTGACGAGACAATATTCGCGTGCAAATAGCTGTCTGGAAATACTCGTAGACGAGTTATTACTCGTCTTCAAAATATTAATTCAACTGTTTAGGGCGACATCATCTGCAAAAGTATTTTTGCTTGTAAATAATGCTTTATAAACATTTTAAACGTAGAATTGCAGTGGTGTAAGTCATTTAAAGTTACTTTAAAACAAGTTACAAGTAACTTATCACAGAAGTTGGTGTAATAATGAAAAAGTACCTACCAAAAATCCTTTAAGTTAAAGCTTATTCAACCTTAAACATAGGATTTTAAAATCAATAAAGTATTAAGGTATCCATTTCAGAATTCTTCCTTCTTCGCATTTTGTAATAAGTAATAAAACTTTAGTACATAATTTATTACTTTAAAGCTCACAATATTGCTTACTGCGAAGGCCAATTGACTTTTTGTTATTATGCATTTGTATCAATCATATTAAACTATACCATTAAAATTATCATGATTTATTTCTCAGCAAAATTCGTGCCTTCAGCTGAATTATTTAATAAACGAATCAATGCATTTTAAGTGAAATTGAGAGTTCAAATACGCATGAAAGCATCATATCTACTTCAACTTCAACTCATTTTCCTCAACAAATAATTAAATACGAATTTTATACACAAACATTATCGTTTCTAATGTAATGTACTGTTAATTTTCAAGTATTACCCCCACTTTATTCATTATCTTCTACGTCTGCTCAATTATTATTTCAGTATTTAATCAGTTTAATTGACAGCTAAATTCAGTTATTGTGAGTGATTTAAAAGGCAATAAAATCCACGCGGAAAGACATAAATTATTCTACTTAGTTTCAAAATGTCCATTAATAAGATATATTTTCAGTGTTAATAAATTACATTTCTTTATACTAAAGAACTGAAAGTAGAATTAAGAATTATACCTAATTTAAACGCTTTTAGTTGTGATAGTTAGGCATTAATCACAATTATAATCATTTGAATAGTTATATCTCTAAATTATACTTCAGTTGAATATTTTTTTATTAAATATTCGCACTTAATCATCATTTCTGGTATGAATGTTACTGCCACATATCAAGTAAAATAAATGTAGGGTTAAGGCATTAAGACGATAAATCGTTACGTGTGATCTGAATTGCAACACAATTAGAATTAAAGATCTCACTACCAAACGGCACGACCTTGAGGGTCACGGATTTGGACAAAATTCTAGATATAGGTCAATTTTAACTAAATATGAGCCCAGATATAACGGTTTGACTGCATAGGTCCTAGTTGGGCTGCGACGGGAGTCCAAAGTTGGTAATTTGGACCCAAACATGTAATGGAGTTTCCTTTAAAATTACCATTTTTATCGCTTTTTCTGCTACTGTACTGCAGAATGAGCCATTTGTATGCTTACCTTTGAATTAATTACATTGAATACTAATTTTTAGTAAGCGGTTCTCAAATTCAAAATGGTTACTACTTTAAATTTCAATAATTTGAATGCCAAAATAAGAGTAACAGGATATTTATCGTTTGCAAATAAAACTAATTATTTTCGCTTTATATTAATCGTTTGCTAGTAAAAAGTATTTATCGTTTGCTAATAAAAACTTTTTTTTTTTTAAACTGGATATTTATCATTGCTATCAGAAATATTAGACATTGATAAGCAAAAAATGGGAGAAGAGAAAAAAACTCTGATTTATTGCACATGGCACACAAAAGAACAAAAATAAAAGATCGTTTCGACTAACTTGGATAATGCCCATAAACAAATACGTGCTCCCTCTTATTCTCAATTTACTAACAAAAGATGCCAAAAGTGTTGGGAGATCGAACATTGTGTCGTATTCTGAAATTCCGATGGAAACGCCATTGCATTTCTGGGGCGTAACTAGCAACTTAGGGCCCTCGTTGCAGAGAAACTAGGGCCTATGCAGTCAAACCGCTTTATCTGCGCTCATATCTTGTGGGAATGGACCTATAGCTAGAATTTTGTCCAAATCCGTGACCCTCAAGGTCGTGCCGTTTGGTCGTCAGTAAAATGTGGAGACAACTCCCCATTTTAAAAACTTTCCGAAATCATAGAATAGCAGCAACCGTATGAAAATTTTTGCTTGGGCAACCCTATACCATCGGTTTTCTAATATTTTTTCATGCATTTTTTTTTATAACTTACGTGGAAACTCGATGAGGGTAAATTGCTCATTTTTGGGGGGGGGGAGCTTTTAGCCCCCTGGCAACCCTTTTTAGGAACCGGAAAAAAGTTGACAACGTTACTTCAACAATTTCTTTACAACTTTTACTCTTCACCTATGCCAACAATTTTGGGAAACTCGATGAGGGTAACTTACTCATTTTTGAGCACCTTTTAGTCCCTGGAAGCCCTGATTAGTTCACCCTCAATAGGTAGGCAACCTTACTTAAGCGTTTCGCTTACAACTGTTACTCTTCATTTATGACAACCATTTCCGGAAGCTCGGTGAGGGCTTCCTCTTTGGACACCTTTTAGCCCCTGACAACCCTGATTAGGGACCCGAAAAATGTAGGCAACCTTACTTAAGCGTTTTATTTCCATCTTTTATTCTTTGTTTTTCATAACAATTTTCGGAAACTCGATGAGGGTAAATTACTCATTTTCAGGCATCCTGGAAACCCAGATTAGTTCACATGAAAGGGGTAGAAATTCTCACGTTCGTGTTTTATTTACGGCTTTTACTCTTCATCTATGGTAATTACTTTTGAAAACTGGATGAGGGTAGGTCAAGCCTAGTGGGGTCTTGGTCTATAAGATGTATTCTTGAATTTTAAGAAGAGGACTTTAGGGAACAGTGAAAAAGCTGAGCAAAATGGAGTGGCAAATTATTTTACTCTGGTTGCGTGCCACCTATTGGTTAATATTTTAACTCAGGCAACGCATTTGATACATGAAATACACCGCCAGCTCAGTCAATTCCAGCCGAGGCCTGAAGTTTCGTGCTTATTAGCACTCATCTGCCCGGCATAGGACTAACTGAGCTGGAGGTGGAAAACCTCTTAAGGAAGCCAAGAGTGCCAAACAAACTGGTAGCTAACATAGAATTAGCACTGACCAGACGAGTGACCGAAACAATGGTTCGGTTCAACTCGAATATTGCAGGCAAGGCAGTTATATTCAGTAAATTACCGGCGGTACTGAGTAAAAAAAAGGCGGTGTATTTCATTACCGCCCTATAGCCAGGGCTAAGGCAGAAATACATGAAATACACCGCCTTTTTTTTACTGAATACCGCCGGTAATTTACTGAATGTAACTGTCTTGCCTGCAATATTCGAGTTGAACCGAACCATTGTTTCGGTCACTCGTCTGGTCAGTGCTAATTCTATGTTAGCTACCAGTTTGTTTGGCACTCTTGGCTTCCTTAAGAGGTTTTCCACCTCCAGCACAGTTAGTCCTATGCCGGGCTGATGAGTGCTAATAAGCGCGAAACTGCAGTCCTCGGCTGGGATTGATTGAGCTGACGATGTATTTCTGTCTTAGCCCTGGCTATAGGGCGGTAATTTTATGAATATAACGCAGTTGAGTTCAGTCAGAAATAAGTTACTTGTGAAGATCCGGGTGCATAATAAATTCAAGCCTTTTTAAAATTTGAATGGCACTTACTAATAATACATAAAAAACATTTAATAAAATTATGAATTTCTTTCTATTACCAATTCAACTTTTAATTAAGATCTGTTGACGCTCATTGCAGTACTTATTCGTTGAATATTAAGTATGTTTTGATTTGAATTGTGCAGTTCAATTTGTCAAGTTCATATGCATAAGGGTAGGACAGTCTATTTCGTTTATTCATTAATTGATTTATAAATTCATTTACATAATCATTGATTTATTAATTTATAGATAAATTCTTAAACATTTATTAATTTTTTTATCCACTAATTTATTCACATTTATTTAATGACTCAATGATTGATTAATTCATTTATCATTTCATTTATTAATTTATTAAGCCATAGTATAACCATTCACTCGGATTTTTTTTTTTCGACGAAAAATATTTCAATTACACACGCAGAAAATATTTCATTACAAAAAAGATCGAACTGTCACTTTGCTCTATGGATTGTATAGGGAACAGTGGTAGTTTTCCACCTTTAATCGTAAGTACAATTTTTTTTTATTTAAGTTTTTCAATACCGTTCGAATACAAATTATCTTAAGAAATATACTGTTCTCTCTATGTGTGCTGAAATTTTCAAATTAAATTTCCATTTTTTTTTTTAATGTAATTCATCTCAACTATTTCACTTTGCCCACACATTTCTAATACTTAGTAATGCAATAGTAACTTCATCTTAGTGATGAATGTTTTCATAGATTTCTTACATCCTTATAATATAATAAATAGTTATAATATAGTAAACGGTTTACCGGAGTTTCTTTTTAATGCCTTTGTCCTTGATTGAATAGTTACTGAAATAGTTTCATGTGACACACAAATGCAATAAAATGGCGACGCAAATCAGAAATACATTAGTAACCGGATCTTCGCTAAAAGCATAGTCAATGCACGAAGCCACAAAATTGGAACAAAGTATCTGAGAGAGAAATTGCGAGCGACAATGTATTTTTCTTGCTGTTAGGGAAAACAATTGTGTTCTCATTATGCTAAAAAGCATCGAGAGAAAAGCCATAATTCACCCACATTTTATTTCATTAGATAATTATCTTGCTCTAAGAAATTGAAATGTTTATAAAAATTATGTAAACATATCTCATATACGTAGATTATTCGTGATGTTAGTGGAGTGTAGTAATGAAAAAGAGATCTCTGTAGTGATTTATGCACTCCTATTAAGTCTATAGCTTTTGTTAAATCGTAACTGATATTGGCTTTTACAAAATCAATGAAATACACTTTATCACTTGTTTATTTTTCGTCATAATTTTTATTTGTATATTTAATTCTTAGCTAGCCTAATTTTTTTTTTTTTTTTTAACAAAACTAGTAGCCTTCACAGCTAGAAAAGTTGGGAACCGCTAAATCAGGTAGCTTTAAACATGTCGTATCAAGTTACCTGAAGCTTTTATTCTTTTATTTTACTTCTGCAATTGGGACTAGCTGTAGGAAACCGGTTTAATCTGAAACACGGCAATGGGGTCGTTTCCAAAATTTTAAAAGTATTTTTTTCGGAAAGAACATGCTTAAAAACATAGGATCTGACCATTTTTTAAATAATTTATTTAAGTTTAATATTTTTAAAAAAATACTTAAATCGGTGCGCTTTCATTGTTTACACTTCTGTCGTGTGACATCACAAATGATGAAATGCCATTCAATGTTGCCATTCACAGAACAATATATTTAATTCGCATCTTTACTCACGTGTATTGGCAACGATATGGTTGATAGCAAGCGTAGAGCGCAATTTTAATTCGCTGCTTGATTATCATAACGTGGAAACGTAGTAGAAAGATGCACCAAATTGCATCATTTGTGACGTCATCAAGACCACGCCTTGTTTGAAAAATCGAACATTTAAAAAAGTTAATTAAAAAACACTGTTGAGGAAATGAAAGTATTTTCTGGGTCCATGTAATTTTTTTTGCTCATTCTATCCATTTCAATGACTAAAAGTAGTACTTTTGACTGAAGGAAACTACCCCATTCAAACAGCGTTCTAATTTATCAAAAGTTCATTTTATTAACAAATATCGCGGTTCTTATGAAGAGGTAGTTTAAAACAAATGAGACCTACTTTGTTTTAAAAGGAAGCTTGTACAAATAAGTAATACATACAAAAGTAAAATATAAAAGCTTAACGGAAGCTTTTATATATCACTTTTGCATATTATTACAAATTTACTCAACCTTCCTTTTCCCGTTTTACTATATTTAACTCACATCCCTTTCTGTGTACACGAGCTGTCTCGAGCGTTAATTTGAATTTTAAATGTCGAAGTTCTCAGTTTCTGAGTACTTAATTCGAGACTAAATCCTTAAACATATTTTCAGGACTCATTCTTCCGTTTATCTCATACGCCCATGCCCATGAGTCATAAATATGAAGAAACGCAATTTGTTTCGTCTCTTGCTCTGTGAATGTGGGTTAGAAATGTAATCAATGGCACAGAAAATGTTTTTGAAACTGAGAAATCATTTCTTTTTGCAGACAGAGTAGAAAATAAAGATCTTCGTTTGGCACATCCGAGGTAAGAAAAAAATCTCTTTGAGGAAGTTTATTTTCACTATGTTTGTTCCGTTTTATGCTAGCGAAATTTTTCGGTACACTTCTCTTTCTATCTCTCTTGCTTTCTCTTTTTTCCTTGTGAATTTTTTGGTGAGCATGAAGATGACTTTGAAAAACATAATAAAGCTCCAAGCAATTTAACATAATATGCATATGGGTCATTCTCATAAAAACTCATTTTGGGCGTATTTAGTTCAAAAAAAAAAAATAAGAAGAAGAAGAAGAAGAGGAGGAAGAGAATGAGATGAAATTTTTTATATAGGTGTGTGCAAGGGCTTTTTTTTTTTAAGTACTTGAACTGAAATTTGAAAATATTTTTTGAATAGTTAGCATTATACCTTCCCTTAAGCACCAATCCCTCTCTAGTGAGAAAATGACGAATTCATTTAAATTTGATTCTAGTAGTTACGCCTAACTAGAGATGAAAACAGTCCGAAAAAAGAAAAAAAATTAATTTGAATTCTGAAATTTTGAATTCAAATTATGTTTTCCGCAATCACGAACTGAGACAGGACCCTACTCATTGGAGTTACTGTTTCTAGAAACTGCTCCTGTCCCCCCCAAGCCTGCCTCTCCTACTGGGCGGTTACGTGGGCATAGTCGTGTGTGTAAGTGTGTAGGCTTGTGTGTGTACGTAGACCTGTGTGTATGCACGTAGGCGTGTGTGAGTGTATGTGTGTGGAGCCGTGTGTGTGTATGTGTGTGAACGTGCGTGTGCGCCGCGCTGCCAGCAGAGGACGGTGGGCGGTGGTGCTGCAGAGACTTCTGATCCAAGTTGAAAAAGGCACGGACACCAAAAACGGTCAAATGAGAACAATAAGCAATCGTGATTGCTCAAAAAACCCGGAAAATTTCGCAGAAAAACGGGGATAAAAAACCTTTTTTCCGTAGGGGTTTATTTTCGATCTGGAAAATTTGAATTTCTTCAACTTTTCAGGAAGTTTTAATTCAAATTTTTAGCAAAAAGTGACAAAAGAGATTTCTCAAACTTAAATTCTAATGCTATTTCCTTCTCCCCCAATTAGGGCAAACCGTTAAAGGTGAGAGAATATATACGATATTAGGGTGCCCCCCTCACCCCCCAAAAAACGAAAGTCGGTTTATCAAGTTGCACATCCCCTCTTGTATCATTCGTTGTTAAAAAAAAGTTTCATATAATTTAAACAACGGCAACCCGTGCCGACTTGCGCCTGAGAGTGTAAATCAGACCTGTGTACTAGGCCATATTTAAAAAAAAAAAATTTTTTTTTTTTTGGAAGTTCGAAATTTTGTCTTGATAAAACGTGACCCCTATAGCCCCAAAAAAATATTTATCAAAATTAAAAAATATTTAGGTATCCAGCTGAAGGTATAAAATTTATAATTTTCTTCAATTTCTTCTTTTTTTTTTTTTTTTTGATTTACCTTTTAAAAAATGAGAAATACATTTAAATAAAATATCAAGCTCAAAAAGCGAAAAGTTATTAGCGAACAAATCAACATCTGCAAATGAATAATAAAAAATAATTTATTCAAAATGAAAAATTTAACTTAAAAGTGAAAAAAAATCCATATTTTGAGTAGCATGTGGGAGACTTAAATATAGCAAGACAACAAAAATTGCTATTTAACGGTAATTATCGACTCTAATGTTTAGACTTTTCATAGCAGTTAGATGGTTCTAAAATACTTCATAGGTTTTTCTTTTTATAGTCGTTAGAGTTAAAATGTTCTTAATGTTTTTCTTTTATGGATATCACATAGTTAAAATATTCTTCACGTTGACTCTTTTATGGATATTAAATGGTTATGAATCTTTTTATATTTATGCTTTTTTAGTTATCAGGTTGTTTTAAAAAGTTTATGTTCACACGTTTATTGCCTTCAGATGGTTTGGAAAAACCTTCATAGTGATTCTTTAATAACCATTAGGTAGTTATAGAAATATTTTATGTTAATCGTTTTCAGCTGACATTCTTTTTACAGCCATAACATGATTATAACAATATTTCTTTTCGAGATTGGGATGCACGTAAAATTATATGTGTTAATATTTAAAATGATGCATGTGGTGATAATTTATGTATTTAATTATTTTTATACTTGATTAATTTAATGAAATCTTTTTTTTTTTCAACTCTGAAGTGCTTTATATAACTGCTAAACTAAATAATTTTACATAAGAAAAGTTCTTACATGAGTATATGACGGATATTGATAGATAGTTATAACATTATTTCTTCTCGAGTTTATGAAGGATATAAAATCATTAACACTGATTCTTAACTGGTCATGTAGCGATTTTTTTTTTTTTTTTTTTTTTCATTTTTGAAGAGCTTTCAGATGATTATTAAAACAACTTTGTTTCAAAATCGGAGATTTTTCAGAGAGCTGATGGAGTTATTTTTTGTTGAAATGTTGTAGCTTTTAGACGATTTTTTGTAGTCTCCTTATTTTCAGGATTTTATACCTTTCAAATGAATATATTTTCCTGATAACCTTTACGTTCTTTGAAAAAACGATTTAATGCTTAATATCGCCCTGTAAAAGTTATAAAAGCATTTCTTTTTAACTATTTTATTTTTTTTCAGCGTTTTATTGTTATAACTAAGAAGATTCATCCCCCCCCCCCATGGTTAGCAATTTCAAAGGTCATAAAATTTTTTAGCCTAATTTTATTTTGAACTTCATCGATTGAGGTCGCTTTAAAAATTCACTTGTGCTATGATGACCTAAAAATTTAATAACATCTTTAATTTTTAAAAATACTACGTCTATAAAATGGGCCCTAGTACAGCATCCAATGAAAAATTAATTTTCGCATTTTCAAGTAATACGTTGCCGTGGGCAATATCTGTAGACATGAGTTTCCGAGAGTTTAGACATGAGTTTGAAGAAATACGCTTTGAACTCAATCCTAACAACATGGAAACGGTTGAATTAAGACGTTTTTTTCGCGCTTTTTTTTTTCAGTGGAAGCAAAATAAGCCAGCTTGTACAATAAAGAAAAATGTACAGTACATGACAAAAACGCAAGAAAATGAAAATTGAAAATTTCACAGTGACTGCCCTTTACTTACGATGTACTATGCAGCTCCTGCAGTATAGTACATCGTTTTTCTAGATTAAATTAGACTAAGACCTTTACGGTTCATTGGTAAAGCTAATTTACCAGGACGAGATTTACCTTCTAAATACAAAACTACACGGATTAATCGAAAGCAGGACTTATGTTCAGATTATTTTACGAGTTTATAGAAACCTTGGAGATAGTTTTATTCGAAACAGAAATGACCTGACCTTCTTTCGTTTTTTAAAACCGTTACTGATCTAGAGCAGCGAAAACATAGATAAGCCGAGGCTGATTTTACTCAAATGCAGATACAAATAAATATATGAATTCTATTAAGTAAAAGTAAATAAAAAATAATATTTATAATAAAACTAAAATGAAACAAAATAAAGCAATTCAAATAAGACACAACAAAATGAAGAAAAATTAAACAAAATAAAATGAAAAAAAAATACAGTTTAAGATGAAATAAAGTAAAAAATAAATTAATAAAATAAAAAAGCAATAAAATAATTAAAATGATTTTAAATACTTAATTAAAAAATGTATAAATTTAAATTATATAAGGTTTTTATACGTTATTATAATTATTAATATGCAATATTTTTATTTGAAATGTATTTTCAATAATAAACGTACTTCATAAATTAATTCCATATCTTGCTAATACACATAATTTGGAAGCCATCACAAAAATGTTTAAAATAATTTTAAACGATAAATTAAAAAGAATATAAAATTTAATTTTAATAAAAGTTTTTATATGTTATTATTGTTATTATTATTATTATTATTATTATTATTACTATTATTGAAATGGGTATGAAAAAATATATTTTCAATAACAAACAATAAAAGAAATCCATATCTTGGTAATATACATTACATGGAAGTCATAACAAACCAAATTGAGGTAATCTTATTTTGTATCCAAAAGAATTGTTCCCTCCTGCAACGCCATAGTTTGGTTGCCGATATTTTTATCACATTTACTGGCGTCGAAACGTATCTATTGATCCAATACTTCATCTAACTGTTTAAAATAACAACAAAAATCAGATTCTGAAGCAAATGCAGCACATATTTTCTCGTACAGCGAAAATAAAATGAAAATTTCCCCATAAAAGCACACACTAACTTAGCATTTGTAGCTAAATAGTTATTCTAAAAAATCAACAAAATACTTTTTTTTGTTGGCACTCATACAGTTCGTTGCACTTTAACATCATTCAACGAAACTACATAAAACTCCATCTTTCAAATATATAAAGCCAAAATTTAGAATCTTTAAGAAAAGTCTTTTTTAGTTTGAATCCATAAAGAAAATACGGCTTTAACGAAAATACGTCTCAAACGTAGTAAAGAGACGCTTGCTTTCATCACTACTACATAGTTATAGAAGTATATTTTTTCAGAATTTTGTCGTTTATCGTAGAATAAGAAGTTAAGTTTCAGGAGAATAAACTGCAAAGAGAATTATTTACTTTGGCTATGCAAGGGTTTCTGCAAATATTTTCTAAATAGAACGATTTCAGACTTCAAAGTTATTTGAGTATTTTGTTGTTTGGTAAAAGAGTGAAGCAAATATATTTTACCAGGTTTGAGTAAAATGTTTTATACATCGCTGTAAAAGGAATACGATGGATCCTTTTTAAGGGCATATGCATAGCTAGATTTGGTGTTTGCTACTAAATATATTTTTAATTATGACGCATTTGCGTCTTTTCATGCTCTCTTTGTTTTAATTACAGCAAAAATATCAAAATGTTTTCAAACGCACTAAAGAGTACCCGTATTAATGTTTTTTTAATTTTTTACACAAATATGTGAACCCCATTTATTTAATTTTGAGTATGTTATGTAAAAGTATTATTTCTTTTTTAAATTTTTTTTACCCGACTATGGCAAAGTCAAAAGGACGGGTAATGATTTTAGCAGTTTATGTATGTTTGTATTTACGTATGTTCCATACGAGCACCTAAACAGTTCATTCGATTTTGATGAATAAGATGTCAACCGATTCAATATAATAGCCCGAGTAACATAGACTACATTTTAATCGACTTCAGCAATAGAAGGAGTCGATTTTACCTTGTAAATCTGAATTTTAACCGATTTTTTAGCGTGAGATTTTAAATAAATTTATTAATAACCCGACTAAGGGAACAAAATGTAAGAAACAAGTTTGGCGTTGTTTGCTATTATAGTCTTAATAGGTAAGATCAATCTTTTATAATTAAAATTTTCTATCAGTTTGACATAACAGCAATAAATAATTTACCATTTCTGTGTATCAAACTTAAATTCTTGCTTGTACAGTGTGTATTACTCACGCTATTATTTTGTTGTCCATCACAGGTTAAAATGGAAAATATTAAAATAAAAAAGGTTAAAAAACTGAGGAATTCCAACTACAGCAAAAAACACCAAAAGGTAAAAAACAAGGTAGGTGCTGTTTGATATCATCGTCTTATTGAGTAAAACAAGTCATTTTGATATGTTAGATATTCCTATTTATTTAGTTCTACTGAAATCCTATCACTTTCACATTAATAACATTATAATTAAATTCAAATGCCATAGTCGTGCGTTTGTTTAAAAAAAAACTTGTTAACAACGCACGACAACGGTTTTTGAATTTAATTATAATATTATTAATGTGAAAGTGACAGAGGATTTCAGTAGAACTAAATAAATAGGCATATCTAACCTATCAAATTACTGGTTTTACTCAAGAAGACGATGATATCAAACAGCACCTACCTTGTTCCTTACATTTGATGTTTTCTGCCGTAGTCGGGAGTCAGTTTTTTAAACTTCTTTATTTTTCATTTTAAAGTTTTGCATTGAGCAGTTCAAGCTAGCTAATTGTGTTTTTGCAAAATATGTGGCATAGTTGCTAGTGTAAAAAGTATAACTCTGTGACAGGGTTTCTAACCCTTCAACCACCGTATCCCTTTTTGTGTATCATGAACTATGCGTGCCCACAACAACAACACTTCAGTTTTATTAAATGTGTTATTTTAGTTACAGTTTAACTGTTAAAATTAAGATACAGGTAAGTTACGTTAAAAACATAAAAACTCATGTTAATAGTTATTTTATTACTTGCTTGATATTAGTATTTGTTTCGTTTATGACTGTGAATATAACCTTTTGTTTAAAGAAATGATAAGAAGTTGTGTTTTTTAAAATGACCTGAATAGCTTCATGTAATCAAAAATAAATTTTCAAACAACAAAAAGAATTGTACACATTTTTTTCAGAGTTACAAAGATATTTTGCAAAATAGCAATGCAAAAATAGAAACTTAAGGATTAATATACAGCCGTCAAAAGTCGAATTTGGCTTTAAGTTTGTTAGAATGTTTTTAACATATCACGCAAAGGTGTACGGTTTTTTTTTCTTTTTTTTTTTTTTGTTTTTAAATGTAGATTACCTTACATATCTTACATGCTCTCGACTTTTCTCTTGTAAAATATATTTCACCAAAAGACAGTTACACGTAAAAAGATTGATTTATTTCACTTGTTTGTAAATACCGCTGCAGTAACTATGATCCAACATTTACTTAAGGAAAAATCGATTTCCAATTTGGTAGGAAACATTTTCTGATTTCCTATGTTTGCGAAGCCATGATTTCAGATTAATGTTCTAATAATGATGTAGCGTTTTCCTGATGAAAATCCCTTCATGAGAGCAGTTCGCTGTTATTTATCAAAACTGCAAACATTTGGAAAGTTATGTGAAATATAACAGCATCTGAGAGTTATAGTCAGAAATCCTTACATTGAAAGAAAATTAAGTATCATTTAATCAACATTGTTGTTCAAATAAACATTTATTTAAAGTTCTAGCAGAATTGCTGGACACTCTTCAGAAAAAAAAATATATATCCAGCATGTGACAGTTTTTTTACTTCATTTCTAAATGAAAAGAACATTTTTTTTTGCTGAAGAAATCAAACAGGTATGTGATTTCTTAGTCAATAAAACTTTTTTTGTAATATTTTTAAACTAGTATTTTAAACTACCCGCACGACTTTGCCCGTAATAGAAAAATTAAAAGGTATTTTGTTCGCCTGTATATTTACAAATAATATATGGTGAATTTTCTCGCCAATTGGCTTGTACGCACGTTACGGTTCCACGTTATGATAATTTCGTATCTTGCCAATTGGCTTGTGCCCATGTTACGGTTCCACGTTATGAAAATTTCGTAATTTACTTGTCCATCTTATAATAATTTTGTTCTTAAAATTGGAATAGAAAAAGAACAACTTCGAATTTTCGAAAAATCGCTTCAAAGTGCACACCCCATTGCTACAAGCTAACTTTGTGCCAAATTTCATGAAAATCGGCCGAATGTTCTAGGCGCTATCTGCGTCATAGAGATCCTGACAGACAGAGAGAGAGATCCGGACAGAGAGACTTTCAGTTTTATTATTAGTAAAGATAATATTGCTTTTGAAAAAAAAAAATAGCTGTTACGAGCAGGACATATAGTCTGATTTTCTGGGTAATGTCCCACTATATATGATAAATCCCCTTACAACGAATTCCAGTACAACGAAATATGCATTTCAACGAAATAAATTTTCAGTCCCATTTAATTTCGATTACATTACATGAATTTCCGTCGGAACGAACAAAACTTACGGTCCCTTGAAGTTCGTTGTAACGGAAATTCACTGAATTTCTTTTTGAAATTTATACTAGAAAAATACTTAGTAGGAAAGAAAATTAATTATTAAATAATACTGCAGGATATTTTTTTAGAATTAAGAAGTCTAAAACTGATGCCCTAAAACTTCATTTAAAACTAAAAAATAAACTTCATTTAAAAACTAACAATTGAAAAAGATATGAGGGAAAATTTTTCGCTTTGAAAACTACACAAGTCAAGTACTTCGACTCGGTGATTATTCATATTGATCACTGAAATGGCTATTGTAATGAATTATTGATTATTAATCAAATTTACCGGTTTATATGTATAATACACGACTAGAAATGGGTAATGGTTTACAAGCACAGTTAAACCAGAAATCAGTTGAAAATTTAGGAAGATTTGTTTTGTCTTGAAGATGCTTCATAGGAATATCGCTTCGAGAATGTGTTAGAAAATCATCCCTTCATCAGAGATACCAACTATGTCTGTGCATCAATGAGTCTGATTAGTGCAATCCTAAGACAACTGGGAAACTTTCTAATTTCAAGTGGGTCTCTAAGCGTAAACCCACTACCATTGATAGGCTTTCTAAAGTTGTGGAACAACGATGGCAAATGATAAATCAAGAAATGCTGCGAAAGCCTTTTCTATAATAGAAAGCATAATGTAGTCTTTTATCGGGAATCAAGGTTATTTGATTAACATTTAAAGAAATAATATTTACATTTTAAACATTAAAAAATAGCTTTTAAATTGTCCTAAAAATGTGTTAACACCCTCTTTATTATTTAATAACTAAAAGAATACTAAGAGTAGCTCACGTAGACCATAATATCAAATTATTGGAGAGTACAATTGATTTTATTTTAAACGTCTGGTATAAACAGACACTTATAGCTGACACTGATGAGTAGTTAAACAGTTTGTTACTATGGTTACTCCAATTATATGTTCTCTGTTCAGTACAACTAACAAACGAAACTAGGGAACAAAAACATACGTTTCTGTTGATTTTCAACAGATAAGCAACGATTGTATATTTCCTTACTTAACGCTTACATATCTTCGTTTTTGAAGGTGAGTGTATAATTAAGTATTTTGGTATATTTGAGGGTTGCGTTGAAAGAAAAACAGCCTTCTTTCATTGAAGTTTCAGAATTTGAACTGGTATTTCTCCATTACGAGCGCAATACTTGGCAAATTTTGAATCATAGGGAATATTTTTCATTTTATTATTGGTCAAAGCTAACGCGTACATTACTTTGCATTTCTTGTGAACTTTTGACAAAACAAACCATTAAACAAGATTCAAACTCTATAAATAGTTGCATTTAAATAATTCGTCAACAAAATTAATTAAGATTAAAAGCTTCATAAAAGTGCATTAAAATCCACCAAAAATATATTAATTAAAAAACAATAAAAGTTCCATCAAAGCGTTATAGAGTATGGGACCCCAAAAACAAAAATCAGAGACAATTTGCAGTGGCTTGTTGTCGGCACTTTTTTTTTTTAATTATCGTGCAATGCGTGGATCGATACAATTAAAAAAAATCAAATTTTGCTAAAAATAATTTTGTACTTTTATTCCATAGGTTTTGTACTGCATACTTATGAGAAGAAAAAGAAAGTGAATGCTAAAAAATTGCTTCACAATTACAGCAAAACTCATTTACACATAACACGTGACAGCGAAAAAACGTTGAAAAAAATTGCTGAACTGAAAGTACTCTGTTTTAAGGAAGTAGTTGCCGAACGTTAGCAGTTTTGAACTTTTAAAACTGAAAACAAGAAGGAAAAATTTAAAACAAAATAAGGAACATGTTCCGGTTTTCGGGTCTTCTTGATTTCGGGATTTTGAATTTGGGATCCTATACTGTTGTAGTAAAGCAGAAGAAAAACACATGGCGAGGACAGAAAGGATATTTTCCTAGTTTTGCCAATGTAGGAAGTAAACAAAACACCAAGTGCCATTGTAACATTGGCTTTTTATGAGAAAATCTACTTCAGAATTCAGTCAGTTTTGATAGTATTCAATTTTTACTTCCTTTTACAAAAAAGGAAGTATTGTATTCGCGAAAAAAATTTCACTCAAAAATCGGCCTTAATTTATATTTTGCTCACCCCCGAATGAATGTTGGGTGTTTTTTTCGACTCGACCACACGTGGATATATGCCTAGGAACGTACAGACACCCGAAATATCCATTTTGACGATCCCCGAGTTAATTACAACGATTTTTCTCGTGACGTCTGTATGTACGTATGTATGTGCGTATGTGTGTATGTATCTCGCATAACTCAAAAACGGTATGTCCTATAAAGTTTAAATTAGGTACGTGGACTCCTAGTAGCGTCTAATTGTGCACCTTCCCTTTTGGTTGCATTCGGATGTTCCTAAGGGGTTTTTTTGCCCCTTTTTGGGGGGAAATCATTGTTAATTTTGATGTAAACTCAAGTGGTGTTATAATTTGGCGGACACTTGGCGATATATCGCCAGTCTTTTGGTCGCCAAGTTTTGTCGCCAACTTGGCGACAAATTTGACGACTTTTTTTTTTTATTTGTTTCGATTTGGCCATTGTTGGTGACATTTAGAGAGTAAACTATTGAATCACATTAAAACTGCCAATAATGGGAAAATGACATGAAATTGGAGTAAAAGGAAGTCATGTGATGCACACATCAGCTCATTTTTTACCGATTCCTTGAGTATAGCGGAATGTTTTTTGCTTTAAAATGAAATGAAATCTAATTTTACTCTTAATGCTACTTAAGTATCAGGAAGAAACTAAATAAAAAAAATCTGAGTGATGCAGCGTTATGTTATGTTATATTATTTGTGGAAAAATTCATTTGTCGTATGCAAATTTAAGTTTTTTTATGATACTTCTTTCTAAAATCACAGACTATGCATCTGCCAAAGTCTCTATCTTTGAATTGGTACACTGGAGCAAGCCAGAACTAGTTTCAAACTATAAAAATGAATAAGGAAATAAATCTGAAAATGGTTGGCAGCTAGTATAGACGTACCGAGTACTCGGTAACTACTCGGTACTCGGCCAATTTGCCGAGACCTCGGTACTCGGCCAAATTTTGATCAGGTACTCGGCCAATACCGAGTAGTTGTGAAAAATTTAATATTGTTCGAAGCAGATTTCACAATTAATAAAAAAGTACAAGCATATAATATACTGCAATCATTTACAAGTAAAATTCAAATTTTGAGAATAATGAAGTTTGTTATGCTTTAATGGGGTAAATCTTATATTTTAATGCCCCAAAGTTGATGAAACTTATTTATTAAAAATTGGCCAAAAAAAGTAAGTACAGATAATATGAAATGTTTATAATATTAAATGGATTTTGCCACTTTTAAAATTATTTCTAAGAAGAAAAAAAATTCCTTTTCTTAAAAGATAAAACAACGTTAAAAGCACAAATATGCCGGAACACTGCAGACACGTGTTTTGGCATTACAAGGAATGCTTTTTTCAATGCACAAAATGTTAGCTTACGGATTTAAAGACATCCGACAAATATCTGATTTTTTTACATTCATTAGCTTATATTTTATGCACTGAAAAAGATGTTCCTTGTAATACGGAAATATGTGTCTGCAGTGCTCTTGCACATTTGTGCTTTTAACGTTGTTTCATTTGCTTTTAAAAATTATTTAAGTTTGCCGTACTAGAAGTATAGATTGATATGATTTGTTTTAAATTCCAACTTGATTAATCCTACCTTTTATGTATTTGTTTACTTTTATTTTAAAAAATAACTTATTTGTAAAATTATTGACTTAAACGAAATCTTTTAAATAATGCATAATTAAAATTCAGCTGGAATTTTGTTTTAAAAACTATTATTTGGATATGGAGGTCTATACTACTAATCTAATGAGATCATAATCCGTCACGTGTGTATCGGTGGTATTTCTTAAAACATAATTGGAGTTCGGTACTCGGTAACTCGGTACTCGGCCGAGTAGTGAAAGGCCGAGTACTCGGTACTCGGCCACAGTGCTACTCGGTACGTCTTTAGCAGCTAGTATCCCTAATTTCTACATATAACGTTTCTGCCAAAAACAGGACATTTTCCAGATAAAAGTCAGTAACTTTCTTGAAACTAACCTGGAATCTTTCTGAAGAATCCAGAAACCTTCCCAGAAAGTTAGTCATGTTTCTGGAATAAATCTGGAACCTTCAGAGAAAACTTAGATATTTTTATAGTCATAGTTTGGCGTCTTCGTATTATTGCACAAATTTTACGTTATGTTTGCAATTTCCATATTGCTTAGCTAACTTTAATTGGAAATTGAGATTAAAAATCTTCTGTTTCATAAATATAAAATTGGACGAAACGTATAAGCCATAAATAATGTTTTCCCTCCACACGATTTTGCTTGGTAACATTGTTTCTGTAAGCCAAAGTTAACTAACACTGTCACTTTAGCGTCAGAAAACTCAGAATTTTCATGATTTACAAACCCATCAAAGTGTTAAACATTAGAAATTCTGAGACACGTAGTGACTTTCTATCAAAACATCATTACATTTTACGGAGAAAGATGATCGGAAAAGTTTTTATTTCGTTAAATTGACTTCATAGTTTCAAAATGAAAACAAAAAGGCAATTATTTCGAATATTTCTCGAGTCAGCGAAAATATTTACACTTTCCTTAATAACTTTTTAATCTTTCCGCAAAAAGCATTAACTTTCATAGAAACGACTGATCTGCTTTTTGTGCCATAATTACTTTTCCTTTTTTCAAGTTTCATTTTACGCTTCGACTTATAAAGGAAGTTTCAGGTCAAGCATTCGTCCCACTAAAGTTTACAATGGAAGGATTTTGCAAGTTTAAATTTCCTCAATGAATAAGATATTAAAGTCTGAGGCAATTTTGAATGACCGATATTTTCCTAAATTGTAAATAAAATTGAATTATGCATCATGTAAATGTAATAACAAATGAATTGTTGAATTACGTAATAGCAAACAAAGCATTAGACAACTTATTTATCGTTGCAAACGAACAAAGGCATTAAAATGGCACAAGTAGCAATTAGAACTGCAGATATTTTTTTGGGGTGTCATAGAACCATTTTATGTATGAAAAAAAATGATCTTACGAATAATTAAATACAGTTAAATAAAAAATCAGTAAATTTATCAGCATTTTTTTTTCCCTTCACCAAACAAATTATCTCAATTCCAAATTGCCAAAGATTTAGATTTCCTAAGATGGGCGGAAGAGTAAAAATGAAACTGAAGGACGATTAAAATATTTTCTATAGCATAGAGTAGTAACAGGAATGCATATTCCCGAAGAGTGTATACATGAAGAAATATGTACCTATTTCTTCATTGCATATCATATTGACAGTAATCAGATGATTGAACTAAACCAGTGATTGATAAAGTGAAGCATAATAAACGTTGAAGTGAATATGAATAAATGTGTAACAATTCTTTTAGTGTTGTTCATCATGACAGTAATAACGTGATTGAACTAAACTAATGATTGGTAAAGTGGAGGGTAATTAACGTTGAAGTGCATATGAATAAAATGAATAAACATGTAACAATTCCTGTATTGTTATTCATCTCATAATGACAGTAATAACATAATTGAATTAAACTAATGACCGATAAAGGGAAGCGAAATAAACGTTGAAGAGCATATGAATAAATATGTAACAATTCCTTTATTGTTGTTTAACATAATGACAGTAAAAAAAATATTGAACTAAAGTAATGATTGACAAATTGATAAAGTGAAGAACTTAGAGCAGGAATTAGTAAATGGAGGGAGCTACTCCACTCCTTGACTTAGCAAAAGCTGAATCTAAGACTCTAAGTCGCGTGATTCAACAACGACGAATGGTTGACGCGTCTTGTGTGAAACTAGCGGAAGAAACCAGATTTCTTCCAATGCTTTGCTTTAAGATCTATCACGTGACTTAGGGTCTTTGGTTCAAGAAAAAAAAAAGTCTTCACTCCCTCAATTTTATCTCTTCTCAATGGTGAAGCGTAATAACGATAAAAGTGCTCATGAAGAAATATGTAACAATTCCTTTATGGTTATTCATCTTAATGACCGGAATCAAGTGATTGAACGAAATTTACAAAAATGAGAAAATGATGCGTAACAAACATCGAAGTGAATATGGAGATATAGGGGAGGGATGCCCAAATCGGGTAGGTCGCCCAAAGCGGGTAGGTCTTCGTATGCCCCCGCATGGTGTGTCAGCTGCGATGCATACGTATGTCGTGTTTACCCGAACACCCCCGAGTTTTAAACAGTCCCAAGCAGCAGTGCAGCGGCATGACGCAACCAGGCTTTAAATTAAAACATGATTCATTTCTTTAAAAAAAATGAAGTTTTATAACTTGTGATTAGTCGAAGACCAGCTTATTTTTTGATTGTCAATAATATTACGTTTTTCTGACACCATCTACCTACTTACTACGATGGTCATGCCGTTTATTTCAATTATTAATTTAAGGTTATAATTATTAAAATATAAAACGTGCTTTTAGGCAAAGCGGGTCGGGCAAAGCAGGCATAGGATTTAGTCATGTATTTATTAATAATTTCTTGACACATGTGCTGACTTAGGTTTTCCATTTCAATAGGATAGGCATAACTTCAAAAACTTATTTTTTATGATGACAATTAATTAGTCTATTAACTTAATCAGTTATTTCTTTATGTTTTATAAACAAATGTACTGACTTTTAATTGGATAAATATAACTTTTTTTATACATGTTTTTTATAATGGCAGATAGATAATCAACTAATTTAATCATTTATAACTTCATATTTGAGTGGCAAATGTACCTAGTCACAATGAGTTGAGTTTGTCTACTTTGGGGTCCCTGGTAGGGCAAGGCGGGTTTTTCAAGTTTTTGTAATGTTTGATAATAAATAAATATTGGGTTTGAAATAATACAAAAATCACTTTCAATGTTGAGGTTCAAAAACCCTGCTAGGAAATAAAACCGAAATTGTTGTTTTAAAAATCCAAAAAAAACTACAATTTTCGAGCATTCTTCGAATACCTACCCGCTTTGGGCCATCCTCCCGTACGTAACGATTTCTTTATCGTTATTAATCATGGTAGCAATAGTGCAAAGATTGAGCCGAACTAATGATTGAGTTATTGAAACGTAATGAGCGGCGAAGTGTGCGCAACTACCACATGTGTATAAATTGTAATCGATTTGAGCTGGTGATTCTCGCCTTCAATCTAATTAACGAAAGGATGTAATTACCACTGCAACAGGGACATCCCGCCGGAATACGTGAGTCTGGTGAATGCAGTGCTACAGCAAGTTCTGCGGTGAAAGATAAAAGCACAGTAATTGCAGTAGTCGAAAGCTCGTTTCTAAAACCAGTGTGCTGAAACGGTTTTCTTTTGTGTGAGGCAAATACTACTTCCAATGTTATGAGAACTTAAACAAATATGTGTTACTGCTTTCTATATATTTGAAAGTAATATTTTTAATAAGATTGAATTTGTTTTTAATAAACTAGAGTTTTGACAATCATGAAATGGATCATATGACTCGCAAGCTATCAGTTACAAAGAGAATAAAAAGAGTGATAAAGTGAATGCAATAGGCAATATCGATTTATTCAAAAAATAGATTGGGAATAAAATCACCAGCTAGAAACAACTGAAAACCCTTCAACTGCGTTTTATATACATAATATAAGCCGTCCTCAATGACCCTATTTACTTTTTTTCCAGCTTATTAATAACTTCTTTATAGTTTAATTCTCGTTAATATTTGTCCCCATAATCCTTCCTACTCCTTCGTCTCTTAGTCCTTCTTTTCCAGCTTCATAATTTGTCAATTACTTCATCACAGTTTAATGATCGTTAATATTTAGTTTCCTAACGTGATGCTGATTCAGTAACTAAACTCTAAATTATTTTTTAAAGAAATATTATGAGACAATAGTGATTTTTCATCAAGACCGAGTGAGTTGAAGCTGAAAAAGAGTAACAAAGAAATTTAACACAAGCATAATATTTCTGAGAATTAAAGAGACGAACAATATTTATAATATACTGTGCACGGAAATCTCTGTGGAGCAAAATCTCATCACGACAGAAATCTTACTTTTAAATATAAATTTATTTAAACGAGCTCAAATGGATTAAGAATTTCAGGAGAATAACATTGTCGAAATATCTTGCAGTAATTGAATTGAAATATTTTGTAAATCTATCTGCATAATTTAATTATAAACTACTACTACTGAGTTTTGTATGCATATGAATAAAAGCATGGAAGCAAAATTGATGATTGATAAAAGTATATATTAATATTAGTTGTAAATAAACTTGTGCATCAATAAAGGTAGTAATTTGTGCTGTGACAATCCACCGTCACGTATGGAAAAATCAGACTTTATAATTTCACCAACATTTTGTTATAGATTTTAATATTTTGATTAAACAGGAGTAAGTACATTTTTTATTCTTTACACGTGAAACAAAGATCCTCCTGACATAATTATATTTTTAACAGATAGTTTTGCTATTTAAAATTTAACTTTTGCCTTCGTAAGGTGCGGGACCTCTCAGATCAACCCCTTGTAATTTGCTGTATGAATTTGGGAATATTTTTGCTCTATTAATACAGCAATGGCGAATCAAATTGTGCAGTTTTAAAGCTAAGGTCCCAATGTAAAGGAAACATATCTCATTTGAAGAGAAAAAATAATTTAAACTTCCGAAAAATTTATGTATGGGGGCATTCTACGAAAAAGCCGCCAATTAGTCCCAAACGTGACAGCTCATATGTACCAATAAAAGTATTAATTTTAAAAGATAATGTCGAAGTGTTTTGCTTTAGAAAACACACATACTTTTGTGATTTCTTAAGTAACAAAATTTTGTTCATTGCCTTTATAAATTACTAATGGTAGCCGCACGGCTTGGCCCGTAGTGGAAAATTAGAAGGCCATTTGATTCGCTTGTATATTTACAAATAATGGATGACGAATTTCTTGCCAATTTGCTACGTTCATTTTCTCGCCAATGTTACGGTTTCACGTTATGATAATTTCGTAATTTACTCTTCCACGTTGTGATGATTTGAACGGTAAAATTTTCTTAAAATTGGAATAGAAAAAGAACAAAATTGAATTTTCGAAAAATCGCTTCAAGGTGCACGCCCCCATGCTACAAAGTAACTTTGTGCCAAATTTTATGAAAATCGGCCGAACGGTCTAGGCATTGTGCTCGTCACAGAGATCCAGATATCCAAACAGAGATCCCGATATCCAGACAAAGAGACTTTCAGTTTTATTATTAGTGAAGATTATTTTTAATAGGAGTATATATTATGTGGCGTCACTTGCGGGACAAAATGAATTTCATGGGATGGCCTTATCGTACATAAACTATCGTAATAAAAAGTGTTTTCCATAAATTAAGGCACACTTGTTTCGACAGTTCTGAACCCCCTCCGGTCCGTTCTCGCAAAGTGTCATACTTCACCTTACGCCCGTCGTCCCCTCCCCTTGTCACCTGCCGTGGCATTTTTCATAAACATATTGTTATAACAAAAAGTGTGGTGTCACATTTCATGCGACCCTCTTGCTCCCCATTGTCACAAACTGTCACAAATTCCCGATCCCCCACTCCTCAAATCATGACCTCGTTTGTGAACGACTCTTTAGGCTTTGTTGAAATACATTCGTTATTTATAACTGATAGTAACTACGTCACCCGGCTTTGCACGGTGTACTTTGGAAATAAAATTTGTGTCAAGTGACACTTGTTTAACGAACAGACTCGAAAAAAAAGGAAGAAAGAAATCCGTAAAATTTCCCGATAGATCGCGGAAAAATAACCTAACAGGAAAAAATTTTAATCCCCCGATTGCGGAAGAGCCTCAAAACGAAAGAAAGAATTTTATTTTTTCACAGTCGAGAAAAAATTGCAGCAGAAATTATTTCTCAATTATTTCATTCACGCTCATTAAAACTGAGCTCGAGGCAGACGATAAATTTCAGATTTAATATTGATGTTCGTGGGCTTTCGAAAGAGACTATATTCAGGAGAATCGGAGATTTTTTCGGGTAGAAAGAACCATTTAATACCGATATCAGGTCCTAAAATTAAAATTTGAACGGTTTGGTACTTTTTTGGTGTTCAAAAACCCCCCTAAGTTCCTTTTCTGGTGACCAAGTACCTCCCTATCAAATTTGCTCAAGATCCGACGTAAACTGTGGGTTTACAAACCCAAACAAGAGAACATACATACACATGACACATATATTCTTTGTTTTATTTATATTGATATAATATGTATTGCAAACTATTACAACATTGTAATAAAGAGAAATAATAAATGAAAGTCACAGTTCATGTGGTGTATGTCACTAGTAAAATACAGAAATCAGTTAAGCTGCAGATTTGCTGGCTTGTCTGTGCAATAACTAATGTAATCCGATTAACAGCGGTTTCATTTCTCAAATTACCTAAGTAGTATAAGGTCCTAGATATTAGTTCATAGAATTAATCATCAATAATTGAAGTTTGTTCCAGAAAGTTTTACACACATCTTGATGGTGAACAACAATTGCATACAAGAAAGCAAGATCTTTGTGCACTTATTAAGATTGTATACATTTTTTAAAGAGAAAAACTTTATGTCTTTAATAAACATTTTCGAGAAAACAGTCGCAATTTTTGCTTAATCTAAATTTTACACAGTTGATCAATTTTTGCAGTTTTTTTCTTTTTTTTTAACGTTTTGGCTCAATTGCAACCATAGTTTAATGAAAGTTGTTAAATATTCATCTCATTTCCTATCTTTTCGAAGTATCTCTACAGCAAGAACCCACAAATTTCACTAGGCGTAATTCAAGAGTAGTAGGAAGATTAAATTTCTTATCCACCAATGCTTTTTTTTTTTTTTTTTTTTTGAGAAAAGCAATTTTTCGCCAATTTTGAGTAATGTGAAGTGGCTAAATCAAGCCAGAAAAAAACAAAATTTTGGCGATTTTTAAAGAGATGTTTCTGCAGGCACTCATTGACATACAAAAGGAATTTATTGCGCCTTCATGGAAGAAATCGAGCTTCTATTGCCACATTTACCGATTCTTGGACAGACAAGAAATTTGAGGCCTAATTTCTCAAAGGAAATCCTTTTTCAGAATCTAGATAGTCATTGTTACTCTCAATAGTAAAATACTGAAGTCCTTAAATTGTGTAAATATCACCTTTGCTATCACATTATTAGATTTTTTGTTATTTTCAAATCATTCGCGCAACATTGTGTATCTTACTTCTTCACTCTTCTATTTCTTTTACTAATAAAGATTTCCTAGCAAAATAATATTAACAAAAATTAATCATGTCCACTCTTTTCATCCATATTGAAACAAAGTTGTTTTTAATAAAAGGAAAACTCAAATTACACTTCGTAAATTCGCAAAACTTTCTGTTACAAGTCTTTCAATGAATCACCTGATTTAAAATATTTTTGCAGTAAAGGAAACTGGCATAAATTTAAACAGTGTTGAAGGCATTGAACCTGGTTCGCACACACAATTGAAGTCACACATTTTACGAACAACAATATGTGTCCCTAAGTTCAAAGGATCATGACTTCTCTCAATCTAAAGCATCTAAAAAATATAATGAACTTTAAAGGCTATTTTACTAGCAGTTAATGTCTGTTTGTACGATCAGAAATCAAAGTACAATCAAAGAAAAGTACGCACAGTAAAAGTTTGCTTATAACGAGATTGAAGCAACGGCGGTTTTTTGCTCGTTATAACCTAGTGCTCGTGAAACACGGGTTTGGTAAAAATCATCGTAATTCACACACGCTTTGTTACTTTTTTTATTTCTGTGCATTACCTTAGAAATGTGTTTATTTGTTTCAATCATGTTGCCTCTTCCTTGAGTTATTGCTTTTTCAGAAATACTCAAGACTCGGAAACATCATTATTTCAACATGTTATTTTCGAAAAAAAAAAATAGTTTGAAGTTTTTCTGCACATCAAAAGCATGCTGAATGTGGTTCGTCTTGAAGTTTTTCTAAAAATCAAAAGCCGTTCACTATATTGAGGGTGGTTCAGGTTGAAGTTTTTAATATTTGTCGTTATGGTAGTCGCTTTCATTGTTTTATTTTCGTCTACTTCAATTCGAAGTATAACCTCGGAAGTAATATCTCTAAAATTAGAATATTTGTGTCAGAAAATGTACAATTTCCAAATGCGTTTTTAGTCTACGTTTTTCAAAGACCACCATCACTTATTCTCAAACCTATTGCATCATCACCAAATTTCGGTTTATTTTAAAAATGCTAAAGAAGTTTTTCCAAGATTTCCGTTATAACCTAAGCTGAAAGTAAGAGAAATTTTGTGAATCACAAAGTATTTCTCGCTTTAGGTTAGGTTTGCTCCTTAAAAGCGAGTTATACTCCCATTGGCTTAGCAACCGTACCAAACAAATATTTATATATTAATAGGCAAGCCGTTTTATTTCGGTACCGATTTTACCTCTGTTTGTGAACCGATTTTCTTCATTCTTTTTTTGTTCGGTAACTATTGCCGAGCTTTAGTGTCATCAACAAAAATTTTTGAACTCGCACGTTAATTAACGGAGATATTAATTAAAAACGCATTTTTTTCCTAAAGGGCTCTTTCTACGCTAACGGATGGTCCTTTTTTTTCGAATTTGATATGGTTGAAAAGGTCTTTAAAAAATACTTCTAACGAAGAAATTGTCAAGGCGCCCAAGGTCCAATAACCGAAATCCACTAGAAAAAAAGTTATAAGCGTTTTTTAGTTATCGAAACTCAGAAAGTTTAATTTTATCTCTTTTCCACTATTGAAATTCATTATTGGAAGCGTGAAACATTAAGCTTTAATTAATTTTTTACTCTACTTTTTCTACACGAAAAATGCATTTTAATGCTTCGAGCTTGGTATGGTAGGAAAGCTCGAGAAAAATACTTTGAAACACGTTCCACCCGGCTTTACCGTGCAAATACGCTAACCCGCTAGAAGCGCTAGAAAAAGCGCTAGAAGCAATTAAAAGTTGTTGACAATTCATTTTTATTTGCTTTTTCATGCGACATAGTTAGCGTAAAGAAATTGCTGGATTACGTGCTGTCATTTCTTACTTGAGTATTAAGAAATAAAATTCGTTTATACAAAAGTTTCACGTACTAAAAAAAGTTTTGCGGTATCATTTTATTCAGTAAGATTTTGGTTTTTCTGGGAATTTGGCGATCTTTATCCATTGGCGTCAAATTTTTGGCAGCAATGGCAGCGCGACAATAGTTTTTCCTTTGCATACGCAAACAAATAATAGGGAAGTATCTATTTGCACAGGCTTATCGCAAAGCTGTTCAAGAATGAAGTCACGCTTTAAGGTGGGATTCATGAAATTGTAAGTTTGTGACAAGGGGGAGGAGAGAGAGAGAAATTGATAAGAGAGACATGCAGTGGGGAGAATGTGACATCGCAAGGTTTTTTTTTTTTCTTAATGAAAATGGCATTTGTCACGCTGTTTTTCATAAACAAAAAGAGGAGGGTTATGGTGAAGTGTGAAATTTTGTAACGAAGGGGGAAGGGGGTCAAATATATCGAAAAAAAGTGTGACATTAGCTATGCACAGCCCTTAACCATTTAAAAAAAATCACAAAAGACAAACTTTTTTAAAATTGTACTGTTATTGCGACGTCCAGTGTTTTCGAATGGACAATTTTTAATGCATCAAGTAGGGTTGGTTCATTTGAAATTTTATACCTCTAATGCCAAAGTTTAAGGTATTTTAATCAATGATAGTTGACTTTTTAAAAGAAGTTTTTTATACCGAAGTTTTTTACGTATAAACTGAGTTTTGCGATATCATTTCATGCGAGAAGATTTCGATCATTGGGAAATTGGCGATCTTTATCCTTGGCGTCAATTTTTAGGCACCAATGCCAGAGCGAGAAATATTTTCCCATCGCACACGTTAACTAAGAGTAGAGAAATATACCACATTTGCTTACTGTTATCACAAGGGAACATATGTTATTCGAAATGAAATTATACACGCCTGACACGCCTGGAATTTGACGACCACACCAATTTCCCAATCATCAAAATATCCCCTTTCATTCATTTATCTTGAGATTAACATACAAAATTTCTTTTGATTGTATTTTTTTTTTCGCTCAAAAGCATTATTAATAGACTATGCTACACCACATACAGAAAGTAAAATCGGAATAAATTATTACTGTTTGGTATTGTGAGTCCATGCAAAAATTATATGTTCCCAGATGTGCACTAAACAAATGTATGAGGGAAAATAAAACTGTTAGAAACAGGGAAATTCATATAAGTTTTCTCAAATATTCAGTAATGAATATGGTCGAATTTCAATCGCTGGGCGAACCCTAGTATTTCTAATTTCCTCACTCAATCTGAGTTTTCTCGAAATCATTCGGCTTGATAAACATCGTCTTTTTTAAATTTAATTTATTTTTAACAAAACAAATTGTTTTATTTCTGCGAGAGTTATTCTGTACGTAAGTTCCCAATCACCGTAATTATTCGAATTTCGGGCGAATATTAGAACACGCAAGCGCCCCGACTCAAGGTTTGCCTTACGCCGCCATTAGCGTTGTTTTTGTTGCTGTGTACTGTCCACAGTGTCAGTTTGTAATGTTTAAGTCAACTGATTGGCCTTACGAATGTGAAGTAAGGGCAGCAATTTGGTTTTTGACAGCAAAGAATGTTTCCCTGGCAGAAATTCATCTGCAGATAAGACTTGTGATTTCTGCAGCGTAATTCTTGCCTAACAACACCAGAAACCCCATACCGCGAAAGAAATCCAAACTCTGATCAACTCTTATGAATGAGAATACATTGATCACCCACCATACTATCCGGATTTGGCACCGAGCGATTTCCACTTGTTCTACTTCCAACAGGATTTTCTCGGTGGCAACCGTTTCGCTACAGATGATGAAGTGAAATACGCTGTTAAAGGCTGGTTATCCTCACAGGAGGCAGATTTCTGTGAGTTAAGCATTCAGAAGCATGTTTTGCGATGTAATAAATGTCTAAATAAGTATGGAAACTGTGTAGAAAAACAGAGTGAGATGTAAGACATGCAAATATAACAATTGTTTTAAAAAATATTGATGTTTAAAAAAAAGGACCCTGCTTTTGAAATAACCGTCGTGTATGTATTTCTTTATACCTTGATGTGAATCTTTCAAAATTCTGCTCCCTAACTGCAGGAAGTCATCGGTGGATTGAAAAATGTCCTTTTATGTGTTTTTTAAACTCGCGTCATTTATAGATGGCGGGAAAATGGTTCGCCCATCAGAAACCCTTTAGCGACAGAAGAGGATAAGACTAAATCGCAAAATCGAATTTTTGCGAGAAACAGCAGATTTGGCCGTCTTCTTGAAAAGTCATCAAAGGGGATGTTTTGCTAAGACGCGGAATAGGTGAAGGTATTTCGTTGATGGTGCACACTTTGATACTTTCTTCAAAATGATGAAAAAGGATCTGCTACATCGACAAACACATTTGTAAAGGATTTATGGCGTTTTGAACCAATCTTGATCAAAATATTGTTCATATGGATCTAATAGGAATGTGCTAAAAAAAAAAAAAAAAAAAAAATGAAAAGTGCATGAGAAAAAAATAACGTTCTCGTGCAGAGCTAAACGAGAATACTTTCTTAGACATTTCTTCCTATTTAGACTACTTCGACGCCTATTCCTATTAAGATGCATTTAGCAACAATGCTTATCACAAGTTTCTAATTTATGTTCGTACAATCTTGTTTGTGTGTTAAAATGCATTCATTTAGGGTAACGTCGACCCTCCATTAATTTGTTTTTTTATTGCCCCAGACATTTTCAATAGTGTTTCCGCATCTGATAAGAAAAAACTGCAAAATACTAAAGTATTAGCTAATTTAGCAAGAAGTTCCGCCCAGAACTAAACGAGTCTACGTTCCCGTATACCACTATCGACATTCTAGTATCTAATCAATGTTCGTCCTACTTTGTTGTAAAAAATTTAAATGTATATACATCACAGTATGTTGAAAACTTTAATTAATGGAAATATTAATAATATTGATAATAATAGTAATAATGATGATAATAATATTGCTAATAAAAATAAAACTGATAGTAATAATATAATATTCATAATTATACTAACAATAATAAAATTGAGTATAGTAATAATAGTAATAATAAAAATAATAGTAATATAGACAATAATCAAAATAACAACAACAACAATAATAATGATGATGATAGTAATTCTGATGATGATATTGATAATAATGATGATGATAGTAATAATAATAATAACAACAACATAATCTCTTTATAGTAAACTAGAGAGACCCGCACGTCTTTGCCCGTAATTGAAAATTAAAAGGTCATTTGTTTAGCCTGTATATTTACAAATAATGAATGATGAATTTCTCGTGAGTTTGCTATATTAATTTGATCGCCTATGTTACGGTTCCACGTTATGATAATGTGGTAATTTCCTCGTCCATGTTATGATAATTTGATGGGTAAAATGTTCTTAAAATTGGATTAGGGATTCCAGGAAAAAGGGGACATGACACTTGATTTTTTTTTTAAATTAATATTCTGTCACTTGCCATATACCATTCTCTTTGAAAATAAATGAACTTCTTGAATCTTTACCTGTTTTTACCAAATAGTTGGAAGACTTTTAGAAAACCAAGTGCAAAATCATGTTTTCTCTTCGTGTTTTTACAGAGCAAAAAATTCCTTTTTTGTTACATACTGTAATTTCAATATACATGTTATCAGTATGTAATATTGAGGTAAATTTTTATCTTTTGAATGCATAGATAAATTTTTCGGTAAGTAATTTGAAATTTCTTTTTTTTTCAACCGTGAAATAGGTCCATTACTAAGGTGGCAGTTTGATGTCCTTCTATTATCAAAATACTACATCTCAGTTAGTTCACCAAGAATCTATTGGGTTGATAAAACTATTGTATTTATATTGGAACAATACAATATTGAAACTGCTTTCAGATTTGTTAACACAAGTCCCAGGAAAGAACTGTTGAAAGCATTAGTTCAACCGCTAAACATGCTGCGAAGAGATCAGTGAATTTAAAGATCAATTTTCAAAAAGATGGAGTAATATCCATTCTCATCCTGACCCACAAAATATGCACTATTTGAACCCTGTAACAAGTTATGTTATTGAATAAAGTCATTTTTTCAACAAATCGAAGGAGATTTCACTTCAGACTGACAGTCAACATCCTGACATTTATAATAATGTTAAAAAGAAGATAAAGGTGAATCGTAAGCACCAAATAATGAGAATATGCGAAAGGATTCATAACATTTGGACAAGTTTTGTTAGTTGAATGGAAGGGAAAGAAATCAAAAAAGGGAATCAAAAAGTTGGACAGGTACTTCATGCAGAAGATAAAGGAATAAAAATATCTTGTTTGAGAATGTCTAATAATGTGGAAATGATCCTTGTATTCCCTGACAAAGAAGATACATGTTCGAGTATTTCAAGAATTCAGAATTGTAACAGATTGCTCAGGTATTAGATGTCATTGTTTCAGACTGCTGTATTAGCTGAATAAATGTTTGTAATTTGAAATTTAACCAAGTTAAATTGTTTTCGACTTCTTGTCCTTCCGCTACTGTCCTTCAGTTACCCTTAACAAATACATAATTTATATGCTTAAAATAGTTATTTTTTAAAACTAGAGGTGTAATTGTAATGATTGAACACTCCCGTCTGTGCTCTAATTTTTATAGAAAATTCCCTTTTATAGTTTGGCTGAACTTTTGGGGAGAATATGATTGCGTGAAAATCATGTCGCAAAAATATCCTTCTGTTATCGTTTTTTACATTTCATTTAAAAAAAAAGTGACTGGCAAAAAAATTCCAGGCTTTGGCTTCTTTAGCAACTTACTATGATGTGTATAAGAGTCTGTGCATCAGTTTTTGAAAATATATATATTTTGATATGCTCACAGACAGAAATGCATCGATTTTTTGTTCAAACTCTCCTTCTGTTACCGCTGGAATTCATCATAGAAAAAGAACAAAAGCGAATTTTTGAAAAATCGCTTCGAGTCGTACACCCTCATGCTACAAACTCATTTTGTGCTAAATTTAAAAAAAAAAATCGGCCAAACGGTCTAGGCGCTAAGAGCGTCACAAAGATACGGACAGAGATCCAGCTTTATTAGAGATAAAAGTAAGGTTTCAAAGAAATTCTGGAAGGAAGTCTGTGACGGGCCGCGTCCAGAAGACCCCATAGCACTACAGCCTTGAAATTTTGTACAAAATTACTTCGAATCTCGGGGATGTGCACCTGTTTTTTTTTTTTTTTTAATTCGAATTAGCTTTTTTGTAATTAATTTTTTAATCTCAAATTTCGCGTAATTGCCTATCGTTGCTTATTAAAGGGGTGAGAAATTACTCCCACAGATTAATATTATATATCATTGAAAAGGGTAGAATTTTCCGCGTTCTACGCAAGTTCTTTGTTTCAATGCTCTAACTTAAATACGGCGGGAGTTATTTGTGTTTTTAGCTCGAACTTTTTTAGGTTTAGCTAAAATTTAGGCACTACTTTCTTCATTAAATATAACAGTAAAAAGCGAAGCAATTGTCCCACAGTTTTCTTTTTGACACCACTAGAAAGAACGACTTTTTTTTTACACCAGATCTAACTCGACCCATGATCGAAAAACTAAGCTTCTATCTCCAAAGGAAAACAAGTTACAAACCGTTGAAAATCAAGTTCGAATAATCTGATCTCCATTAAAATTATTGATGTTTTATTTGGCATTGCCATAGTTACATCTTTTCAATTTACATGTTTCTTCTTTCTTATTCACAAGCTTTAAGGGTTTCGATTTTAAAGGAAAATCTTAGGATCAACTCAATTCAATCCCCGAGCTAAAGAGCAAAATATATTACAAGAGACCACGAATTTGAAAGCGGCTTTTCAAACGTACAAACCCGCAGTTTTGCAATGCTCGGGAGCCCCTTACGGCTTACGGTTCTGCAAGTTGGTACAAGTTATTTTGAAACCCGGGGAAGGGGTGCTTTCTGACCCCAAAGGGAGCTTAAAATGCGTTTTTAATCTGTTTATTTCTAACTAACGATTTGAATCTTTGCGAATCAAATAAAATTGCGAAGCAATCTTCGGGGGTTGGTGAGCGGTAGCAAGCAGGGGGCAGAGCCACCTAGTAATAATTAAAAAAAATATATATAATATAAAAAATAAAAATACAGTGAACGCCGGTTAATTGAATCAGTGGTTAAGTGAATCAACCGCTTTATTGAATCAAATCGTCAAAAGCAGAACAAAATCCATTTTTTTTGACTTAGCCGCTTTATTGAATCAGTCAATTTATTGAATCAAAACTGCTTAGAAAAAACATGATTCTTATAAGTGACGGCCACTATACTTTAGTTTTTTTATGAAAACATCCCAAATAAAATGCACCTGCCTTCTTACTGCCATGCTTCAACTTTAATTCGATTACTTTTTGATTGTAGATTAAATGTAGGTAATATCATTATTTACCCAAATGATTCTGAGTTGCATAATAAATTCATGAAGTTTTGGAAAATAATTGCAGCTAATAGACCGTCGACATTGAATAGTTTTCTGCATAAAAAAAATTGCCTGCTCCACCGCAAAGTTTATGGCCCTTAAATGACGGGATATAATTGGCTGGTTTAAAAAGTTTTAAATTTCATAAAGTGTCGTGATACGTAAAACTGCAGTTAGCTGTAAATTGATAAATGTTAATCACAGTCCATTACATTAATGAGGGGCATTAATCTTGAAATTAACCATACGTAATTAAGATCATCATGAGATTTTTTAAACATTGTTAACAGTTTTCCTTCTTTACTATAATCTTCATCAATTATCTATCATTAAGTAAACGGTTTTCAAAGTGATCTTCAAAGAAGTTCAATTCATCATGTTTGCATATATTTATCATATCCACGCATAACCACGATCATTTCAAAATTTCGACACAACACAGAATTAATATTCTTAATTTAGATACCTGATTAAGTAAGAATTATCACTTGCAATATATGCATTCAATTATTATGCTAAATGTATGTTATGTAATTAATAAAACAGTGATAATTTGTTAATTACTGTATTTGTTATAACGTTATTTTACTTAGATTTATTGATTAACGTTTTTAATTGGAGCTCAATGTCTACTTGAAAAAAGGCAGGAACCCTTTGTTCTTCAAACTTTACATTCTTGTTCAGTGAAACCTGTCTAAGTACCACTTGAGGTGCACTACTTTATAATCAAATTAGACAAGAGATCAACTGATAGAGGTTGATATAGAACCTCTGAAAATAGAGTCCGTCTGTAACATTAAAGTAAATGAAATATTAATGAAAGTTACCTTACTGCTCTTCAAAATACTCACCTCCTATAACTATGCACCGCTGAGATTTGCTTTACGTGCCCTGAAAACTTTGCAAGAAGTCTTCTTTTCAAAACGTCTTCTTTTCGTCACGTTTCGTTGAATCGAGTATCCTCGAATCTCCCTCCTTTCGAAGTGAGATTGAATCATGGGAATAGGAAGAATTCTGAAGGATTAAGATCTGGCGAGTATGGTAGATGTTCAATTTCGCACTACCCCCTTTTTTTGCCAGGAACTTTAAATTCATTGTTTGTTCATTCGTTTTTCTGTTCTCAGTTAAGATCCAACGCACTAAACAAAGATTTTGCAAAACAAGTGTTACATAGCCGTTTTGACTTCATTCACTGAACTTCATTATCAGAGGTTCTGTACATGACATTAGACTTATTCTATTCCATGCAAAACATGTAACCTTAGACGGATGGTCAACTTTACTGGTTTTACAGTATATATCGTCTAAAATTCTATCAAACTTAGAAATTTACGGGGAAAAAATATAGGTATAATCACCAAACTCTTATTTGATTGGAAATTAAACTTTGTTATTAAGGTTGTCATGGTTTAATTTTTACTAATCGTATTATTATTTTATAAATTTTATACTCTACAAATGCGGTTTTTTTTAACAATGTATTCAGAATTTTATTAAATTACAATACTTTTGTTAAGTTTATCCATATAGATTTTGAATTTAAGAAAATTGTTCATTGTACGGCTAGTAGACGAAAATACTAACAATTAATTTTTAAAATTTATCGCAGTGACATTCAATTTGGCATTTAGAAATTTATATTTGCTTTTAGAGTTATAATGAACTTTCTTCGTGAGGATTTTCGTTTGTATTGTGTCTGATTGTGATGCGCATTAATTTCTTTTTTCTTTGGGAAAGGGGAATTATCGTTTTTTTTAGAAATGTAATTCATAACTGAAAAATTTGTACTGAAAATTTCAATGATATTTACTGTTTATAAATCTTTTAACTAATTTTGAAATTATTTACCAGTCTGTAATCAAAGTATCACCACGCATAAAATATTTTTATTTTTAATTATTTTTAAAAACTTTTAGCTTCGTTTCTAAAACCAACTTTTTAAACTTAATATCTTGTATGACAGGGACAAAAGTAAACCAAAACAGATAAAACATTACTTTGAATGTATTTTAATTATTTATCAAATTAAGTCTCAATAATTCAAGGGTGTTTTTTTTTTTAATTTAATTCCTGAATTCAAACAAAAACATCCTTTTAAATTATTGAGCTGGTAACATTTAAAAAATATTCACCAGATAATTTTCAATTCCAGGTACTTTATTTAATTTTATTTCATTCATATCAGTTTACTTGCAGTAGTTAATTCAAGAATAATGTGCCCTGTGAAACTACGAAACTTTGTAACTTCGAAACTTTGACTAAATATTTGCTCATTAGCAAAGTTATGTCTGATCCTATTATCCGACTTCTTTTTATCTTACAACTTGCAAGCCATTAAATTATTTACAGTTTGCACGCGAAGCAAATTAGGCACTGTTTCAAAATAAAACAGGAAATCCTCTTAATGTTTAAAGAACAATGCGGAATCTCAATGCGTTTATCCTTGATTTAGAAAGTGATTGTTTGCTCCAAATTTTGTTTTTTTTATGATATTGACGATATTTTTGATTTGTTTAATGCGCTGTGTTAAGGTTTAAATTTATATTTAATGTTTTAAAATGAAGTGCAAAACTATGAATATTCAATAGACATATAGATGAAGATTTAAAAAAAAATTCTGTTCGCCAGTGGCTAGTAGAAATAAATTTACTAGTAACCGATCCTTTTTTTTTTTTCGAGTTGCCTCTTGTTTTGCAAGTCAAAAATAGTAACTAAAGAAAAATCTAGCTTTGAAATTGCAGCGAAAACGTAAAAATTATCAATTTAAATAACGTTTAATATATTTACTATTAAAACCCGAGCTCGTCTATCTGTGTGCGTGTCTCTGAACCTATCTCCTACGGACTGTAAAAGTCTACCAGGTCAATATTGGTACCGTTGGAAACAGAACATCCAGGGGAAGCCATTCCACCCTGTCTTAACCCTCTAAATTTTGAGGGTCCGGAAATAAATAGCCCGACATTCAGGACACCCTGAGAATATCCGGTGGTTGAAGAATTAAAATTATCATTTGTCGCCCGTCTCAGGCGGCACTGATCCATGGCAAGTGGCGAACCCTGGTTTGCGAGTGAAACGAGCAGAGGGAGTAGACCCTTAGTAACTAATTAATGGCGTTTACGTTCATTTTTTATTTAATTTTAACTTTGCGAACAGAAAGTAAGATTGTAGGGCTGAAATTTCTGGAGATATTCGAGGATTATTAAAGAGATTGAAAAAAATAACAGCTATTCTTTGTAAGAACATAGCAAACGTGCTTAATTGGACCAACTTATAGTACCCATTATTAGTTCAATTGTGACTTATTACTAATAAAACAATCAGGTTCACTTAAGTAGAGTGCCTAATCGCTTGTTTGATCATCGTATTCCTTGATTATTTAAAAACATCTTGAAATACGGCTAATCTTTTTAATAAGCATGAGGTTTTAATTTTCCCATTTCTGGTACGTCTGAAATTTAGTAGCTCATAACTGGAGCATAGAGAAAATTAAGATTTATTTACTTAATATCCTGAAATCCCGTTGCAATGAACTTCAAAGACCTCACAATTTATTCGTTGAAACGAGAATTTTGTTGTATGGGAATTCAAGCAATGTAATGCAAAATAAAACGGGACTGAACAATGGGGTTCATTCCTTCGTTCAAAAGTTCTACTTTTATTCATTGAACGTGATAAAATAAGCAAAAAAAAAGAAAGAAAGAAAAAACACGGAGCCAGAAAAAAAACTTTTAGTTTCCCAACAGTAATTTTTTATTTAATTTTTTTTAATGTCCAATTTTGTAAATAAGGTGTGACTTTTATGACGTCACAAGTGACGTCCTTTGGCGCGCTGCTCCATTGCCGTGTTAAATGTTTACGTTTTGCTGTAAACCGCGTTGCCAGGTTATGATAATTTGCCCTGTGCGCTAATGGCATCAGTGAACGGCATTTCATCACTTGTGATGTCATGTGCAGAGGCGTAAAAAATAAATTTTCATCTGCGCACCGATTAAAGTAATTGTTAAAAAATATTAAACATTGTCAAATTATTTCAAAAATGGTTAAATCCTGTGTTTTTAAGCGTGCTCTTTTAGAAAAAAATACTTTTAAAATTTCGGAACTAACCATTTTGTTTCATTAAAACGGATATCCCGTTGTATTAATCATCGTTTTAACGGAATTTCACTGTATTTTTTTTTTTTTAATTTTGAGGCAAACTTTCCATTGATTTATGTACTATTATTAAAAACTCATGAATATTCAAACAATTCTGAATAAGTAATCTTATGACAGAACTCCTTAAACTTTTCAGTATGACTAACTGAATGTCCGGATTTCACCCATTTAATGGTACATTTACCTTACTGTGTAAAGAAAAAGTAAAAAGCCAGAAGACTTCTTCTATTGTGTAACAACTAACGTTTTCCAGAAGTTTTAAATGAAAAACTTAAATTACAAATTTTAGAAACACTTCAGAAAGTTTCTAATTTTATCACATTCAAGCAGTATTTCGTTTCACTGATTGCTGGAGAGTTGCGTCGTGCTTCAAAGAAAAATCTCTAAAATTATACTCTTAAGGATTGACATTTTCTTTCTAAGAAATCCTACTTACAGTGCCAAAATTTAAGACAAATGATGAAGTACTCTTACTAGGGCTTTGAACAAGAAATCCTTCCAGCTTAATCATCAAGTGAAACTCAGTTTTTTTTTTTTTTCCAGCTCCAAAAAGATTTTCGAGGAAATCAGAGCACCGGAAGGGACATAGCGGAAGAATAAGAAATTTCCTATTCTGGCGTTATGAAATTCGTTCTTCTTTATGATACAGAATCGGGTGACTTGCTTTGTATTTTGGTTGTAGTAAACGGGGGAAAATAAGGTTATACGACTTTTATGAATGCGTTGATTTTCTTTTTAAATAAAATAGTGCTCAATCATATACCAAAGTCCTGTAAAGAACTTGGATTGCTTGTTATTCTGTTTAATTACTGTTCGAATAAGTTTTCAATCAACAATACTAATTGGAGTCCGTTCCTTGTATAAAAATGCCTAAAATTGCCTAATGTTAAATTTCTGAACTTTATGTACCTTTTTGTCAAAAAGTTTTTTTTTTTATCAGAGAAACGTTTTTCTGTGTTTTCAAAAGATATCAAATAGTCCACTAAAGGGAAAATTTCAGACAATGGGGTTGTTTCCTTCAGTCAAAAGTGCTACTTTTAGTCACTGAAATTGATGGAAAGGGCAAATAAAATAACATGGAGCGAGAAACTCTCATTTTCCCAACGCTTAGTTTTTAATTCTTTTTTTAATGTCAGATTTAAAATATAAGTCGTGGTCTTTACGACATCACCAATGATGTACTTTGGCGCATGTCTATCGCATTTCCACGTTATGATAATCAAGAAAGGAATTAAATATTGCACTCTACGCTTGCTATCAACCATATCGTTTCCAGTAGGAATAAAGAAAAGATGCGAATTAAAGATTGCACTCTGCTAATGGCATCAGTGAATGCCATTTTATCATTTGTGATGTCATGTGCAGAAGCGTAAACAATGAAATTGCGACGTTTAAAATAATTGCTAAAAAATACTGAACTTTGTCAATTTTTATAAAAAATGGTCAAATAATACGTTTTTAAGTTTGTTCTTTCAGAAAGAAATACTTTTAAAATTTCGGAAACGACCACATTTTGTTTATTTCATCATTTCTTAAATTTTAATCAAATATCACTTTTTAAATGAAAAAGTTTATTAAAAATCGTAAACCCTAGAGCAACATTGATGAAATGTGGTGAATTTTCCAAAGAAATATGTAATGCAGTTTTCTAGAAAAAGGAAAATGGGTTTTTAAATTGAATTTTTGAGAAAGTCGCGTTTGTAAGTAAAATTCTACGCATATTTTCACACATCCTTGCCCCCTTAATTTTTAAATTGAATTACTTGTAACCTCCTACATGTTAACATGAATTTGATGTCATTTGAAAGCTCTTGATTTGAATATTGTGAATATATAAGCACTGAAAATATATTTAAAAAAGTTTTTAGGCCTTAAATACAATCATGTAAGTTTAGCAGTTTTTGATGAAAATACTAGTTATCGATGTAGCATTTACAATTCTGTGTATTATTATTACTCTGATTTAAAAGTAAAAGTATTATTTGACATTTAGTGGCGAAGACAGAAAAACTTGGAGAGGAATATAGTTAGTTTTAGTCCTTTTCTGTGATAAAAGGCGAAACTTTGAGTTTTGAGGAATCTGTCTCCTCAAATCTTCCTTGGATATGCCTCTGACGATATTGTCAAATTAACTACAAACCTAAAAGATTTTAATATTGTAAAAAAATATGTTAAAAAAAGACGACATGTAGTTAATACATGGAGTAAATATTTTAATGAAAAATATATAAAGATATAGAATTAATGCATAAAGTTATGATTTTTTTAATGGAAAATATACATTAACTACCAATAAGTATTTGGACACCTATGCAAATGTCGATATCTGCGGTCCTAAGATACTTCACGGCCTTTGCCGGTATATATCGTGTAGGAAACAGCATCGACTTTAGTCGTATGCAAGATGCCTCGCAGTTCGGAGCTCTCTGATTTCGGGAAAGGTATAATTATCGGGTATCCCAAATGCGGCCGATCCTTAAGGGTCATTACTCGCGATCTGAAGTACCCAAAATCGACAGTGGCCTATGTGATTAAGAAGTGAAAGGTGAGCGGTTATTGTCGGAATTTGCCCCGAGTCGGCAAACCAATGAAACTAGGAGATAGAGACCGACGAGTGCTGTCCAGAGAAATTCGAAAGAACCGCACCCAACCTATGGCCCTCATCCGCGAGGAGTATTAATAGGCATCCGGGAGCATTATTTCATATAATAACATCCGTAAGGAAGCACATCTGCTTGGTTTTCATGGTCGTGCTGCTGCCCATAAGCCTTTGATCACAAAGTCTAACCGCGCTGCTCGGTTAATGTGGTGCAAAGCACATCGAAATTGGACCGTAGATCAGTGGAAACAGGTTCTTTGGAGTGATGAATCAAGGTTCACCCTTTACCGTTCGGATGGCAGGGTCTGAGTCTGGCGTCTACCTGGGGAACGTCTCCTGCCAGAATGCATTGTGCCAACAGTCAAGTTCGGCAGAGGTGGAGTTATGGTCTGGGGGTGTTTCTCCTGGGTATGGGCAGGGACCCTTGGTCCCCATTCATGGTGAGCTCAACTCCGATGCCTACTGCACTATTTTGGATGACAATATGCTTCCTACGTCGTGGCAGTTTTACGGGTCGAACCCCTGTTACTTTCAGGACGACAATGCCAGTTGTCATGTTTCGATGTTAACCAAAGCTTGGTATGGTGCCAATGGAGTTCATCGAATGAACTGGCCTGCCCGGAGCACAGACCTGAACCCTATCGAGAACCTCTGGGACGAGTTGCATCGCCGAATTCAGGGGTGCACTCCCCGTGCAAAATCGGTGAAGGAACTTCTATGTCTTCTCAAAGCTGAGTGGAAGAAAATACCACTAGCTGTCATACAAAGACTTGTGGAAAGTATGCCCCGGAGGGTTCACGCTGTAATTGCCTCTCGTGGAGGCTCTACCAACTATTGATTTTGAATAAAGTTAGTTTTTTTTTTCTATCACAGGTGTCCAAATACTAATTGGTAGTCAGTGTAGAGAAGAATTGCATAAGATGATAAGATGCAAATGGTGATTATTTTTACGAAAAATACATACAAGAAAGACAGAGCTTACACATATTATTAAAATTTTGATGAAAAATACTTAAAAGACAGACACAGCGTCCAAAGAGTTATTAATATTTCAATGGAAAATACTTAATGGAGTGACATAGGGAAAGAACACACAGTAAAGATTATTCTTATGATAAATATTTTCTAGACAGCTGCACAAAATGCAGATGAAAACCTGTACTGTCATACGTAAAATGTGACAGTAGGGAGCCATTGCAATATATTTTTTAGTCTCTAGACCTGTTAAAATTGAGAAATGTTTACTTAAAAATTTTAATATATCGATTTTATATCGTATCAATATTTGTGATGTTTAGTTTAAACTTCTTGATTGGCAACGCCAACACTAAGTCAGTTAAGTTTTCGTTCTTGAAAATAAAGGTTTGTTCTTTTTAATCTGGTGTTCGTCTCTGTTTTGTTCTTGAAACAATTTTCAGATAGAGTATTTTATCTCACGCAGTATTGCATTATTTTTCTACAAGTTATTAAAAATATCCTTTCTTCATAAAAATATGTTTCATTACAAGCGTAGGATTGTTTTCACAAATGTGAATAAAAGCCAGTTTTGAATGAAATGTTGGACAGTTGAAGACAACCACTAGAAAAAATCAAATTCAATGTTATAGTAGGGGAGATAGCGACAGTTTTTAATACATTATTTATATAAGGCCAGATTTTTTTTAAATATTAGATTAGTTTACTTAAAAGAAGAAAACGCGAGTCTACCAAAAAGTTATCGTTGCAATAATTAATAAAAAATTTTGCAATATGTTGCAAAAACTTGTGAAATTGTCTTATATATATAAGGCTGAAACTCGGTAATATTATTGATTACGTATAAACATAACGAAAAATATATGTCTACCGCGTCCGAAGCGTTGCCGTGCCGTGTCTACCACCCACGCAAGGTGCGAAAAAATCAGTCAATTTTGACTTAAATATATAAGCCTAATTTTTTTTTTAGTAACTGTTTACAATGTATAAAATATAAAAACAAAAGTCTACCAGTTGTGTTATGTTGCAAAGGCGTGATAGACGTCACGGAATGTCGACCTCGTACCTCTATGTACCGTTTATCGGGCCGCTAGATCTCGCTCGAAAAAGTTTGCTTGTCGTCGCGAAATTTCAATAAATAAAGCTGATTTATTTTTTAATAAATAGTTTAAATCCTGTTTTTATTAAAATTTTTAGTCTACCGTGACTAAGAGGTTGCTTAGTCTTTGGTAGACGTTGCTTAAATTATAAAGTAGTTGGAAAAGTATGAATGATTTAAGCATATTAAAAAATATAATTTTAACATTGAAACGAAATTTAAAAATATTTTATTAAAATTAAAATTATGTACAAAATTATAGTGAAGTTCATTTTTCATTAATAATGTCTTGACCTTTTGAATTATGCCTCTTTTATTTATTTATTTTTTATGATCAAGTACTTATGAAATAAAATTTTTCGCATCGATCTTACATAACAATAAATAATTAAAAATAATCAAATAAACAGTTCTTTACATATTAATTAATCTTTACTAATAATAAAGCTGAAAGTCTCTTTGTCTGGATGTCCGGAGGATGTCTGTAGGATGTCTGGATCTCTGTGGCGCGCATAGTGCCTAGACCGTTCGGCCGATTTTCATGAAATTTGGCACAAAGTTAGTTCGTAGCATGGGAGAGTGCACCTCGAAGCGATGTTTCGAAAATTCGACGTGGTGAGGCAGAAGGCTATGCTTCGAATATAACATCTTTTATTGCTTGCGGTAATTGTTTTCAGTAAACCATTTAAAAACTTTTCAGTTGTCCTCAATTTTCTATCCACAATCAAGAGGTGATAAGCTTGTCAGATTTTTTAAATGAAAATTTGTCCAAATTTGCGAAATGCAAGCTGTTCTGAGGAAATGTTCACGAAGTTCAGACTAATATAGGGTTAAGGATGACGGATCAAAACTCTTCACGTTTTCGAGAATTACTTTATCTTTTTTCAAAATTTTTATACTCTTCTAAAAACGTCATGGTTCTTGCATCATTAATTCTTTGAATTTTATTTTTTCCGTACATTCGGCGCACAACTCTTCCGAAATTTCGAGTTGTATTCGAATTTGCGACATGCATTTTACATTGTTCGATGGCTTTTTCAAATTTGTTAACGCTCCTGTGTATTCTTCCGACTTTGTAAATAGAACGTAAGGTCGAACTTTTCCTTTTCGGAAAAAAGCCGGATTTTGATCGCAACCAGTCATTGCGTGTAAAGCAACCAAGGCGGAACAAACGGTTTCTCCTAAATTCTTTTAAAGTTCAGAGACATTGATACCTCTTAATGATTTTCCAACGCCAACTTCCATCCAGACCTTTATTTAAGAATTCAAAAACTTCATGTTAGACAATATTATAACTAATACATCAGTATCTGAACATCGTAGGTGGACGTCATATGGAGGCTGCAGCTCTTCAAAAATTACAAAGATGGTAAATCATTTTTGTGTCTGATTTTTCGCGGTCTGGGGCACGATTGAGTATGATCGACTATTTTTACAACTTTTCTGTTGATGGTTTCAAATCTATAACACTGTTTGTAGTTAATATACACAAATTTATCTTCAAAATAAATCGCTTTGTTATCTCGTTCCCAGTTTGTTAGTAAATATTCTAGCAAATCTTCTTTAAAAGTAATATTTCTTAATTGATTCAAAAAGTCAGAGGGACGTGTTGCAGAGTCTCCTATGTGAATTTTTTGACCTCTGTGAGTTCCGCTTAATATATCGTCGCCACAGAACAACAGTAAGATATCTTAATGTTATTTCTGGGATTAGATATCTTACTGTTGCTCTGAGGCGACGATATGTTCGTTATCTTTTATGGAAGGAAACGGGGTACGTGTCGAAAACAATTACTACGAATACTGCTGAACATACTTAATAATTTTCTCAATATCATTAGATGATGGAAATTCTTTCATTCGATATAATAAAAAGAATCCATCATAGATGAGAAATTTTGGTTGTTCAGAATTGATGTTTTTAAGCACTTTTATTACACTTGACGTGATTGTCATGGAGTAATCTGAGGCGTACTTTTGCTTATATTTCAGCAACTAGATCACTAAGAGACTTCTGGATTTTACTAAAGGATTTGCTTAATCTTAAGGTACAACTTAATGCTGAAAATTTAAAATTCTGAAGTAACATCATTATTTCGGTTGGATGGAAAATAGCAAATTTGATGTAATTTCCCCATTAAATGTTTAAATATAAAATCCATTGTTACAAATTTTGTTGCCTTGCAAATGTAATGTTAATAGTAATCATAATGAAAATTTTGAATCAAGTCCTCTCTGGAGCAAGAATGAAATTTATTCACTGACGTTGCTTTCTTAGGGTTTTTATCCTCATCTATGCATCTATGCCAATAATCGATAACGGGGCTAAGTAAAAAGACGTATTAGGATCTTTATCCCAAGTTACTTATATGTTGTGAACCATTCTTTTGCGTATACTCAGCAACTAGACCACTTACAGACTTCAGAATTTTATTAAATGGTTTGTTTAACCTTAAGGTACAACGTAACGCTAAAAAATCGAATTCTAAAGTAAAATTTTGTTTGAAAACGAAAAACTTTAAAATAACAGATTTAAAAAAAAAATAACAAGCACTTTTCATAATGCACTCAAAAGGACAAAATAACTTTTCTGGGTCAGAAAGGACAATTTAAGTGTTCCTGTAGTTTTCAGTTCTTTGAAGAAAAAGATTTCACAAACGAAGAAAAGTGCGCTCAAGTCATTTTAAACCAAACTTTCCCATTAAGGAAAAAAAAATGCGTGTTTCAACACTCAAATTTATGATTGAAAGCTAGATAATGGTAAAACATTCTCTACAGACTAGAACCGCACTTTTCTTCGTTTGTGGTGTCATTTTCTTGGAAATTTTTGAAAACTACAGGAATTCTTAAATTGTCCTTTCTGACCCAGAAAAGTTATTTTGTACTTTTGAGTGCATTATGAACAGTGCTTATTATTTTTTTAAAAATCTGTTATTTTCCAGTAAATGCAGTAAGACAGATTTTTCAGTTCTGCAGATGGCTATTATCTGTTGACCCAATTTAACATATGCTAAAGAAATATAAACATCAGCAGCAATGCTATCGCGGCGAAGCACTGGATCAAGTTTGCTCCAAAATGGCGGATGCGTCGGCTCCTCCACTATAGGGGCCTTACTCAGGCCCAGGCCCCAGACCCAAGGTTATTAAAGGCGTGTCCTTCCCTTCTCCTTTCTTCGCAGTAGATGAATAAACAGCTTTACTTCCCCATTTACGAAATGTATTGAAAAGGTGGTGACTCAAAAATTTTTTTGAAGAGGTTTAAATATATATATATGAATAATGTAACAAAAGTATGAATATCAATTTAAATATGATAGAAAATTGTAATCATGAAAAAAAATAATGATTGAAAAATTTCTATTTATAAAGAATGAAAAGATAAAATAATCATACTTTTCCAACTACTTTATAAATTAAGCAACGTCTACTAAAGACTAAGCAACCTCTTAGTCACGGTAGACAAAAAATTTTAATAAAAACAGGATTTAAACTATTTATTAAAAAATAAATCAGTTTTATTTATTGAAATTCCGCGACGACAAGCAAACTTTTTCGAGCGAGCGCTAGCGGCCCGATAAACGGTACATAGAGGTACGAGGTCGACATTCCGTAATGTCTATCATGCCTTTGCAACATAACACAACTGGTAGACTTTTGTTTTTATATTTTATACATTGTAAACAGTTACTAAAAAAAATTTTAGGCTTATATATTTAAGTCAAAATTGACTGATTTTTTCGCACCTTGCGTGGGTGGTAGACACGGCACGGCAACGCTTCGGACGCGGTAGACATATATTTTTCGTTATGTTTATACGTAATCAATAATATTACCGAGTTTCAGCCTTATATATATAAGACAATTTCACAAGTTTATGCAACATATTGCAAATTTTTTTATTAATTATTGCAACGATAACTTTTTGGTAGACTCGCGTTTTCTTCTTTTAAGTAAACTAATCTAATATTTAAAAAAATTCTGGCCTTATATATATTGTCGTAAAATTTCGGTCGCTATCTCCCCTACTATTAAGTTTGAAGAATCATTACTGAACTAACATTGCGATAAAAGTTGAGTAGCTCGGGTTACGATGTTTTTAGTGCTTAAACTATTTGTTGTGTCATGTTTAAATTTCATCACCAAATATCACTAGGTCGGCAACTATGTGATCAGTTTTGAAACCTAGAATTTTGAATACAAATAGATAAGAAACAATAAATGAGGCATTGAGAAGCAAATGGTTGGTGAATCTCTCCTCTGTCTTATGTAAAAGGCAGTACAATGAAACCTGTGTAAGTTGACCACCTGCGGTTCACTACTTTAGTGGTCAACTTAAACAGGTGGTCAACTTACAGAGGTTTTGATTTATATATATATATATATATATATATATATATATATATATATATATATATATATATATATATATATATATATATATATATATATATACAGAGGTTTTGATTTAAATTATATAAGATAAGGGCTAATCCCGTGCCTGAAAAAAGCTGTCAACTTAGCCAGGTGGTCAACTTCACAGGTTTTACTGTACTAGTAATCCTGGTAGGTGCTATTATTCAGCATGATTTAGAAAAACTTTTCAATGAAAGTCTACCTAGGACCTTATCTGTAAACGCGTTTTACTAAAAAGTTGAAAATGTCCACTAATATTTATCCCTATTGCTTCGCATTGCCTCAAATGAACTCTATAAACTTATTTCATCTGCCATTGCAATCTCAATGCTTGCCTTTCCATTAAAGTCTTCACTGGTTAGGGGGGCAATCATTGTTTCGATGGTTCTAGGAACAAAAACAGCAGGGGTGCACCAAATAGAAAATTTTGGGAGGGCGGGAATTCTCAATTTGCCGAATGGAAATCCAAATTTTGTCGAATCATAAAATATGAGTATGAAGTGAAAAGGGGGGCGCTTGAAACGAGCGCGAGTGCTGAGACCTCAGGTCTATTGTACTCTCCCCGATTAGACTACTAAAGGAGCCCAGTAACAGAAATAAATTTCAGCAGTTGCCTAACCGAAATTCTAGGCAGTTCCCAGGGATCTCCATAGTGGTATCCCAAGTGCTCAAAATCTTTGCGCAGAATAGAAGTTACATTCACACAGCACATGAATTGAGCATTCATATGACATTCTCTACACGAAGGATTTTCGGTAACACCCATCAGATTAAGATGCCTATTAAGAGAGCAGTGTCCAGTAAGTAACCCAACCGACTTCTTGATTTCATTTCTACTCAAAATAAGCAGTTCCTTGGATCTAAGCCAGGGGAAAAAAATATGAGTAAGCACACCTAAGTACATCTGACTAAAAGTGACATTCGAGCGTTTAAAAACTGCAACATACAATTATGTCCCCAAATTTTCCGAATCATTAGAGAAGATTGACTGATTGAAGATCTTTTTTTAAAAGTCACAGTGACCTCCTGTAACTTCCCATCGGAGCACCCTTAAGAAAGGGAAGATTTCAATGCATTATTTCAAAACAACAGCTAAAGGAAGCTCTCAAACCGTTCAAAATATTTTTAAAATGAATAAAGTTTCCGAAACGTTAAATATGTGAGCCTGATAACTGTTCATTGGAAACAAAGAATAAAATCTTCTTCCTACGCAATAATTATGAATTAAAATTAAACGACTGCCTATTTCGTAAAAGTTTTATCTTAATGGACAAACACATGAATTCATGCCTACGCATTTTCAAACTTATTCTGCATTGATGCATAGTGATAATAAGTTACAGTATTATTAAACATTTAAACAATGTTATAGTTTAACAATGCTCTAGTCTATAAAATGTTTGCTTTTGTGTTTAAGATAAATGGAGAAATTATCAGCGTGACGAATACTGAATACATTAAAGGCATCAATAATCAGCATTGTATTTCCACAAATATTCGTAGACAACCAGTGATTCATTGCATGACTATAATTGGTTTATTGATCAATATGCTTCTTTGAGGCATTGTTGGTTAAAATTAAATTTTACTTATTGATTGAAAGACAGGGTAAAATTTAAACGGTAATACTATCGAGATAATAGAAATGGGATAATATTTTGATTATATGATTGTTTAAATATTTTGATTAATAATATTTTGATTACCAAATACAGCATTGAAGCTCATTTTAATGGATAAATTGAGGTTGGTATCGATGACAAACAGTGCTTAGTTTGCATAGGAGTGCACGCAGATGTTTAGCTCCAACCTTTTTTTTTTTTTTTCATTTTCAAGCAAATGTTAACATTTAAGGCAAAATTCAGGCTATCTACGCATAAAATATATGCTGGGGGTTCTTTAGGGCTCCTGTTCGTCTTTTGGTAGAAATTAAACCATCATGACAAAACATTGATGATCGTAATGTATCGTTTAAAAATATTGCTAGTTTAGAACAGTTATAAATACAAAGTAACCTCTTACAAAGCAGAAGTTCTTGAAAGCAGGAATAATTTTTACTAAGGCCGGAATTTTTAATTTATGGAAAAGGTTTTTGGATGCGTAGTTTTCCCACCTGATGCTGGCACATGGGCTCTCTTTGTTGAGAAACTACACATGGAATTTTTAATTTTGCCAAGAGTAGTCGAAGACAAACGAGTACTACATGGATCTTTTACATACCGCACAGTCATACGACATTTAAGCTTTCAACTTCAAGCATTTTAAAAAATCCACCTTCTGGAGCTAGATTTTAACTTGCGCCTTTGAGCGAAGGCAGTCAGCGCAAAGACGGTACGTCATGATGTGCCCAGCATTGCAAATTCTTCTGAGGGTGAAGTCTACTTTCAATCCTGTTCACGTTTATCCCCTTGGGGAAATGTGTATGCTCACATTAGGCAATTTGTTTTGCGCCACCCACTTTAAATCCTATTTTCTTTAAGAGAGGCGGGGGGATATACTTCAGTGACCACCAAGCATGGTCGCATCCAGCAAATTTCCCAAGTTTCATACATTTTGGTCACTTAATCAGAAAAGTTTTTTTTTTTTAGAAAAATTAAACATTCTGTAACTTCAAGTTGTCCTGAAAGAAGGGAATGCTCAGATTGCACAATGGATACTCTTGGATTGTTCTTTGTGATTATTTTGTCATTCTTTCTGATCCCGTAGAAAAATATGAATCAAGTTTAGATTCGACTGAGCAACTGCCTAAAACAGAAAGCTTTTTTTTCAATCAATAATTTCCATGGTAGAACCGGGCGTGGTCATAAAACAGGTTATTAGAGAATTTTTTTTTTTTTTTTTTTTTGACAATGCTTTTTTTTCTAAATTCTTTTAAATAAGAATATATTTCTTGTACAGGTGAAAAAAATATATGTAAATTGACAAGAAATTCCACTTAAAGCTAAATGTGTCTGATCCGCACAAAACTTAGATTTTCTAATATAAGATACTATTTCTCGCTATTGGAATGCGCAATAATTCTTTCAAATGTACTTTTTTTAGGATTTGAAACTGATTTCTAAAAAGGAAATTTGTCTCTTACGTAAAAGGAGAACTATTTGTTATTGTTCAATTGGTATCCAATTCATTATCTCGAATGTTAAGGTGTTATGTTTCAGTGAAAATTCAATTGAATATGAACTTTTTATTGAGAATATATCCAGTCCAACCAGTTTCTTCTTCTACTTAACCGTCCTTAGAGTAGTAAAAAACGTTTATAAGCCGACTCCAAACACGTTTCTCCCAATATTAAATTTCAAATATGAATGAGAAAATATTAATAAATGAACAAATGTAGCAACAGAAAATGAACAACAGAAAAAAATATGTAATAAAAATGAGGTAATTTTTTCAGCTTTTTGGTAAGAAAATTTCTTTAATCGTTGTCAGAAGTAAATCTAAATAAAACATTTTCTTAAAACTAAATCGTATACGCTCTTTCTTTTTAAGTAAAAAAATGAAGCGCTTCAAATATCATTTTTCCGTTGCCATACACAAAAGTATAATATTAAAATTTGGAATGAAAATTAAAGTTTTTCATCTCAATGATCACTTGCGTTGTGAATTCACTTCACTTTAATTCAACCAATAGACTTTCTAAAATTCGACACCGTTAAGCCTACGGGATTTCGCTTTTATGTTTTTATTTATACTCATTCCTTTCGGCTATTTCTGCAATTAAAAATGTATAGTACTTGTCATGTTTTAAATTCCACGAAGGCATGTCTTTGAATACTAATTTCTTTCGTGTTTCCTCAAGAGGGCAAATCATTTCTAAGTGTAGTAATAAACACCGCCATTTTTGTTTTTAAAAAACATTTGCTTCTTTGCTTTCCAAGAACTTCTTATTTTTTAATTACTAAGAACGTAATAAGAGAAGCACCAAATGTTGTAGGCAGTCAGTTGTTTAAAGAGTTCATAAAAGTTAGGTTTCTATCGACGATATAATAAATCAATCACACTTACGTATAAAAATAGAATTTTGTCGGCTGGTTTTGAAAAATTTCTCCTTTGCTTGTCATGTAAGGCAAATTTAATAACATTAAGTTAATGACGCTGTAATTAATTTTAACAGTTTATAAAGATTAATGAAAAATTACTAATGGTAGTTGAGGTCTGAAACCTGATAACTGTCTGAATGGAGCAAGGCGTTATTTCAGCGTCTTTGAATTAAAAAAAAATGCTTTTATTTTTAGCCTATAAGCATGTATATCGCCAAGATTTCTTCAGTATTTTTGCTTCGAAAATACTACTTGACATTTTTTAGAGAGTGAATTTCATTTTGTATTGAATTATACGTAACCAGTGAAGACTAGACAAGCGATTCATTTTATCAAAAAAATCAACTTTCTGAAGAATTGGGAGACGGCAAGAAATGGAGAGGTGTGTACTGCTTTCAGTTCTAACATTAGAAAGTTTGCCTATTTGTACTTGAAACAAAAAACATTCAAACATAGGAAGGAGTGGGTTCAGTGTTCCTTGAAACAGGAAGAATAGTGAGACAACAGCAATAAATTTTCTATTTGGATATTACCAGCCTGGTAAAACTTTTGAAAAGTCAGAGACATACGACAGTCAGTCGACATACTATGAACGATATAATGGAAAAAAATAGCTTTCAAGTATGATGTAAAAAAATACCTATGTCATTATATTATGAACCCATCGAAGTAAAATATCTGCATTATTTGTTGCACTGTTTCTAAACTGTTAGGTAAATTTTATAGACGGTTGTTATTAGTCTTACATTACCCTATAAACTAACGTTCATTTTAACAGTAAATTGATGTTGTTTGTTTTCTTCTGAGAATGCCAGCTGTTGAGTTTATATTTTGAAAACAGGGAATAGTAAGATACCATTAATTCGTTGTTCACTGCTTCCAAGGCACGCTTACGTTAAAAATGGAGAAATTATACATTGTTATACATTAAACGAAATTTATTAAATCCGGCCTGCTCATGTAAATAACGAAAATTGGGTTTGAAAAGCCCTGAATCAACAAAATAAGCTTGCTTGAATGGAATTATGACTTTTATAGATATGCTAGAAAAAAGCCCGTCATGGTATGACGGGTGAAAATTGCTTCTACATTTGAACGAAGCCATTGCTTGCTTGGTGATATTTTCACAGTTGAAATTTTATCCCTCCAGTGGATGCACCCTAAACTCCAGTATTTTATTTTATTTAAACCAATGATACCTTCGTACCTGCCATTTCTAGCTTAACCGGTGAAGGGTACCATGGTGATTGAGGGGGAGGGAAAGAAACTGAAGGGAAAACTCTTGAAATACATATACATATCGTACATACGCACACACTTATACACACATACATACATACATATATATCTACATACATATATATCTACATACATATACATACACATATATATAGAGAGAGAGAACGTTCATTGCTAACTATTTTTCTCGTTTCTTCATTCTCCTGAAATGACAGTTTTACTTGTTAAACAGTTAAGTTACCGGATCGAGTTCAGCCTTGTCACAATAAATCATTTGCTTGCATGTTAAACATTACCAACACACGTTTATCAAATTATTATGTCGTGGCGAAAGTTTCATTGTTGAAATACGCGGGCTACTCGATCATCGGCTATTATTTATATGAGGATAATATTACATAAATATTTCCTTTTCATACTTATTCTATTTATTTTTTTTAATTGTTTCATTGCAATGTACTAAATGTAATAATATTTTATCTTATTTCAAAATTTCAACATGCCTGGAAAAAAGGAAGTCAGATAAGCTATTTAGGAGATTGCAGACAGGAAGGAAGCTGTTGTACTAGTAAGAGACGAAGGCTACAGTGAAAGCAATCCATCCGTAGCTAATGCTACATCACAAGACGACCTTTTAAGCCAATTTACTAATCCACAATCATCTTCTAAGTCATAATAGCTTTGTCTCAAACAAATACGTGGTAGATGTCACCACTGTGTGTCAAAACGACAGGAAATTTACCTTGCCCAGAGGCAATATAGCTCATACCAAATCCAAACGACAACAATCATTCATATTTTTCCAGGTAAATTATTATTCTTTCAAATTTTCTGATTGAAAAAAAAAGGACTCCCCATTTACCAGAGGAACCGTGAGACAAAATTAATTTCGTTTCTATTTATTCTTTTCTCGTTTGTGTGTATTAGTAATTTTTTCTAGATCCACTTTTAGAAAACTTATTACAGCGTGAGTAAAAACTTTAAGGCCAGTAAATTTGTTTGTGAAAGAATAAAATTAAATTAAAGGGATTTTAATGCTATTGAATAATTAATTATTAATGTTCATTTGTAAGAAATAACGCAACAGACAAGTTTTTTGAAGTATGCAATTACCAGAAAAACAGTAGTATATTCAAAGTTAGTATTTCAGCCTGAGTAACAACTTTAAGGCCACCAGTATTTCTTAAATAATAAATGCAGATATACTGGAATAAATATCCCAGTAGTTAATAAGATTGTGGAAACCCTTAAACTTGCAGTTTTTTCATTAGTTTCTTCGAAGTTTTGGTGCTCTTTGTGAAGATATCGAAAGGTAAGAAGTTAACTGATCGTGAAAGAGGGCAGATTGAAGCTTTTTCTTCAACGGGGATGAATAGCCATTCTATTGCGAAAAAAATAGGAATATTAAGGACTATTGTCAATAATTTCTTAAGATTAAAAGACAATTATGGTAAAAAAAAAACACCGGGGGAGGACCTAGAGCTTTGTCATTGCGTGATGAAAGAAGAGTTTGCAAACTTACATCAACTGGAAAGTACTCAACCAGGAAACTTACTCAGGTGACAGGCTTAAATGTTTGTTTAAAAATGATGACACAATAAGAAGGTGTGAAAGTTTTATTTATGCAGTAAAATTGGCTAAGCCTCAGTTACTGAATAGGCACAAAATAGAGTGTTTGAACTTTAGCTAGAAAGTCATGATCCGTGATTAACAATGTATATAAATAATTTTTTCTGATGAAAAGAAGTGGAATTTGGATGGACCAGATTGATAGAAGTACTATTGGTATGGTTTACGAAGAGAAAAAGAAATATTCCTCAAGCGCCAATTAGGTAGAGGCTCTATCGCGACTTGGGGGTGTTTTGCTTACAATGGTACGGGCTCAATTGCGTTTGTTTTAAGTAAAATGAATTCACAAGCATATCAAAATGTCATCGCAAGTAATCTTTTACCAACTGCTGAACTTATTGCTGGAGAAAATTGGAAATATCAGCAAGACATTGCACCTATCCATTCGAGTAACAGTACAAAAAATAGCTTCCAAGTCAACAATGCTGAAACTTTGAAATGGTCAGCTTTGTCTCCGGATCTCAACAGAATCGAGAACTTATGGAGAGAGCAAGAAGAGTTTATGCAAATGGGACACATTTTACTTCATCAATAGAGCTGAAATATATTATCGAAGATGAATTGTATAAAACAAATCCCGAACACTGTCCAAAAGTAGTTTCATCTATACAAACAAGAATATTTGAAGTCATTCGAAGAAATGGCTACCACACAAATTTCTAAATGTTTTTATTTCTTTCTTCCTGTGTTTTTTTCTATGTTGGCCTTAAAGACTTTACTCAGGCTCAAATATTGATCTGTAACATTTTTTTGGTAATGAAATAATTAGAAATGATTTTTTTGACTTTTTCACTTGTATTTAAGGGCAATAATTATCACTCAAATTATGTTTTGTTCCTCAGTTTAGGATGCGTCCAATTTCTCAAAAAAAAAAAAAAAAATACTGGCCTTAAAGTTTTTACTCAGACTGTACAGTGACAAACACTGTACCGTTTGAAAGAATTTTTCTGTGCTTTTAATCATAAAAAAGTAATCAAATTTTCGTGTCTCACTGTACAAACTCTTTCCCTATTATAAATTTTTGAAATTTGTATTTTATTTTAAAAAATCCAATTGTGATACTTTTTTTCCATATTCCACGATGGTAAAAATATTTTCTTTATGTTAAGCTTGCAGATACGCTTTACTAACTTTTTGAGGCGTATTTTTAATTTTCAATGCATGAAATACACTTCCAGAGGGGTAACAAACATCCATTCCTGTCAGTTTTGTTTCTACAAAACAGCGCAACGGTTTATATATATATATATATAAAATATTTGAATAACTGTAAGCTTATTAGTTTTATGCTCATTCAGTCATAAACATTCAAAATTTAACTTTAATTAAAAAATAAAAGTGCCAAGACCAGGAGATAATTTATTTAAAACTGCATTTTACCTTCAGGCTTATGTGCATTTTAGTCGAATGTTCACAACTTATGATGACAGTGCCTAATTATAATTTAATCTTTAGTTTAAATTCAGAGTAATATCAAAACGTTTTAGAATGCATATTAGTGTGTGCTTTTAAAAATACTTCTGCATTTTTAACCTATGAAAAGAGAAAATTTTTGTTAAATATTTGCTAGAACGTTTGGTGTTTCGTGGAATTTACGGTAGATTTGTTTGCTGAAATCAGTTTGTTTCTAACGTGCGATTACTCATTTAGTTGAAAATAACTGGCATATAAATATTTGCTCATTTACCAGCTTTTGTGATACTCAATTCTTGTTTACTTTTTTGTCTTAGAATTGATATGGTATCGGCAAGATTGCATAGTAATAAACTGATCATTTTACTTTATCAATATTTTAAAATTCATTGCAGATTGCACAATTGTGAAACTTTGAGCATTTTGTTATTCTTTGGGAAAATGTCATTTTCAGTAAAATTAATGTATTGAATTTTACATGTTCTGCGTAACATACCAAACGAAACAATTTAAATATGTAATTAAATTCGGAGTTCATACACATAGCTTATAAAAGTGAATTTTATTTACGTGTTACTTCTAATTGTATTTTTAATATTAACCCTTCCACGTCACAGATAAAAATGGTCAAACACATTCGTTAAGCATTTGAAAAAGTAATCACCGCAATATTCATTTTTCGCCTAAACGTTGCTTAGCGGGACGCAACTGTAAACCATAGATCGAAAATCCAGAAAATAGCCATCACGTTAGCCACTTGATGACTCATATTTTGGCAAATAATTGTATTTATAAATCAAGTCCGTTTAAAACTTTGACTGTACAATGCCTTTACTGATCACAGAAAAGGAATTATATCTGTTTGTTTGTATTTTTCAAGAATCATGCGATCGCTTTTTATAAAATCGAATTTAGTCAAAAAACTCAGAATAATCAAGTTTCTCAGAAATAGAAAATGCTTTCAATATCACTTCTGATTCTTTTCGGTGAATGCATTGTTAGAGTCCAGATGACTATAAAATAACTGAAGGCGTTCAGAGCCCTCTAGCGAGTGAAATGTTAATCAAAACATAGTGAAATATCCTGGGCATACATAGCTGTCCATTAGATTTCGATTCCTGCAGTTAAAAAATAGTGCCAAATGTAGCCACCAAGGAGCCATTTGGCACTGCAAAAGAGTGTTCTGCGAATACTGAAGAATTAAATACGTACCAAAAAATACAGTACACATGAATTTTATCAACTACAAATATTTGGTTCGATAAAACCACTATTGAATTTGAATGTCTAAAAAAGAAAGACGAATGTTAAAAGTCGCCAAGAAGAAATTTCTTGGGTGGTGAAAAGGTAATTTCAGGTTGTGCTATTAAAAGATAGAATAAAGTCGATCGAATCGATCACGGTCGATTGTATTAGAGATGAATATGCCTCTAAATCAACATGACATTAATTTACTGCTGCATATTTATATTAGTCCTTAAAAAGAACGTTTTATAGAATTTTGTGAAAAGAGAAGAAACAATTTTTTAAGAGTCACTATCTTTCATTGCATTACAAACCGTGCACCAATTAGAAAAAACACAGGAAACTTCACAAAATTTCAAAATATTATAGCTGCACATAATATTTATGTACATTTACGTACATGCTTACTTTATTCTTTAAGGAAGAATTATCTTAGTCTTTAACAAGAACCTTCTGTAGAACTTTGTTAAAAGCAAAGAAATAACTTATCAACAATTTTAAGTGCATAGTAAAAAGTGCACCGGTCAGAAAACAGGTAGAAAACTTCATAAAACTTCCATATAATAGTTGCACATAATATTTATATACAATTACGTACATGCTACTTTATTCTTTAAAATAATTATCTATCTTAGTCTTTAAGAAGTACCTTCTGTAGAACTTCGTTAAAGCATAGAAACAACTTATCAACAATTTTAAGTGAATTACAAAAGTGCACTGGTCAGAAAACAGGTAGAAAACATTTTATAACTTCCATATTATAGGTGTACATAATACTTATATACAGTTACGTACATACTTACTTTATTCTTCAAGAATTGTCTATTTTATTCTTTAAGAAGAACCTTCTGTAGAACTTCGTTAAAGCAAAGAAACAACTTATCAACAATTTTAAGCACATAATGAAAGTGCACCGCTAAGAAAACAGGTAGAAAACATTATAAAACTTCCATATTATAGGTGTATATAATACTTATATACAGTTACGTACATACTTAATTCATTCTTCAAGAAGAATTGTCTATTTTATTCTTTAAGAAGAACCTTCTGTAGAACTTCGTTAAAGCAAAGAAACAACTTATCAACAATTTTAAGCACATAATGAAAGTGCACCGCTAAGAAAACAGGTAGAAAACATTATAAAACTTCCATATTATAGGTGTATATAATACTTATATACAGTTACGTACATACTTAATTCATTCTTCAAGAAGAATTGTCTATTTTATTCTTTAAGAAGAACCTTCTGTAGAACTTCGTTAAAGCAAAGAAACAACTTATCAACAATTTTAAGCACATAATGAAAGTGCACCGGTAAGAAAACAGGTAGAAAACATTATAAAACTTCCATATTATAGGTGTATATAATACTTATATACAGTTAGGTACATACTTAATTCATTCTTCAAGAAGAATTGTCTATTTTATTCTTTAAGAAGAACCTTCTGTAGAACTTCGTTAAAGCAAAGAAACAACTTATCAACAATTTTAAGCACATAATGAAAGTGCACCGGTAAGAAAGCAGGTAGAAAACATTATAAAGCTTCAATGTTATAGCTGAGTATGTTATTAAAACACAACTGTGCGTTTACCATAACAAAAACTTCATTCAAGGCTAAGAAATAACTTAGGAAACACACAAAACACTCTCTTAATCAAAATAAACATTTTCTGGATATAAATATTTAAACAATGCATTTGTAATTTTATCTGCATAATTAAACGACAAAGCGATATTTTCAAGTACTTTTTTTGGTAGACAACATTTTGAAGCAATTAAAAGCCAAATTAGCAGAGTAATTACAGTAAATTGGTCTTTGTTTCTTGAAGTTATAAAGCAACACTAAACGTGTTTTTCCACTTTTAGAGTTAATTTTCGAATTTTTAAGTAGAATTTTTCGCAATTAAATAATAAAGTAACTTTTTCTCTTACATCTGTCTAATTCAATCTTCGCAGTTAAAGCTCTTTGTTTAGGTTGTTATTTTTACTCACCTTAAAGTTTTTACTAAATCAAAAAAAAAAAAAAAAATGCAGTGACCTGACACCTTTTATGTCGTAATTTGTACCATGTCACAAAAACACTTGCCTTTTAATTTAAGAAGCTATACGCTGGTTTAGTGTAAAACGAAATTTTACTGCTAACGCCATTAAAGAATCGATTAGCTTAATAAGATAACAAATTTGCTGCCGAATAAGTAGCTAACTTAAAAATGACGTTGAAGCGATTTTTTTTATTTTAGATATATAAGGGGCATTCCAAGGTATTTTTGACATTTATGTAGAGTCCGTAACGTGACCTTTTTTGCTATAACTTTTTAATTTACTGTTTGATTAGTATATTATTTTATTTTGATCTTTTCCTACCAACACACCAGCTAATATTAAAATAATTTGCAAATCAAACGGTAAATTAAAAAGTTATCGCAAAAAAAGGTCACGTTACGGACTCTACATAATGTCAAAAATACCGTGGAATGCCCCATAAGCAATACTTTAACAAAAATTACAACTAAAGCAACTAAATAAAACGATGTCTTTTTTTTATTATTATTATTATTTTTTTTATTCTTGACTTCGAGTCGGAATTTGTTTAACGATGACTTTTTTAGACTTAACAAACCAAAAGGACAAAATCTGCTAATTTATACGTAAATCTTTTTTTTTAATTAGAGAAGTCATGTGCAGCCACATTTATTATCTAAAAATGCTTATAATTAACTAAAAATTATTTTTCTCGTCCAGAATAGAAAACGCAAGCAACATAAAGAAAATCTAAGAAAAAAAGCAAAGAATTAAACCTTATTAAGTTTAATTTTTTAATGAATGACGATAATGAGTAACTGTAGAAATCAGGACTTATTATAAATAATGATGCAAATATAATTTTAAACAAGGGAACCATGGGTTATGAAGATAAATGTGTTTATTTATTTATTTATTTATTTTTTTTTGTACTTTGTAATTGGTTCATAACAAAGCTTATCAATTGAGCCTATCATACATTGAAAATACAAAATTTTCGTCGAAAAAAACTCGCACTAAAATGATCTTTTCGTCATACAGACGTCACACTCGAGTGCAATACGTTGAGAAGGAAGCGTCTATGAGGTTCATTCCATGTCAAGTGATCCAAAATTTGAGAAATTTTGTCACTCATATTTTCTTATTTCTTTGAAACTTGGCTCATCGATTGTATCCTTCAAGGTTATCAAAAGTCCAAATTTTTACATTTTTATCTCTTTTATTTTTTTATTTATGAGACTATGATTTTTGGAAAAACCATCGTTTTTTCATGGATACTTGAATATAAAATAGACGATAACTCAGCACCATATATAGATAGAAAGATTTGGAAAAAGTATTTTAAAGTACATTAGTTGTTGTTTAATATAATATGCAACATGACTAATTTTGTAAAAAATTTCCATTTTAAAACATTCAAATTTAAATTTATGGTTCAAATTTCTCAGAAAACATACAATGATTTTTTTTTTTAATCTCAAACATTTTTGTGTATTTTATCTTCATTTGTGCAAAATTTCAAGTTAGGATCTCAATGGGATCATATTTTTATGAATTTTTGAACAAAATTTGACTTAAGAAATAATGATATTTTTCTGATTCTATTTACTTAAATAAGGGGCTCTCTTACTGGTGATGGTCTAGTGAGTAGTAAGTAAACATTAATATTCTTGATATGAGCTGGGATGAACTTGCAGATTGGTAACCCCCCCCCCCCCCCTCCTTTCGGAACCACCACTTTTATTTATTTATTTTCTTTTAAGTTTTAAAAATGTAAAAACATAAAATAAAATAAAATAAAACAAAATGAATAGATCTCCTCTACCCCCCCCCCCCCCATACATACGATTAACACTGTACTAGTATCAAGCCTTACCTGGGGATTGAATTGAGAATTATTTTTACCCCATATATTTTCTTTTTTTTTTTTCAGACCAAGTGTTTCTTTTTAGATCATAACTTTGCAAAGTGTACTTAATTCAATCTCTGACACGGAAAGTAATGATTCATTTCATTCCCTACCCCAGCACCAACCCTCAATCTCGGAAGGAGGAAAGAAAAAGTTTTCCCCAAGATCATAGCAAAATAGTGTTTCCCCCATGTTGTTCTAATGTTTTTCCATTCTTTTCAGAAAAAACTACAAATTAATCAAAGTATCAGATCATATGTCTGTCCACACATAACTTTCTACAACATTTGGAGTGCAGCTGTTTTTCTTTTCTTTATTGCTTGTTTTCTTTTTAATTTCTGTTGGGTTTTGTAATCCCCCTCCCCTCCCATTTATGAGCCTCAGTCACTTCTGAAGATTAATAGCTTTTGTTTTGATTATTACTCTTACGTACCAGCTAGGCCGTGGTGGCCAGATAGGTAAGGCATCGGAGGGTCTCGGGTTCGATTCTCGCTGGTGGAAGATCCACCGTCGTCATTAATGGTGACTTAGCGACGTTAAATATGCTTGTGGTCACAATGTCCTTCACGAGAAACGATACCTCTATGGGTGCTAGACCAGAAAGTTATTCGACTTCTGTTGTGGTTCTAAATTATCGAACTGTCTGTAGATGGTACTGCTTTCTATCGTGTTGTCTGAGCTAAATCGGACTTTCACCTTGAAATAGGCGCTCGATTTAAAAACGAAAGCCGTAACCCCTCTGCCTTAAAATCGAGTAGCATCGCTACTCGGATTCGGGTTCCCGGGTGGCATAAATAACAACAACACGTACCAGCTTTTTTTTTTCTTTTTTTTAATTTTGAAAAGTTTTAAAAAAAATAAATAGGGGTGGTGCGGCGGGAGGGGGTGCTTACCAATCTACAAGTTCATCCCAGCTCATATCAAGCATAGTAGTGTTCACTTACTACTCACTAGACCATCACCTGTAAGAGAGCCTCATATTTAAGTAAATAGAATCTAGAAAATATCATTATATCTTAAGTCAATTTTTACTCAAAAATTCATAAAAATATGATCCCATTGAGATCTCTGCTGGAAATATTTCTCAAATAAAGATAAATGCACAAAATTTTTTGGATTTAAAAAAAAAAATTCATTACATGTTTTCTGAGAAATTTAAATTTAAATTTTAAATTTTGAAAAATAAATTTTTTTACAAAATTAGTCATGCTGCATATCATAATCAACAGCAACTAATGTACTTTAAAATGCTTTGTAATAAATATTTCTATCTATAACTGGTGCTGAGTTATCATCCATTTTATATTCAAGCATCCATGAGAAAAAGAGGGGTTTTCCAAAAATCAATGTCTCATTAAAAAAAAATAAAAGATATAAAAATATAAAAATTTGGATTTTTGATTACCTTGAAGGGTACAATTGACGAGCCAAATTTCAAAGAAATACAAAATGCGATGAAAAAACTTTGGATCAGTGATTGGAAAAACTACATTTTTTTTGTAGCAAACTACAACTACTTTGTTACAAATGTAGTTAACTACAGCTACAACTACTGTTTTCAAACTGTAGTAACTACAAACTACTTTTGAAATGTAGGCGCTACTTCGCTACTTTCCAAAAAATAAGCAAATAAAAAGCATACACATTAGGTTGTCCCTCAAAAAATGAAAGTCAATTTTTCAAGTCGCATACACTCTTGTATTTTTCCTCTTGTGTCAAAATAATCGTGAAAAAAATTTTCATATAATTTGCACAAGGGCAACCCGTGCCGACTTGCACCTGAAAGTGTAAAACAGTACTTGTATGCTAGGCCAAATCGCGAAAAAAAAAAAAACGTTTTTTAGAAACTCGAAATTTTTGTTGGGAAACGTTGCCCCTGTACCCAACACCCCACATGTACCACAAGAACATTTATTCAAATTTGAAAACATTTAGATATGCCACACTTGACCTAAAATTTATAATTTTATCTAAAAAATTGATTTTTTTTTCAATTATCTTTTAAAAAATTACATATAAATTTAAATAGAATATCAAGTTCAAAAATTAATATCGAACACATTTACAGATCAACGATTACAAATGAATAATAAAAAAATAATATATTTTAAATGAAAAATTTAACTCAACCTGGAAAAAAACCAAATCTTTGAGTACTATGTGGGAGACTTAAGAATTGCAGGAAAACAAACATTTCTGTTTAACGCTAATTACCTACTTTTCTACTTTACTGTTTATATGTTTTAGCTTGATAATTTCGTAAAATCTTACATTTCTGAAAATATGTATCAAAAACTTAATTTTTTGAAGAAAATTATAAATGTTAGGCATGTGTGGGATATCTAAATGGTTTTCAATTTGAATAAATGTTTTTGTGGTGCATATGTGGGTATAGTAGCAACGTTTTATCAACAGAAATTTTGAGTTTCTAAAAAAACATTTTATTTCAATTTGGCCTAGCATTACATAAGTGCTGATTCACACTTTCAGACATAATCGGCACTTGCTGCCGTTGTTCAAATTATATGATTTTTTTTTTTTTTGGATGTAAAAGGATAAAATATAAGAGAGTGTGCGACTTGAAAAATCAACTTTCGATTTTTTTTTTGGTGGGGGAGGATCCTGATACACACACACACATCGTAAGAGAATTGAACAAAAAAGATTGATAAATTAGCTCATCAGAAGACATTAAGAAAAATGTCCGTTATCATACCCTCACACACTGTAATGCTCGTATTTATTATAAGTCCTCTAGAACAATTCAATTTCATCCTTTTCTATAACATTTTAAGTAGCTTCTTT